>NC_072739.1:86543087-86861385 GCF_026930045.1 Uloborus diversus | reverse complement strand
AGTTTTAAATAAATAAAGAACCTACTTCGAAAAACAGAGAGAAACTAAAAAGTAAAAAACTAATTGGTCATACTTACATACGATTTCCTACCCAAACGTATAAATAAAATTTATTTTACAATTCTAGTACAAAAATCAACTACTACCTAACGTAACTGAGTAGGTTTAGTTTTAAAGACTTTCGTGTTTTGTTAAAGTAGTGTTTTACTCAGGATTTGGTGGGTTGTCAGTTACGTTAGGTAGTAGTTTATAAGAGGTCTGAACTTCAAACGATTATTAAAAATTAGGAGATCGTATATAATCAGTTAGGTATTAAAATAATTCATCGTACAGTAATTAAAATCAGTGTTTATTTTATAATTGGGTGTTTAGTTGATTTTTGCACTGGAATTGTAAAATAAATTTGATTTATACGTTTGGATAGGAAATCGCATGTAAGTATGACTAATTATTTTTTACTTTTTCGTTCCTCTTTGTTTTTCTCGAGTGAGAAAGCGTCGAGCACAGTCTGAAAACAGCTAAGATGAGAAAAATAGAGAAAGAAATAGAGTACAGCGTCTCGGAGACTTCAGAATACTGTGGAGAAAGGCTTTCTCGAATGCGCAATTATTTACAAAGAAAATTGTCTTCATCATCAGTTTGACTTTATTAAAGTGTTCTTTCCGAAAAAAAATCACAAGTCACTAAAAAACAACAGAAATCGCTTTAGCTTTGCCCATAAAATTTGAAGGGTTTTCTTGATTTTTCAAGGATTCTATTTTCAGATACTGACCTGATGACCATGGGATCACCTGGGAAGTCTATACCTTTTCAAACAAGAAAAAATAAAAAAATAAAAAAAATACAAATTGGTCTATGCGTGTTTGAGTTTCAAGTGGACATACATAAAAAGGTTCCGACGAATTGAGAACGTCTTTTTTGAGAAAAAAAAATCAGTTAAAAAAAAAAGAAAAAATCTCAATGCACATAACATTTTACACGATGGGCACTAAAAACTGATCTTTGTTCCTCTAAAGGATTTATTTCTGCGTTAATTTAATTAGAACCATTAAATATCAATGGTTTTCGTTACTGTTTTATATTTCATAATATTACGTGTGTCACATTTCTCTTTACTTGGCCACGTTATGGATCAACACCACACTAGAAACAAAGTATCTACTGTGATGTTGTACCATGAAGATCAAAATACTAATGGAGCAATGATACTATATGAATTTCCTGTTTGCCTCAGGGGAGTCTTTATTCAAAATTTGCGATATGCCTGCTAATGATTAATACAGGGGAAATATTTAGGGGGTACTCCCCCAAAGCAAGAACCTCCCTAAAAAGGAAAAATACCCCTCAAAACACCCTCCCCCGCCCTCAAGGCGGCACCCCTGATTAATATTAACACTGAGTAAAGAAAGTATTTTTGTTTTATGGCACTTTCTTTAACAATGGATTTTATATTTAATCGTTTAATATTGATACTAAATGAAGTTTATTGTTTTTTGCCCATGACATTTTTCTAAAGAGCAGATAAAGTAAAGCAAAGGTTTGGGACCTTAGTTAGATCACTATTATCCATTAAACAAAAAAACCCATAAAAATCGTTTTACTAAGTGAGACGCTATGAATTTACAAACAACAAAGCGCGAGTATGAAATTTGAAGAGGTCCCTCGATTTCTTCAGGATCCCTCATACCCGGACTAGAAGACCATTAGACGACCGGGAGAAGTATACCGTTTCAAACACAAAAAGAATTTTCCTAGTCGGCCCAGGTGTCTTCTAGTAATCGTGGAGCATATTTCATAAAACAATTCCAACTAAGTCTGTTAACTAATATTGCCATAACCGTAAATTAAACTGGCGGCGTCGTGAAGTATTAAATCGGGGGGGGGGGAAGGATTTTTGTTTTCAATTCCCCTTGAATTGAACACTACATATATTTCAAAACTGAAATATTAAAAAAAAACTTATGACTACATGTAATAGTTATTTATTAGCAAACAAATTTCTGTTTTCGTAGCAAAACACATTTAATTTACTGATTTGCTACATGAGTAAGAAATACAAAAGTAAGGCTATAGTTAAAATTAACAGGCGGCGCCGTGAAAATCAAACATCCCGATGCGTGAGAATTAAATATTGTTCAAGACAAAATTCCTCCGTCGAAAAAATGCAACGTTCACGCCAAAACCATGTGATCTGTGACGTATCGCGCAGCTGACGAAAGCTGATCTACGTAGCCAAAACGTATGAAATTTAAGGTTTTTTAGATTTCTCCGGGACCCCTCATCAGATCGAGGCAAAATTAACATAGGCCCATCTGGAAAGAGTATACTCTTTCAAAAAAAAAAAAAAAGAATTTTTCAAATAGGTCCAGCATTCTTGGAGTGATACAAAAACATACATAAAAAGCCGCAGACGAAATCAAAACCTCCTTTTTTGAAGTCGGTTAATAAAACAACTCCCTAACCAAAGAAAGCAAACCATTAAACTTGACTACTATTTCCGTAGTGAGCTTCAAAGAACAATTATAAAAGACATCAGTTTACAGCTAGTTTCACATTTTCAATTTGGCGACGATTGTTGACGCGATAATACGTAAAACAAAACTAAATATATTTCATTATAATGACCTTTTTGCTTGGATAACTAGCATATTTTTCTTTTCTTCATTTGTTTCATACATTCTGTTACAAAATACATTCAACGCAATATTGTTACTGAAACTGCCAAATAAAATGTAACATAAACTAAATAATTCAGAATTCTGGAAGAAAACAATGCAAAACAGAACATTTATATTCTGTAGAATGCTCTTTAATCGAATATCGATACCAAACCAGATCAAATACGCGTCATAAAAACATCGTGTATCAGCGGGAAAGTTATTTTCTTGGTTTGGATTTTGAGTGAGTGATATCGATTAAGTCAGTCGTTGTAAATGTTAAAAAAATATCGATTCCTCCGAAATTGCTTCACATATTGCAAATCGAAATGTGATATGTATATGAAAATAAGGACTACGAAGCAAGCACTATTAGATTTTCTTCCTCACGTTAGGTAAATCAATTTATGGGAAAATGAGTATTTCATTAGTGTTCAAAATTTTTTTGTTTTTAATGGACATTGGCAAAAGATATTTTAGAAGGAAACTAATGTCAGTGCATCCAAAACTCGCTAAGAAAAATATATTTTGGATACTTCTTGATCATAGAATTGAAGCTTATTTATTTTTTACAAAGGAAAAATAGGTTTCGTTGCTAAAAAAATTAAGTAATCCTAAAATGGGCTGAATTATGTAAAACCTTTCTTTAATGTCCTTTGACGTTAATTTATTTTTTTTATCATTGGGAAAATGCTTTAAAAATGCATTTTAGTTTAACTATGGCGAATAGGTAAAACATTGTTTGACAACGTTCAATTTAAAATAAAAATACAAAAATACTTGGCACTCAAACATTCTGACGCATTAATGAATATTGAAAAATATCTTAATATTTAAATAGTTCCTTTCTTTAGCCAATAAATTATAAATAAGGTCATTTAGCGCACGAAGATCAACAAACGTACATGTAGAAATGCTTTAAAGATTAAGCGATTTTTTTATATAGAAAATAGTATAATATTTGAGAAAAAGACGTTTTAAATCATAATGTGTTACAAATATTGAAAAATCATATTTACACCTAAATAACAAAGATAGAATCTTAACTACGAAATACAACTTTGAAAATAATGATGATAAAAATGAGGATTATTATAACAATAGTTATTACAAATATCGATGAGAGTAATGAATAATGTTGGAGATAAAAACATTTTAAATTTAGAAAACTAAACTCTTTCCCTATGAAATATATTTTAAAATAAAAAGCTTTGCATATAAATTCGTATACGTAACGGTTTAAATTGTTATTATGCCCCTGCTCTGAAGAGCACTGTTGCTAAATTTGTAAAATTAAATAGCACGAAAGTGCTAATTAATCATACCATCCACAATGAATACTTCATTTAACACATACGTGCCTCTTAGAAATAATAAAATTTTTCTCTAAAATACCAAAAAACCGCTAAAACCATTTTGAGAGTAAGAACTACTTCATTCAAAAGTTAAAATAAAGAAATACATTTCTTTGCTCCCCTGAAGCATAATTAAGAAAGTAAGTTTATGACATGGGACGTTTTAAGTTTGATATGTAATTATACCTACGCAGAATATTAATGAATGTCCCCCATATTTCTACCAGAAAAACAATACTAAAACTTAAAAACCGTGAAAAGAACGACATTACGCTATTACGAAACTTCAACCGCAGCTGACTCATGACCGAACACTTCCACTACGCAAAAACGCTACAGAGCCCATACGGAGATCAATTTTTCTAAATATACTGCATTCTTCTCGAAGCAGTGTATTGTGCTTCGACGAAATGAGCTTTTAGAATTTCGATACATTTTGCAGGTATCGGGTATTGACATTAGTTATTTTGAAAGGCAATTTCTGATGTTTCGAACGTCAAACCACGATAAAATCGCCCATCTAGAAGGATAAAAAAAACTCGTTTGGCTTAAAAGAGTCATAATGTGCATATCGATCGCTTGGCGTGCTTGGTAACTTGAACTGAAATTGACTTTTTACTTTGAAGTCGATTGAAAAGGTTTCATATGATCATGTTAAAAATAAAGTATAGGGATTTTTTACATATATATATATATATATATATATATATATTGGACCTAGTGCAAAAAATAATTGAATTTTATTTGATGATGCTGTTTTATTTCACAAAACTTTAATAACTCCTAAAATGCCATACACCATGGGTCTAGAAAAGCAAAATGAGGTATGGAAGCAATAGGTTAGCTTTACATGGATAATCTTAAAATTAATTCTAAAGGTAAAAATATGCACTTGCTGATAATTTATTAAAAATATTCTTCTCACCCTAAGATTGTTATTCTAGAAGTTTAACAAAGAAAACTGTCGAGTGTGAAAGACTATTTTTGTGTTTTCTCGACCTTCAAGCTAGAAATTGACTAACAAGGCAAAAAACCTATATACTGTTCACATTTTTCTTGCAATAAATAATCTTTTTTCTAACAAAATCGTGCATTCTAACATCGGTGAGATGGTAAGGCTAACATCAAGTTTACAGCCGAAAATGGACTCATCTATTAATTTGTAGATGGCTGTTAACCTCTAAATTTAGCAGAATCGAAGTAAAGTGGACAAACACGCTCATCAAATATTTACTCCCCCCCCCCTTCACTCAGATAGACTCGTTTTAATTGGACTTATGCCAATTCCGTATCAACCGTGAGAAAACAGTAATTACGCATGTCCAAACCCATTTCGTCCCGCAAATTACTTCGTGTTATAGTTTTTAACCACCTACGCCACCGCCCATCCTGTCTAGTGGAGATCTCAGAGGAGTCTGACTGTGAAGGGGTGTTCCCGTGTTCGAATCCCTGCTCGGGCATGGTTGTATATACTCTCTCTTGTCTCTGTCCTTCCTCTGTGTGAATGTGTTGTGAATGGTTGCCTACCCTATAAACGGGTCCTTACGGCATGTGTATACTGTTGAAGTCGGACTTCACACCCAATTACGGTACAGTTGGAAAAATGAAGCAGCGTACAAAATTGAGCGCCTAGCTGGCACAAGACAATAACAATAATAACCACCGATCCCAAAAGGAAGGGGTTTATAAGTTGACGGATGCATTTGTGTGTCTCTCTGAGACATAGTGCTTTTACGGATTAAACGATATTGTTTTTTTTTTTTTGGAAAGTTGACTTGATTTAGAGTGTTCTTAGCTAGTCTCATTTTTATACGACTTCGATTACCGGAGATATTAAAACCGAATTAACAGTCGTTAGAAATTTTATAAGGGGCAATTAACTTGCACATTTAAAGTATGGAACGCTTTTTTACTTCCTTTTACAAAAAAGGAAGTATTGTGTTCGCGAAAAAAAAATTTCACTCAAAAATCGATCTTAATTTCCATTTTACTCACCCCCGATTGAATGTTGAGTTTTTTTTTTCGACTTGACCACACGTGGATAAGTGCCTAAGAATGTATAGACACGCGAAATATTCATTTTGACGATTCCCGAGTTAATTACAAAGAGCTTTCTCGTGACGTCTGTGTGTACGTATGTGCGTATGTATGTCGCATAACTAAAGAACGGTATGTCCTAGAAAATTGAAATTTGGTACGTAGACGCCTAGTAGGGTCTAGTTGTGCACCTCTCTTTTTGGTTGCATTCGGTTGTTTTTAAAGGAGCCTTTTGCCCCTTTTTTGGGGGAAATTATTGTTAATTTCGATGTAAACTCAAGTGGTGTTACAATTTGGCGAACGCTTGGCAATATATCGCCAGTATTTTTGTCGCCAAGTTTTGTTGCCAACTTGGCGACAAATTTGGCCTTTTTTTAAAATCTGGTTTCAATTTGGCCACTGTTGGTGATATTTAGAGAGTAAACTACTGAATCACATTTAAAATGCTAATAATGGGGAATTGACATTAAATCGGAGTGAAAGGAAGTCATGTGGTGCACACATCAGCTCGTTACTTTGTACAATTAAATTTGTTTGGATTTTCAAAGCTATATGTATAACTGGAATTCGGAGGTTTAAGTTCGCACAAACTAACTCAAACTGAGAGTGGTTGTAGTTACGTTTGTGTGACCCTAAGCCCCCGAATTGTCATCTTGTTTGGCAAATTTTAAATATTTTATGCCTTTCACCTGATTTCATTGCTGGCAGACAGCAAGAAAGCTCAATGATTTATTGATTGAAATTTTCTAATTTTCAATAAATAAATTACAGGTAGATGATTTTAATCCTGAGTGAATTTTTTAAAAGGATTCTAAATTTTCAATCTAGTTTCTGATATAAATAATTTAAATTTTACACATTTTTACCCTAGAAATTAATTTTAATTTGAGATGAGAATAGGAGGGGTTTTTTTATTGTTAATTTAACATTAGCTCTTTAGGGAGGGGTGGTCTAAAGCGGGTAGGTCACCCAAAGCGGATAGCCCTCCCATGGTGTTTAAGCGGCAATGCATACGTATGCCGTGCTTACCCGAACACCTTCGAGTTTTAATCAGTCCTAGCGAAGCAGCGGTGAAGCGACATGGAGCAACCAGGCTTAAAATTAAAAAAAAATGATTTTCTTTTTTTTTAAATGAAGTATTGTAACTTGTGATTAGTCGACGACCTGCTTTTTTTTATTGTCAATAATAGTACGTTATTCTGTAACTATACACCTACAAACTACGATGGTCATTTCGTTTGTTTCTTTTTTTAAATTTAAGGTTATAATTATTGAAATAAAAAACGTGCCTTTGGGCAAAACGGGTCAGGCAAAGTGGGTATAGGATTTAATCATACGTTTATTTATGATTTCTTGACTCATGCACTGACTTAAATTTTCCATTTCAATTGGATAAGTATAATTAGAATTTTTTTTTAAAGAATGGAAATTAATTAATCTATTAATTTAATAAGTTATTTCTTTTTGTTTTATAAACAAATGTGATGACTTTAATTTGGATAAGTACAACTTTTTTACATATTTTTTTAATGGTAGGTAGCTAGTCAATTATTTTAATCATTTATAACTTCATAGTTGATTGGCAAACGTACCAAATCAGTTAGTTAAGGTTATCCGCATTGGGCTCCCTGGTAGGGCAAAGCTGGTTTTTCAAGTGTTTGTAATGCTTGATTATAAGTAAATATTGGATTTGAAAAGATACAAAGATCACTTTTTATTTTGAAGTTAAAGAACCCTGCTAGGAAATAAAACCGACTTGTTGCGATAAAAATCAAAAAGCTACAATTTTAGAGCGTTCTTTGAAAACCTACCCGCTTTGAGCCACCCTCCGTTACATATTTTCAGGAACCATACTTATTGCTTACAAAATGAACTTAACTAAAACATTCAATGTAACATAGTTAATTTTACATGACTTTGGATCTCGATTAATATTTAACCAGATTGAAATCTATAGATGCAATCATGGCATAAAATTAAACTTCGCTTTCACTCTTCATGATAACCTTAAAATAATTTAACTAATCAGTAGATTTCAGAATCAATCACATTAAATAGAACTTTCAGTAATTGGTTAGATTCTGTGCAAATTTACAAAGCAATTAATTTGAGTATTACTAATGACCAATGTCTCTTTGCATCATTCTAATTTGATCTTACGACGTTAACTATAACGATGATATTAGCAATTTGTGGACTTCCATTGCAGATAGTTTAATAATTGTGTTTTTCTTATGATACCATTTAATCAAAACTTTGACTTCTCACTTTATTCTAAGTCAAGTATTAATGTTCTCTTTTTTCTGCCGCATCAAATCGAAAGTGTTAATAATCATAGAATCTGCGAGAATTCGCGAGGAGTTAAGTTTTTACTGCACTCGCATTTTCATTGATTGTACATAACAGTGAAGTCGGGGAAGGGACTGCATGCTGTATGCTGTGTGCTACGTGATGACTTGATTTTACGTGTGGCAGCATCAATGTTTCGTCCAGTTAGATCTGTGTGTGCTGTGTATTTTCTTTTATTTTTTTGCTTCGTTTGGATGAGTGGCAGGAATAATTTTGTTCATCCAGAAAGTGTCACACTGAGAAAAATGAAGTTTTCAGAAATGAGTGCATTTATGCTTTCAAGTTTTTTTTAAACCATTTGTTTCAAATATGAGTATCCACGTTTTCAAATAGTGTGCTTAATTATTTCATACTCAAAAATGAGTACATAACTCAGTTAATACTCAATTTTTAAATTCTTACATAGACAAAAAGGAGCACAAATACCTCAAAAATGGGCTTAGGTTGGATTGAGTATTTGATGAGCATTTAAATGTTTCAAATTTGAATATCACATAGTCGGAGCCATTTTGACTCTGCAATATTTTGAAATTTGAGTACTTCTTCGTCATTTTTAAAATTGTTGTTTTTAGAGTACACTCTTACCAAACTGGTTGACAACCCCTGACCTACAATAATCTAAAAGTTGTACAACATCACTTCCATCCATTAACTCTCCGTTTAATTCTTCAGTAAGTTTCAATTTAAAGCACCATTCCAGATTTCTTGACGAGTGAAAGAGAACATGGCAGTGAAAGAGAAAGTCAAAAATCTCGCTCATTATTTATAGAGAGTGACTCCGGAACTTACTTCTTTGTTCTTGTCTAATTGCCTTTTAATTTAAAGTGCTTTGGTAACAAAGAATAACTGGAATGATGTCAGGGAAAGAAACCCGAATGCAGAATTACTTACAAGCTTTGTTCCAGATGGAGGAATGTTTTCCACGGTTTTTACTCCCGAGCTGAAGTTAGAAACGATAGTGACGTAAGAAAGCTAAAGATTGCACAAAATGAGTTAAGCATTTTTACTTCGTTTTACAAAAAAGGAAGTATTGTATTCGCGAAAGAAATTTCACTCAAAAATCGACAATAATTTCCATTTTACTCACCCCCGAATGAATATTCAGTTTTTTTTCGACTCGATCACACGTGGATAAGTGCCTAAGAACGTATAGACACGCGAAATATCCGTAATGACGATTCCCGAGTTAATTACACCGAATTTTCTCATGACGTCTGTATGTACGTATGTGCGTACGTGCGTATGTATGTCGCATAACTCAAGAACGGCATGTCCTAGAAAGTTGAAATTCGGTACGTAAACTTCTAGTGGAGTTTAGTTGTGCATCTTCCCTATTGATTGCATTCGGGTGCTTCTAAAGGGGTCTTTTGCCCCATTTTGGGGGGAAATCATTGTTAATTTCGATGTAAACTCAAGTGGTGTTATAATTTGTCGGACACTTGGTGATATATCGCCAGTCTTTTGGTCTCCAAGTTTTTTCGCCAACTTGGCGAAAATTTGGCAATTTTTTTAAATTTTAATTTTTTTCATAATATGTTTTGATTTGACCACTGTTGGTGATATTTAGAGAGTAAACTATTGAATCACATTACAATTGCCAGTAATGGGGAAATGACATTAAATTGGAGTAAAAGGAAGTCATGTGATGCGCACATCAGCTCGTTTTTATTCAGAGTGATTAATATTTAATGGTACCAAAGAAAAGCATAACGAAAAGCTATGTCGTTACCTTATTTTGATAAATCAAACTTATAGTGAAACCATAGGACAACTACAAATGATTAATTTGCTTTCGAAACGTCATAAATTGCAAATTATTTTTTTACGAATTTTTGCGATACAATTACGACTTTTTGCGAATACAATACTTCCTTTACTATGTAAAAGGAAGTAAAAGAAAAAAAAAACAACGTAAAAAGAATTTTAAAAATAATAATGATAGTTTAAAACGTCACATTCTCTTGAGAAGTACTTGACACAAAAATCACTCCCCCCCCCTTCCCTGGAGTACAAAATAAAAGTGCAGTTCTAAAGTTTAACAATTGTCTTACTTCTCAAAAACGGAAGCTTCACTGTCGCGCGAAAGCTTCTATTTTCTGAAAGGAGTCATCTCCCAGAAAACGAAGAGGTTATTTTCGTTAATGCAACTACCATACCCTTAGGAGTTGAGGCCTTCCGAGTCGAAAGCATCTTTCTGTTGGTGAGTGACAATCTGACATCCCAACAGCGACAACAGTCGTTGTCACTGCCCACATGCTTGGATCCTCTTCTGCCTCGGAGGTTTTTTTTCCCCCCATAAGGTTTCCCTGTCTGTATTTCAGTTGAAAGTGAGCGACCGATAAAGTGTTTTAAGTGTGAGAAGAGCTGGTTTTGAGGCGCGTCACACGGAAAGTAATCACTTTAAATGCTTCGGATTTTTCGCTCTTTCTTTTCCGTCCGTTCTGATGATGAAAGAGTTTGGAAATGATTTATTGCATATGCCATTAGTTTGGGTTAGTGACTCAAAGGAAAACAAAAAATAAAAAATCCCCAGAAACGAGAACAAAAAATAATAATTAAAATTCGAAGGCAGACTACTTTTTATTTTCCTCGAGAAAGTGTTGTTTACTGATGATAAATATATTTTCTTACTGGTTGTTGTGGTTTTGTGGCAACTGGGATGGCAATTTGAGGTTCGCTGCTTCACTTACAACTGTATCGTAATTTGGTGTTAAGTCGGACTTCCATAGTACACACTTGCCATAGGAACCCGTTTATAGGGTAGACAGCAATTCACACCACAAAAACATTCACACATAGGAAGGACAAGGACAGGAGTCAGAAAGTACATCTATGCGTCGGGGTTCGAACCCGGGACTAGCCTATCAATGTCAGACTCCTTTGACAACTAGACAAGGCGGGCGGCTCTTACTGGTTATTATTAAAATATATACAGGCTCCTTATTAAGAGTTATACTGATACAAATTCGCTTAAAATACTACTTTGGATTTGAACATAATTCCTATCTTTTTTTTGAGCAATCACGATTGCTTATTGTTCTCATTTGACCGTTTTTGATGTTCCGTGCCTTTTTCAGCTTGGACCAGAAGCCTTTGCAGGACCACCGCCCATCGTCCTCTGCAGGCGGCGCGGCTGCTCCGATCCTGAGCTATCCGCTCTCGAGGTCGGAGGCGTCCGTGTCCTACACACACGCACGCTCACACGCCTACGTGCATACGCACAGGTCTACACACACACACAAGCCTACACACTTACGCACACAACTATGCACACGCAACCCCCCAAGAGGAGAGGCAGGCTTGGGGGGGGGATGGACAGGAGCTGTTTCTAGAAACAATAACTCCAATGAGTAGAGTCCTGTCTCAGTTCATGATTGCGAAAAACATAATTTGAATTCAAAATTTCAGAATCCAAATTAATTTTTTTTTTTTTTGTATGATTTTGATGCACTGTTATGTCTCCACTCTTAGCAGTTCTGAGAAGATTTCAACGATTTTCAACTTCGCCCAGGCACCACCGCAGCCACAATATAACTTCTGGGGGCTTAGAGTATGGTCGATATGTCTTAAACTCAAAGGTTCAAAGGGGTTGACACTCAAATTACCTCCACCCCCTCCGTCCGTTGCACCCCAAGATGTTTTATCTTTCATAGACGCTATTTTCAATTTCCCATATCAACGCCACTTGGCTACCTTAAGCTAATCTTGTACCAATGGAGGAAACTTTGATGAGATAAGGACAAAAAAAAAAAAAAAAAAAAAAAAGAAAAAGAAAAAGAAAAAAACGGAATGATGTCTATTTAATAGTTTTTTTTTTTTTGCCGTATGCAGGTAAACGGCAGTATCTGCAGAAATGAGTTTTCGAGAAATTTAAAGAAACACATTTTGGATTCAATACTAACAATAGGGAAATGATGGAATTAGAAGTCTTTTTCGCGCTTTTTTTTCAGCGGAAACCAAGTAAGCGAGTTTGTACAATAAAGATGACGTACATTAGCTGACAAAAATGCGAAAAAAATGGAAAATGAAAATTTTTCAGTTACTGCCCATTACCTGCACACGGCAGTATAGGCAAATGTGGGGCATGTGAAATAATTAAGATGACTGAGTTTTTTTTTTTTTTTTAATGAACAAATCCCAAATTTGTTTTGAAAATTACAGTGCATAAAGGAAGAACATTGTATTTTATTGTAAAACTTCCGTTGAAACTATTTTTTATTTCTGGCAGTAAGTTTGCACCTTCAAAAGAAAGTGGAAAATATATCCATTTTTCTCTCGTGGAGCAAAATAAAAAAAAAAAAAAAAATCCCAAGAAAAATTTTCTAGTCGATTATATAAAAAAAAAACAATTTCGATCAAACAAATCAGTAAATAACTGGTTAACTTAGAATGCACTAAAAATCATTATACCTAAACTTTTTAAGAAGGAAACATGAAGGTATATTTTTAGAATCCTACTGCGAAACTTGTAGCTCATTTTCCTACAAATTCCTTATCAAGTTCCTCATCATACCTCACAAATTTTCTCTCTTATCACCTATTTTAAAAAACCGCGTTAACAAGATTTTTTAGAGTCAAATTTGCGGACGTCGTATTTGAAGTAATTCTTAGAACATGCTATGAAATAAATATGTCATCCAATGTAAAAGACTTTACTAGACGTAACAAAGGATAATAGCTCTCGGGCAGGGTACGGAATCTTTAATAAGGCACTTTTTTGGTAACGCAATGCAAAATAGCTCATGTCCTATTAATATTTATGATTTCTTTTTCTCAATTTATTTCTTTCACCTTGTTAGTGCGCTACTATTTCGTTAGAATATGGCCTTTTTTTCATAAATTACGGTCAGATATTTCTAATATTGTTATATACTCCATATTATAGATTTTTCCAGTTAACCAAATTAAGTTCAGATCTAAATAGTCTAGCTTTATTCTTATTTTTAAACGGTATTTAGCTGATTTGCCCGCCGTTGTACGGTCTACTTCGAAAAAAAAAAAGGTTTTGTAAAGTGACGCATGTTCATATGTTGAACAATCAAGCTTAAGTAAAAGAAAAAAATTGTAAAATTTTCCATAAATGTGTAGAAAAAGAGCAATTTTATGACTCAAAATTTATATTTAGATATCTTTGGAATTTTTTATTCCAAAAACTCCTTCATACTTATTAATACACATTCTGTTTCACGGATTTTCTGGCAAAACAAACCCTAAAAATCGAGTTACTCCCCCACGAGGAACGGAAATAACCCCTATGTGGATTCTGTAGTATAAAAGGAACTCTGCCAAATTTGAGAGATTCGACGTAAACGGTGAATTTGCATAAATATTTTTAAAAGTTAATTTGAGAATCAAAGACGAGAGGGATAGAAAACTATCTTGTTCTCTATTTTTATCTGTCAGGTTCCTGAACAAGATAGTTTTCTGTTTCAGTTATATTTAATTTACTAGAAAACTTTTAAAAAGAAGAATAAAAATAAATTGCTCTCTAGAGTCGTAAAATTTATATAAAAAGGTTTCCATACCAATTACCATAGATTACACATTGTAAATTGAGCTTTTCTCGTGACAATAGATAGTATTTAAAGCTCTTTTTTTTCATCCTTATGCGAAAAAACATCATAAAGAAGAAAACCCTATATTCATAGGACTTTTTTTTCCTTTTACTGGTTCTCACAAAAAGTAGATGAAAGGTGACAAACTAGAACTACAATGCATTGAAAACAAGATATTTTTCCGGGAAAGGATTTTGGTGGCCAATTTTGGATGACAATATCTTTTACAAAATCAATACGCTCTACGACTGAACCACATTAAAACAAGTATTTTGACAATATAATTATCAAGAACGGATTTTTGAATAATTTTTGTTCCGATGTTATGATGTCCCAAAATCCAGGAAAAACAATAAGTTATTTTTAAATTCTTGTACCAAAAAAGGAAGTTTATTTAAAAAAACCTAATTCAAATGTAAACTCATTTTTTTTATTCTTACCTCAAAACGATATTTTCCTAACCTTAATGCACTTGTTCGCGTGCACCTTTCATCTATTAGATTTGAGAACATTTAGACGATCTTCAACTTCGCGTCATGTACTAGCGAAGAAAGAATTTATCTTCTAAAGGGAGACGGTTTCGTCATAATAGCCCTTATATGGATGTAAACTGTCACGTTGGAATTGGTAATGTGTGATAAAAGCGAAAGTCCTGGGAGATTGACTTACAAAAATCTCCTTTGCGATGCGCCTGGTACTTCTTTCTTTAAGAAATGCCATTTTCAGTTTTCGATGTTAACGCCACCTACTACCTTTAACTAATACGACCCCAAATTCGTAATGCTCGGGATCGCAACCTTTCCGGATTTCAGAATTTTCCAAATTTTGGATTTTGATTACAAATTGTTCTGTTTTTCCTAGTTTTGATAATGTTGAGGAATTTCTTTTATTTTTTGATCAATCTGAACGAAACTATATTTCGTAATGACAAAACAAAAGTCGGAGATAATCTGCGGCGGTATATAGTCCGTGGATGTCGCTTTTAATTTTTTTTGCAAGGTGCCGATCGATACAATAAATAATTCACATTTTTACCAAAAATAATATTGTATTTTTGTTCAATAGGCTTTGTATTGTATACATAGTAGAAGAAAAAGAGAAGCATTATTAACCGAAAGTGGAGGCTAAAGGTTCGCTGCACAATTACAGCAAAATGCTTATTTACGCATAACACGTGGCAGGCTGAATGAAAGTACTGTGTTTTCAACAACAAACGTTAACAGTTTTCAACTTTTAAAACTGAAGGAAGAGTTGGGAATTTTATTTTGTTTTTCTTTTGTAATATTAAGGATATGGGTTCCGGTTTTCGGGTCTGTCGGATTTCAGAATTCCGGATTTGGGGTCTCATACTGTATTGTACCAATGAACAAATATACTTAATGTAATAAGAACTAAAAGAAGAAAATAATCATGTAAAGTTCCCGAACATTTTTTCTGCAAGAATTTTTGTTATTTGTGCAAGACTAAACACCGCATAGTTTAACTGAAATAAGCCAATAAATGGTTCTCATTGAAATCAATTCCCATTCTGGACAGTATACAGTATAATTTCAGCACCTCATGCAAGCCATATGAATGCATAGCGAGAAATTTAATGGACCTTTCTGTCCGAGCAATTATGACTTCACAATGCAACTAAATCGTCTCCAGGTGCGGAATTAATTTAGAATTTAATCTCTTTCCATATGAGTCTGAATTAATAAGCGAGAGGGACTAAATTTAGCATTGGAGGATTTGTAGATCTGGATTTTCTATTCTAATTGTTTCAATGAAAGTTAGAAATTGGATGATACAGTGTAAGTTCGGGAAGTTAAATCCGAAAGGTTGGATATTTTGTAAAGTTTCAGATGGAATCTAATGAGCTACTCAACTATTGATGACTTTCATTTATTTGTGCAAATGTTCATATTTTTCGGATTGTTACTGTAAATTTTCCCTCACGAATATACCGTCAACTGGGCAAACTTGGCCTAGTGGGACATCTTTGTCAGTAATAATAACATTTGAAAGGATTAAAAACCAGTAAAAAGGCTATTTACTTAATGCACGGGCGCTTCGAACTTAAAATTGTTTGGAAGAACAAAAATTCTTAACTTACGGAATGAAACTCCAAATTTTACCGAATAATGATAATTTGCCGAATAGAACTCCAAATTCGCACGAATTATGATAATTTTGCTGAATCATTAGACAAAGTTTGTCGAATAAGAATTTTTTGGAAGGTCACAGTGACCTCCCTAAACTTTCCATTGGATCACCCCAGATGGGAGGTCAGCGGCCCTCATTGTGAAATGGTGGAATTCATAGAGGGAAAACGCATTGAATAGGATAAATGCAACGGAGCCACTAAATGTTCCAGAGGAACATAAAATGTTTTAAAATGCTTATCACAGCGTTGACAGTAGTTTAAGAACGTTTCATAAACGTTTTAAAATGGTTGTCACAACGTTGCAGTTTCAAAATTCAAAAAGTTTCAAAACCTTTTGAAGTGGTGCACGTGGTTGTCACCACGTTGCAATTTAAAAATGTTTCATAAACGTTTTAAATGGTGATCACAACGATGATAGCAATTAAAAAACGCATAACAAAACAAAGCGTGCTACCTGGATAAATAAGAGGCGCTAGAAGTTTTTGGATTCAGTACTAACCATAGGAAAATGTTGGATTCGACGTTTTTCGCCTTTTTTTTTTTTTTTTTTTTCTGCGGAAACCAAATAAGATAACTTGTACAATAAAACTAACGAACAATAGATGGCAAAAATGCAAAAATAAATAAATAAAAATAATAATATTTTCTTTCGATGACCTTGACCTGCCTACGGCAGCATAACTGTAGAGACAGTAAGCTGTAGAACCTACGACTCAATAAAACAAGTAATAAAATTTAAAAAAATGTTAAACCCTAAAAGTTTAAAAATAAAATCATGAGAAATTCCTCGAATTTGTTTCTGAAACATCTGTAAAACTAAAATACGCTATATATGGTGCAATTATAATTCAAGCAGTATAACAAACGACTGAGAAAAACAGTTAATGAAAAGTGCAAAATTTCTTAGTCGTAAAATTAAATAAGAAAAAATCATAAGAAATTTCTTAAGTTTATTTTCGAAGCATCTTCTGTCAAACTCAAACACTCAACGCCCTGCGACGCGTTTGCATGAGAAAAGTGTAAATTTTTAGTAACGCCGTTTAACACAAGGTTTAATAAGAAACAGTCTCTCATAAAGTGAAATTTCCTGCGAAATCTTTCTTTTCTTGTTTCATCATCTTCACAGGTTGCCTTTTATGACAGCTATTCCCGTAATCTTCCTTCCTCCAATATGTCGTAAGCATATTTCATGGCTTACAAAGTCGTCTGCTAAAAAGGAAGCTGGCAGTTTTGTTCCTTCACAGGTGGCATTTGAGCTTAATGGACTAAAGGCTAAAATGGGAAAGAGAAAGATCGTGCCCTTCGATTTGCATAAAATACAAAAAAAAAAGAAAGAAAGAAAGAAAGAAAGCAAAGGGAAATATTCTTTTATTTTGTGCGATAATGAAAAGGGTATTATTTATCTTAAGGACGTTGAAGCAACTTGTGGAGATGATAAGTATTAGATAAATAAACTTCCCGACATATGTTCCGCAGAAATTCATAAAATAAGAATATTTATGATTGCAAGAAATATAACAACAGCAAGATTTTCACATCCGGAGAGTTTCGGTTCGTTCTTGTTGTGGATTCATTGGTCTGAATCGTCAATAATCAAGCTGGAGGCAGATATCCTCTCATTGACACTGAGATTACCTTCAAACTGGTAGCTAAAATTATATTAACACGCCAGCGACAATTCCTAAATAATGGTGAGATTAAACTCGCAATATGAAGGCTAAAGTTAAATTAATAAGCAGTAAGTTATTATCGGGAGTGACTAGAATAAAACTGCAGTCTCTGGGTGGGATAACAGGGCTGTTGAAATATTGCTTGTAGTTCTGCCTTAGCTCTGGCTCAAGTGCGGGTAAATTACTGCTTATGATTGCGATTATCCGTGCAACTCATTGAAATTACCCAAAGGGGAACTTATTTTCTGTAAAAATTCAACTTGTATAAAATGTAGCAAAATATATCAATAGGTTTTACTCATTACCCCAGTGTCCACTAGTGTTTATGCCATTGCATAATAGGACAATAGGAATGTTGTTTCGAATCATTGATTTCTTACCGTTTACAGGATATAGTAAGGAATGATTACATTTTATACAAGAGTATAGCTCATTTAAATTCTTTTAAAATAAATTTCCACTCAATTTTTTTGATATAAAACGAATTTTGTAGCGTTGATTAAAAAAAAAATCTATAGATTTGTGGCTATTTGAGCATGTTAAAGTTATTGCTCTTTAAAACGACCTCTCATAACAACTGTTTCATTTTATCGTCCAACAGATGCAGTCTCGTTTCATGTTCCATAGATCAAATGCTCTTTAAACGTCCGTCAAAGCATTTAAACTGAACCTTTCATCCCAATATGGGGACCCACCAAAATTGTTTCCTTTTTTTTTGCAATTCTCTAGAACAGCGGCGCTCACAAGAAATTTTGAAAGCGGACGGGGGGGGGGGGGGGGGGTAGTCCAAGATCGAAGGCCCACAATTCTCATACAAACGCTGCAACCATCATCTTTTTATTTTATCGATTTTCGGGAGAAAGAAAACAGAAAAAATAAAATTTTAAATAAACAATAGTTTATAAATAAATTATTTATAAGAAATACTTAATTAAAATTACCAGAGAGCCCAAGAATGTATGTATATTTACTTTTCTTAAAAATAAAAACAGCGAAACAAAATCTTCATTGTAGAACAATTTTTGTTCATATACAATTTGATTTTGCAGGGGAAGAAAGTGAGAAAATAAATTGTATTTTTTTCATTTATTAAAGCTGAAATTTTTCTTTACTTTTCTTGGAAGTATTTTATGCACTCCATACATAAGATCATTTTCAATAAAAAAAAAAACCCTAAAGATTCGATGAGAGTAGTCCGGACCAGCTGGACCCTCCCAGCTTGTTTTGACGACAGGGGTCTTTATAAAGGTCGTTGACTGTATTATATCTTTCAGCTTTTGTTCCTTTTACTTTGAGAATTCTATTAGTGAACCTGTACATATTTGTCTATAATTCTTACTCGAGGAAAACTTTTTGTTACCCTTTCCTCCTCTTTGTCACAAACTGTCACAATTTCAGGAACCCCTTCCCCTTATAAAAAAAAAAAAAACCTAGGAGTTTTACTGGTTTGATGACACTTTACAAGGCATTTTAAGGGGCCTCCTTAAAGTTAAGTATTTTTCATGCACCTTTTTGGATACACTCCTGGGTCTCTGTGTCATGGGGGCTCTCGCCACTGCGACAATTGTCACATGATAAGGTCGCCACTGACCTCAAAGATTGCCATCATTGTGGACGACTTCTTGCTCTTCGCTCCGATGCTGGTCAGCTGATTTCTGAGAAAACTAGGGGGGGGGGGGGTGATTGCTTTAGTCGATATTTTATAGAATATCTTGGCTACACCTTATGAAAATGGTCCCGTAAAATTAATGACTTTTAGTGTTTTTTAGGGAATTACATGAAGTAATACCTAATTAGTTTTTAAAAAAGAATAAGTAGATTTTAGAACTGCAAAAAAACTTATTATTTTACATTTTAACAAAAGTTATTAAAGATTCTTTTGATGGTGATATTTTGGTTCCATGGTGAAAACCGAGAAACAGTATTACGTAGTCTTTAGCTTTAAAAGCAGCGACAGTTGAAAAAATTTCTAAATGCCTCAGAGCTATTATTATCTCTTTGCGAAAAAAATTGAAGAAATTCTTGCTGGTCTGTTGGATAATGAATAAGTGTCCAATCAGTACAAATAAATAAAAATTACCATTTATTGCATTAAAGTTCCATTAAAATGGAAAATAATGAGCATAATCCATTTATTATTCGCCAGTCTTGTGCGAAATCATTGTGTTAAGATTTGACTTGAGAAAAGCCTTAAACAGTCAAACAAACAGCAAAAATATTAAACAATACAACAATTCTAGCTGTTAACAGGAAATTGAGGTGATACTCTAAGTACTAAATTGGGATGATGAAAGCATGGAACTAAAAAGCTTATAACTTGTTTTTTATTCTACTTAGAAATTTCGAAGAGGTGCCATCTACAGCAGAAAAATCAGTGCTTTCGATTGACATATAAGGTTAATATGTGCAAGTATTCCCCCATATTAGAGAATTAATTTAAAAATTTTGTTTTAACGCCTTCTATGTGGGGTTATGCACCCCCCCCCCTTATTCCGGGACGAAAACTACCCTTTGTGTTATTCTGATGTATAAGCTATATTATTGTAAAGTTTTATTAAAGTCCATTCAATAGTTTTTGCATGAAAGAGTTACAAACATCCATACAAACTTTCACATATATAATAGTAGTAAGATTTAATGTCAGCAAAATCGTATTTAAAAATAGAAAGCCATCATAAAATGAATTTAAAAAAAAAAAATCATATTCCGTGTAGAAGAAGAAAAATGCTTATCATTAATAATTTATATTATTTCTTAAAAGGATTTTTTATATTGAAATATTGATGACATTTTGAAAACATGTGCAGAAAGACCCGTTGCGGTTAGTATTAAATGAAGAAAAAAAGCAGGCAAAAAATGCTTTTTAAATTATGATTAATTATGAACACTATGCTTTACGAGGAGTCTTATTAAATAGTTAAAAAGCAAAATTGCTTATTTTCGGGAGAGAAACCGTTTTTTATAAGGTAACAGCTGGACCTTTCTTCGGAAGAAGAAAATAAATAAAAAAAAATAATGATTAAGAATTAATGGGAGCTTGAATCTTCATCGCCAGAATATTTTCTCTATTAAAAAAAAGCGTTGCGTGCTATATTTTACAGCAACAGCTAACTATGTAATAAAAGATGCGTAAAAAAGTTTTGTAGTTGAATTGAGTTTTTATTAATTAGTAATCCCTTTTATGGTCATGATCTCATAAAACAACAAAGATTTTTTTTTTAAATTCAAAACTAATATTTACGTTTTTTGCCATGCCATGTATCTTTGTTTATTTCGAAGTTATTGCTAAAAGACTTATGAGGCAATAAGAAACAAATGAATATAAATTGGATATTTTCTAGTTTTGAATCAAACGCGTTAGTAGCCCGTTCTATGTAGGCTTTCAATGAAAAGTTTTTATAAATCATGCAGATAGCAGTACCTACCGGGGAACTAGTACTATTAGCCCAGTAAATTTAGGCCAAAAATAGGGTTGATGCACCACAAATTTATAATTAGCTGAAATGTTTAGTATTAGTTCCTGAATATGTGTAGAACGAATCCTGAAAAATCGCCTTAGTTCCCATGTGAACATCTATCCATAATGGCGAACCGCTAACTAGATTTTGCCCCTTTTATAACTATGTCAAAAATAATGATTTTTTTCTATTCTGAAAAAAATACCTGTAGGTTCTAGAAGCAATATTGTTTCGGTATAAAACCTAAAATAACCAATAAAAAATTTCAACCATTTGTCTTGAACCAAAAACTGAAATTTCTCTGTTTTACGTAGCATGCAACAGAACACATAAGCTACTAATATCAATATTTTTTGCGGTATTTAAAAAAAAAAATATTTCCCTTCATATCAGTCAATAGTTGCTAATTTTCAGTTCTAAAAATGCTATGTACTCTGTTTTGAAAAATGCATGTGTGAATTGATGCTTGTGTTTTACCAACATTTCCCCACAAAGAGCTATAAACATATAATGATCTGTAAATTGTGTTTTTGCCTGAAATGCAAAATTTTTGTTGCGAAAATTCAATGCTGATCTGTTTAGCTCTTTAAAACTACCATATATCGTAAAATGTTTCAAAATTCCTTTTGTGATATTCAGTGAGAATTTAAAAGGAAAAAAAAGAGGGATAGAAATTTGTTAAAAATATTTCAAAAATTTTATTTTTAATAAAAAGATCATTATTATCTCAAAATCGTGTTTTTGTGCATTTTAGATAGCAAATAGTTCCTCAAGAACGATTTTTTAAAAAAAAATTACGTTTCCATATAATTATGTGACAATGGTAAAAATGTCGGTGAAAAATTACTGCCGTCAATTTTAGGAAGTTCTTTTGGGGAAGTTGAACTTCAGAAGAAAAAAAATTTTGAAAAAAAAAATAGAACCGACTTCAAAATTGCTCTAAAAAGTGAAAAATAATTTTATTCTTTAAACACCATCGATAATACTTTTAAACATAATTTTTGAAGTTGGCGCAAAAACGATCGATAAAATCATTCACAGCCATAACTCAACTACAAGTATAAATTTAACCACGTCCAGTTTCTTCACTACCACATGCATTACGCATTGATGACAGCATATTTGAGTAACGATATAAATGTTTCGTTCCTAAGTTTGGATGATTTTTTGATAAAAATATGAACGAAGCATGGTTACAATGGATTTTACTTTTTGTTTTTGCGCCAACTTCAAAAATTATGTTTAAAAGTATTATCGATGGTGTTTAAAGAATAAAATTATTTTTCACTTTTTAGAGCAATTTTGAAGTCGGTTCTATTTTTTTTCAAAATTTTTTATTTTATTCTTTTTAGTGTAAATGTAGATATTTCAGTAAAAGTAAGAAGTTACCTAGTAAGAAGTTCGGCTCTATCACTGTATTGCTTTAGAAAAGCCTTTATTCAAAATTATCATTACAATTACTATTAATGTTACCTACTGTTATATGGCACCAAACTTTTATAATAATGAGTTTCATATTGTCGCGTAGATGAAGATAGCGAAGACAATGTGAAAGCCAAATGAAGCGAATACTTGTTAGTCTCAACTCGAGATCTTTATTCAGAACCACGAATGAACGTTACATCTCCTTATATACAACTTGAAAAAGTGCTGGAACTTTCCAAACTTGAAAAGATACAGAAATTAATAGAACATTCGAGAAAATACGGACAACAGTAGAAACGAAATTTTAGTAAATTTCACTTTGTCCTAGTAGGGATTTGAACCCGGGTTGCTCGTGTGGGAGACGAGAATTCTACCACTGAGCCACCGTTATCCACGGATGAAATGAGAGAACTTCGCTACAATATGATTTTAATCATTTAATAGGGAAATTTACTGTTTTATGCCCATAACTTTTTATCTAAAGAACAAATATGGTCAAACAAAGTAATGGGACCTAAGTTGAGCCATCCTCTATCCATTAAAAAAAGAATCATCAAAATCGGTTCACTAGGTGAGACGTTATGAGTGGACAAACAAAAAAAAAAAAAAACATACATACGGTATGAACTGATAACCGCCTCCTTTTTGAAGTCGGTTAAAAAGGGATTGTTATTGAGAAATGAGTGTTCTGTTCATGCTTCCACAGCTTTTCGCCCGGATTGCTGCTGCTCTCAAATCAAACGATAATTTACGAGCTCATCCCAAATATGAATTAACCCCTCAACCACCCTCGTTTATTGGTCGGGTTTCTCTGATTAATGATAAAAGAAACCAAGTGTGGTAGCTACCATTGAATCAGTAGAGCCTTGTGTTAAACCGTCACCAATCTATTCGTCCATGAAGGATATCTTATGCACGCATTTTGTCATAGGGGACTTCAGACGTATAATAAAAAGACAATGCCTCAAATACTTCAGGGGTCTTCGGAAAAAGCTTCTTAATGTGAAGCAGTAGTTTTTAATGGATACACTAGTGTACTACTAACTAACATTGAAAATAAACAAAGAAGGGTGATGCCGAAAATGTCTGAGACTATTGATTTTTGAAGAAAATGTATTGGCAACGACTATATATATAAACAACTTTTTGCGGAATTCTGACAACAAATCAAGATCAATTTATGATGAAATACTTCCGATTAGGAAAATCACAGTTGTACAAGTAGATAGGGACGCTGATGCATTAATTTGCTTAATTTCAATAAAAACATGCCGGAATAGCTCCAGACCAGTAGCAGTAATAGGTACTGATACAGATCTGCTCTTGATTCTAATTGAAAAAGGTATGTCTCGAACATCACTGTATTTTTTACCTTCAAACCAATTTCGGACAAAGAAAAATGTTGCAATACATTGAAAGTACAATAAGTCTTGGGCCCCTAGGCGCAGGATGTGACTCCACGTCAGCAACATTCAGAAAGGGAAAGTCTAGAGCTTTCAAGTTGCTACAGAAAAATCAGAAAATTGCTTCCTCTGATCTCACAGTTCAGTAGTTTTGAGTTTGGTCCAGAAAAGGTCTCTCACACGGCGGACGAGTTCTTACAATATTTTTTGGTGGGGAACGCTTAATTACCTAGATTTTCACCGACATTACTATCTTTTATTTATTTTACATGTTTTTCAATTATATATTATAAGTATGTTAGTTCATTGTTCTTAATAAATGATATTCTGCAATTTTTTAAAAATTATTTTTGTCACTTTTCTTCCTTTATCATTTCTCATTCCAAAGCTAAAAATAGCAAGATTTCTTTCAAATATGGAATAAAAGCTACTAGGTTATTTAATATATGGAATAGTATATTAATCATTTTGCAATTAATATCTTAAAAAGAATACCATAATAAATTCTTTAGGTTATATGTTCTGCTGAATATTACGTGGAAAATAAAAACTTTAGCTTTTGGTGTCAAAACAATAATTGTTTGAACTTTTTTATTGGTTATTTTATCGAAACACTATTACTTTTATATCATAGAGGTTTTTTTAGAACTGCAAAATATTCATTTTCAAAGTACTAGAGCGGCCATCTTTGATCCGCCATTTTGGATGGAAGCTCACATACAAACTACGGTTTCCAATCCCGTGCCGAATTCAGTCCCACGGGATTTCGGGATTGTAAGGAGCCAATCCCGCAGGGTCCCAGGTTCCCCCGGGATTCACTTTTTCTTCTAAAAATTAAACTTTAGTTTTAAAAAAAATGTGCTTTTTTTAGGAAGAATTATTTTTGTTACATGAATTAATAGTTTTCCGGAATTCTGTACACCAATTGCAGAGCACTACAAAATCAGATCCCATTTAAGAATTATCGTTTTGTACGCAAAAGTATTCCCAAAAACAGTTCAACGCGTCTTAACAAAACATTGCTCGGATGGAATGAGAAAATTAGCTCAAAAAAATAATGCTCTTGATGCAAACACATGCTGTGTTTTTGCTCAAGATCTACAAATTTCGGACAAAAACGATGTCGATTGGATATGTGTTTTGCTGCATCTAGTGTAACTTGCATTGAAAATACTCTTGTGGCTTCATTAACGTTTGTCATTGTGACAGTGCATTTAACTCATTACAGCAAAGGGATGAGTGCTGCTTGGTTTCACCAAGTCGCAGTCTTAATAAAAGTTTTTGGATAACTTCGCTAATTTTACCCCTCACTTTAAACAGACATTCAAAAACTTGAACAGTTTAATTTGCTGCTCTGTCATGCGAATTATTTTGCGTTTCATCCAAATTTCTGTCGCCTCTTTTAGAGTCGTTCGAATATATAAATAATGCCATGTTTTTCCTTGCTTTTCTCTTTGGAGAAAAATATTGTACCCTTTTATGAGTCAAAGGTTTTGAGGGCAATCCTAAAGGTTACAGAAGTGCTCCAAAATTGCATGCCGGCTACTCCAGCGGGTTTTGCAATCAGTAATACATTTTCCCTATTTTTTATAAAGTGTAATTTCCTGGATTTTAAACTTAAATGATGGTCTTCAAAAATGTTTTTTTAATTATACGTCTTTTCTCAGTTGCTGACCGTAAGAAAACAGAAACTTCGAATGAAAATATCAATTCATTCTCAAGAAAATATGCTCTTTTTTTTATTGTGTTCTTAAATGGTAAATCCTCCGTTCATCATATGAGACTCAGAATTTGTCTTGCTCTTCTTGCAGATATATGAGGAAGATAATTCAAACTTCACACAATGCTTTTAAAAATAGTCGTTTTATGAGCGGCAAATGTTGAAAAACGCTTGAATGGAAAAAAATTGCGGGATTGAAAATACCGCTAAATATTATGCGGAATCCCGTGGGATTCGGGATCGGTATTTCGGGATTGGAAACCCCAATACATAGGGGACATTTTAGGA
Organism: Uloborus diversus; assembly: GCF_026930045.1. Lineage (NCBI taxonomy): Eukaryota > Metazoa > Arthropoda > Arachnida > Araneae > Uloboridae > Uloborus > Uloborus diversus. Next base: position 86,835,319 of record NC_072739.1, on the reverse strand, counting down.
TTTACTCTATTTGCTATGAGGAACTGGTTCTGAAAATATTTCCTAATTATAAATTTGTTGTGAAGAAATCCTAAATTTACTGGGCTATATCTCTTGCTCCAAGACAGAGGAGAGGTTCACCTACGATTCATACTAGTTAACTTCAAATTTTTAACTTTCGCGCTTCCATCCCTTTGCTTCGCACTGCTTCATATATCATTTAATCGACGTAAAAGGAAATAGTGTGGTGTCCATATCAGAGGCGTTTATTTCGTTTGTAGCTGTCGAAGGTTCGGAGATATTTAATTTCAAAGTTCGTGAATTTTGAACTAGTGTTTGAGCTAAAAACAAAAGCAATTTTTAGGCCTTTTGCATGGTCCCAAAAACATAGCAAAGAATGGGTAAGGGGAAATAGACCGGTTTTGAAAAATTCACGATTTTGAAATAAAAAAAAAAACCCGCACCTCTTACAGCTACTATACAGCTTTGAGATTTGAAACGAAAGAGAGAAAAAAAAAAAAAAAAAAACGGTCCGCAACATTCAAGATACTGGCGCGAGATCCTCTTCTTGGCTACCACATTTTGATGGACAATCCGGAAGAAGCAGAGCTAATGATAGTTTTGCATAAAAATGTGTTTTTTTTCTTTCTAAACCAAACAGCTTTTTTCATTTTCCAGTCCCGGGTCCCCCGTACCTACCACTATTTGTGGTTTAACCATTTGCTTGGGAATCCTGAAGACAGCTCTCTTTTTTTTTTAATTTAGACAAAAAACTGAGCAATCCCTGGTACAATACCTCCAGAGGTATCGATTCACTTGCTGGACTTTGTGACCACGACCATGCTTAACGTCCCACTGTCACCATTAATGAAGACGGTGGATCTTCGAACGGTTAGTATCGAACCAGGGACCCTCCGGTTATAAGTCCGGTTACAAACCTTACCCATCAGGCCACTACGACCGAAACCAAAAAGCTGGGATTAGAAATTTGTACTGTGATTTTGACTATAAGTATTACTTATAACAGTATTACCGAATTCGTGTAGTAGAAAAATGCCGTAACATCGTATTACCATCGCGACAGCCCGCTGTACTCCTGTAAGCCAGCTCCAAAGCATCGCATTGAAATTGCAGAGCCAGTTTAAATATAAACAGCTTTAAATGCAAACTGTTTTCCTTTAAATAAGCTTCTATTAATTACACAAATAGAACCGGCATTGTGTAGATTGATAAGAACCCCAAAACACTTAAAACCCATTTTGCGTCAACACTTTGCTTAAGTTTCAATTACAACTTTCCTTTTTAATTTTTTTGCAGCTTTATCAATATAACATCCAACAACAACGCGCACTTTGTCTGCGCACGCCTCCACCGCAACGACGGACAAAGGACTTATTCAGGACACCAGACGGTTTAATCGTCACGTGACGAAATCTTGATTCGCGGTATTTAATCACCGCGCTCGATTTATGTTTAAGCCACAGCTGCTAAGCTGTCGCAAAATGTCTCTGTTAATTGTCAGAAATGACTGGTGTCTGCGATAGGGGCTAGGAGAAAATCCTTTGTTCTACTTCGTGCTCTAATATATTTCATGTATTAGTATAAGTAACCGCGTTTGTATTGCTATTGTCGAAAACTGTTCTGATTGGTTTCACATTGTTCTTGGCGGTGGAGTAAATGGGGTTTAAATTGGGGGCCGAAATTTTAAAAATATTTTGTTCTGAAAGAGCATGCTTAAAAACATGACCATTTTTTATATAATTTAACTGAGTTTAATATTTTTTAAAAAATATTTTAATCGGTGCACGATTATTGTTTACGCTTCTACCGATGACATCACAAATGATGAATTGCCATTCACTGAGCACATAATTCACATCTTTACTCACATGTGTCGGCAACGATATGGTTAATAGCAAGCGTAGAGCGCAATATTTATTTCGCTTCCTGATTATCATAACGTGGGAACGCGGTAGACAGATGCACCAAAGTACATGATTTGTGACGTCATAAAGACCACGCCTTATTTTCAAAATCGGATACTTAAAAAATAATTAAAATCAAGCGTTGGGAAAATGAAAGTTTTTTATTGCTCCGTGTCTTTTTGTTTTTGCTTTTTCTATCAGTTTCACTGACTAAAAGTAGTGCTTTTGACTGAAGGAAACAACCCCAGTTTTATTTTTTTTTAGATTTTAACTCGAAGTATGAAACACACAGTTAATTGTAAAAGATGTTGGGCATTTTTTTTTTTTGCAAAAAAAAAAAAAAAAAAAAAAAAAATGCTGGTTTCTTGCGCTTTGATTTCACTTCATTTCTCTGATTCAATCAATCGTCTACTTTCGTTAGAGCTTATTCTATGATAAAAGACATTCCTATTTTGGGACCTCCGTGGCTCTGCTAGAAGCATAATCTTCTAAGGCGGAGGTCGCGGGTTCGATTCCCGCCGGTGCCCCGGGTATTACATCTTTCTCTTGTGCTGTAAATCGTTCCCGTAAGTGGCTGAAAGAAAGGCTCCTTGTCCGCAGTCCTCTATTTATGTGAAGCTTCTTAGCTTCTGTATAAATAAAAAATAACAGCAATCCTTCAATAATAATAATAATAAATTTCTTGAAACAAAAATACTGAAACATAACCAGAATCTTTGTAATTTACTGAATTTTTAAGGTGCTAAGATTTAGTAATTAGTTATGGTGATTTTTCAGACAAAAACTGAATTTCTCTTGTAAGCTTTGATATTAAAATATTTTGAATTACTCAAAAAATACAATTAAAATAACAAAATTCACAGCACTTATTTAAAGAGCTGGGCGGTTTCATAGTCACAGAACGAAATCTTGATTTGGATTGGTTGATCTCTATAAATGAAACTGCATTATTTGGAAGTCGTAATCGAGCTGTCGGTATTTATATGCATTCATCAACTTCTCACGTTACATATTCGAGCCACATAGTGCTCATTTGTTTAACCACAAAATTGTTCTTCTTAAACTCCATTTATCTTTGCCTTTGTGCAACTGCTATTTTTATCATCGTTTTACTTTTTGAACGAATTTATAAAGTTTTGACGAACTTTTGGAGCAGGAGAAATCTGCAGAAACTAGAAAACATGGTGAAGATTTAATCTATTTGGTGGTTCCTTCAGCGAATAATATAAAACAGAGAAAGAAGAAAATAGATGAAGAACTTGTCATTGGTGACAACAAAGTCTTCGAAAAGTATCTGAAATCTTTCTGGTCTTATAATCATAGTTAATTTATTAGTTGATTTGTTTCATAAAGTATCGAATCATTTTTTTAACTAAAGAAAAAAGCTGCGTGGCAAAAAATTGTATTACTCAGCGGCTACAAGGGAATTGAACCTAAGTTGTTGTCAAAATGGAGTGGATTAGGACGTATTTAAACAAATGGGGAAAGTAAGAGAAAATAGTGAATTTTTAAATGTTATCTTAAGACGCAAACATTTCCCGCGAGATCATCCGATTAATTAATTCGTTCCTTTTTGTAACAGAAGCAACGCTTTTGTATAAATTTAATTAAATAATAAGAAAATAAAAGAACAAGTACAAAAACAACTTTCACCTCATCAAATAGCATGACTAAATGAAGAAGAAAAAAACAAATGACAACGATTTGATTAAATAAAATTTAAGCAGACTAAAAATAATATTAAAACAAGAACACTGCTTGTTAATTAAGAAATCTAGAAATGCGAAAAAAAGGGCTGTATTTGCTATTTAGAAAGTATTTTAATCACTGTTATTGAATAAGAAGTCCACACAATCTTATTCTACAAAAGTGATTCTTTTCAAACTTAAGCTGTAAGCATATTATTCAATGGCAAAACACGTTAAGTCAAGTGAGAAACTCTGAATTATAATTTTGAATGGATTATTAAATCTATATACAGGGTGTTCCGTTTTAACCTGCAAGACCTTTATTTTCGCAACCGTTAGTCCTAGATGGTCCTTCCAATTGCAAAAATGTTCAAAACCAGATGCAGAGTAAAGATATAGAAAGTTTGAAGCAAAAATAAAAATGAGTCAAAAAATACAAAATTTAACTTTTTATACGGTCCTTATTTTATCCCTATGTCCCCTAACTTATATTTAAGGAAATAATCCACATTGAAAGATATTACGAACACAAAAAGAAATTGAAATTTGTGCTACCAAAACTAAAGGAGATATTTGAGTTCAAAAATTTAAGGGACCATCCAGAATATAAGATTATACCTTATCGCCCTTTCAGAAGAATGACAGGTTGTCGAAGTAAAAAAACAAAATATTTATATTTTTCATTGCTATTCAAAAATAAATGCAACTGTTATGCCATGATACGCAAAAACACACTACAAAACCTCAATCAATTTGAAAAACCACACTCTATGCTAATATAATTTTAGACCCTTATTAACTATTATATTTTCCCCCAAATGTGTTATAGACGGCAAGTGTTAAGTGGTCTAAGTCACAAAACGCTGCGTTTCATATCTCGGTGAAAATTAGTCGTACTAATGACAAACTTTTTGTATTAGAATTATTTTTCAATAGAAATTATTTCCCTAATTATAAGTTAGGGGACCTAGGGCCCGTATAAAAAGTTAAATTTTATATTTTTGGACTGATTTTCATTTTTGCTTCAAATTTTCAATGTCTTAACCCTGCGTCTGATTTTGAACTTTTTTGCAATCGGAAATATGCATCTTGGACTAACTGTTGCGAAAATAAAGGTCTTGCAGGTTAAAACGGAACACCCTGTATATAAATAAAAAAAGAGAATATAATTATGGTGTATAGAATATGTGTGCATGTATGTTCCCTATACAAATCCATAGCTAACGTCAGATCTCGACTAAATTTGGCATTGAATTTTTGACTAAACTTGACCTCCTAATAATCCTTTAAGTAGCTATTCTCAACCGGTGGTCCGAAGAACCGGCACCGGTACGTAGAAAAATGTGATCGGTCCACGGAGATTTTTGCTCTTTTAAGTTAAAAAAATTCCTTGAATCAAAATAAATAAATTAATGAACAAATAAATTAATAAAATAAAATAAATAAATAAAAATGACAGTGGTATGCATTAATGTCTCATACGACATTTTTTACATTAATTGTTTTAATTCTCTATGATTTTTCGGAAATGTATATTTGCTTATGTAATAATTATTACAAGAACCAATGTTTATATATCAACATAAATGGCTACTTTATGTACGTCCGGGGTAATCTTCAAAATTATAGGACCGATTTAAATCATTTTTCCACCACAGATAGCAACATTATCAGGAAGCAACATAGGCTAGAATTTATTTCTAAAAAACTTAGACTGAAAAAGTTATTATGGAAAACAGTGAATTTCATATAATTTCCCCATTAAATGATTACATATAAGCCATTGTTACAAAAATTCATTGCCTTACAATTGCAATATTAATAGTAATCATAATGAAAATTTTCAATCAAGGCTTCTCCGAAGCAAACTTAAATTTAAAGTCATTTAATTATTTGGGAACTCTACTTTTTGCACACTTAGGGAAATATAGTTTTTTTTATGTGTGTGTATGTGCGTGTACTATTTAGTTAAAGAAATAAAGCGCACGGTTTTTTTTAGTGATCTTTGTTTTTGTTAGTACATAATTTGGAAATTCTTCAAATTTTCATATGCTTAAATGTCGTGCCTTCGTTTCTAACTGAATACTATTTCGCTCTATATATTTATTGCTAGTTTATTTTTATGTGTAAGGAAGAAGCTCACAATTTTTACTGACCCAGGCAACGCCGGGTATTTATGCTGGTCACTTATAATTGCATTAGAAAAGTGAGATATTTTGCCAAGAAAAGTTTAATTTATGTATTATTACTTCGTAAAAACGAAACAAATTATTTATTGATGACAAAATACAAGTTGTTAGCGATCAGTTCGCGAGTCAAAGGCGGAAAAAAAAGCAGTTAAAAGTTACGCATTTGCTAAAAAAAAATATTGAATTATTGAAGCAGCAAATATAATTCAGCTTCTGCTTTCACTTAAGTTTATTCAGTTTTATTTAAATTTATCAAAAATATTTTTTTCATCCTACACCACCATACAACGTACCAAAAAGTGAAAACTTTAACTAAAGCATATTCGTGAAACATTTTTGTGCAAACACACGTTGAAAGCAGTATTTGTACAGATTTTCAAATGGATAGCACACCCAGAAGTAAACATTAAAGAAAAAAAAGAAATTAAAAATAAAAGGTTAGTTTTTACTAAAATTCAATTACATCCGAAACGGTAAGTCCAAACAAGTTGAAATTTGTTTTAATCAATATAGCGCGCGAAAACTATGAAATGCGTGTTGAAATGATGAATTTAGAGAATCAAACTCGCACGGACGTTTTTTCAGTTCGCTTTGGGAAGCATATCCAATGAGAAGCATAGCTTTAAAATAAAAACAAAATCACCGGTCCGCAATTTTTTTAAAAGCTTTGCCGGTCCGTAAGTGAAAAAAGGTTGAGAAATGCTGCTTTAAAGTACAATGAAATTGTTTCCTTTAGTCAAAAGCACTACTTTTATTCCATGAAATTGAAAGAATAAAAAAAAAAAAAAAAAAAAAAAACATTGGCCAAGAAAAACCTTTTATTTTCAAAATATTTTTATTTTATTTATTTATTTTTTTTAATGTCCGATTTTGGAAATAAGGCTTGGTCTTTATGACGTCATAAGCGCTACTCCATTGGCACGCTAAATGTTTAAGCAGTGTTAAAAAAAAGGGGGGGGGGGGGCTGCCATTAAACAGTACTTTCAATAGCAATCACAATGTGAATTTCGAATGAAGGCTTTTCTAAATCAAACATAAAATTCATGAGAAAAACTGCAACATAATACTTTTATCTTTATCTGATGCTAAAGATTTGCATCTTTAGCATCAGATTGCGCTGATGGCATCAGTGAGTGGCATTTCATCACATAGTTTCTAATAAAACATCAAGTTCTGTTTTGTAACTTGTAGATTTACTCCTGGCATTGTGTCATACACATCAAAAATTAAAACTTTTGATCATTTTTTTATTTTGCCTAATTTCTAGCTTTTGATACATTGTCGATCGAATATACATTAAAAATGTACCATAAAAATTTTGACTTTTAACTGGCAAAATTTTGACTTTTAACTGGAAAATGTGTAGAGGTTATAGTTACATCTTAATTAAAGCATTTTTTCTTTCATTTTTTAAAAATTTTATAATTATTTATTCGCACTTTCTGTGGATTTTTCCAAGCGATAAAGTAGTCATTTTAAAGCTGCTTGTCTACGAGATGAATTTTTTGTGTAGGAACGAAATTCAGTATCTACATGCGTTACCTAAAAAAAAAGTTTAAAGCAATATCAAATTTAAATTGTTAGGGAGTAATATTGCTAGTTATTTACAAGTACTAAATAGTCATATTAACCTGAATAAACAAGAGTAATTTTTTCCAAAAATCTTGATAATCTATATCAACCACTTTTCTTTACCTATATAAGTATACATGTAGGGGAATGTGGGGCAACGTGAAATAGCGGAGCGAAATGAAATGCTGAAATATTTACTTTGTTGTTCAGTGCCACCTATCGTGCAACATTTTAACTATTATTTTTGGTATTATTTAATAATAAAGTTTTCGTTACTAACATTTAAAACATTAATTGAGACCCACTAATATTCATTGCAATATTTATTTGTTCAATATTAGGCTTATTTGTATTTTAAATACGCTGTGCAGTTAGTCAAGTTCTTGCGGGGCAAAGCGGATGCGCAAAGCGAAGTAGTCAATTTCGTTTACATATTTAGTCTTTTATCAAATCACTTATGTATTCATTTATTAATTAGTTCATTTACTCTCCTTCATTTATGAATTCCCATATTTATTGATTCATTCACTTATTTTTTTTTATTCATTCACTATTTTATTCACTCATTTAGTTTTTCTCATTTATGTATTCATTTATTGCTTTTTTACTTTTCCTTTATTCGTTCATTCTTATATTTACTCATTTACATGATTAAAAATATAATTTTGAATAGAAAAAATTTCATTAGAAAAACATTTCATTTTTCACTTTGCCCAATGAAAATAAAAAGTGATTTTTTTTTTTTTTTTTTGAGATACAAATTAAACTCCTAAAATAGAAAAAATGATGATTCAATACAAGATTTGCTGAAAAATATATTGTTATTTCTTTATGTACCGTAATTTTCAGAACAAATTTTAAATTTGTTCCCTTTGAAAAAAGTAAGTTATCTAAGCCATTTCGCTTTGCCCGACATTCCCTACATCAATGACGCAGCGAAAGGGGGGTTTGTGGGTGAACCCTCTCCCCCCGAAGGCGTTGGTTTTAACAAAAATGCTATATGAAAGGGCTGTTTTGATCAAAAAAAAACCTTTAGAAGATATTTTTGATCAAAAAATCCCCTTCAGAAGATAGTTTTGATCAAAAACCCCCTTCAGAAGGTATTTCTGTCTGCGCTAGTGCACTACATAAAAATCAATATAATTTCCAAAAGAAATATTTTGATATTACTTTTGGCAAGCTACTATACAGGCGTCCCTTGTATAACACGGTACTTGTACAACACGGTTTCGATATTACACGGTACCGAAATTGCGTATATTATAACACGGTTTCAATATTACACAGTACCGAAATTGCGATTATTATAACACGGTTTCAATATTACACGGTACCGAAATTGTGATTATTATAACACGGTTTCAATATTAAACGGTACCGAAATTGCGATTATACAACACGGTTTCATTATTACACGGTACCGAAATTGCAATTATTATAACACGGTTTCAATATTACACGAATGTTATCTTTAAAATAAGATGGAGTTTCACACTTGTTTAATAACATTCTGTTAATATTTGATAACGCTAATACGTTTTTACTTTGTTTTTATGAAACTTGGTATCGATATAACACAGTACACATCCATTGATTTAAATTATTTCTAAGTCTCGTAAAACACGGTTTCGATATAAGACGAAAAAAAGTTTCGATTCAACAAGATACATATTAACATGATTTTTACTAAGTAAATGATTAATTAGCGTAAAAAATAAGTTCAAAAGTTATTTTTAAAAAAGTCTCGTATAGCACGGTTTCAATACTAAACGGAACGAATTAACCGTGTTATACGAGGGATGCCTGTATTTTAAAGTTAAAGAATAGTTAATTGTTATCTTTTTTATCTGTTTTTTAGTCCCCTTTTTAAGTATATTTCTGTACACATCTTGATCAATTTCACGCTGCAGTGTTTCTTTCATCGCAAAGCTCTTTAACTCGGAATGTAATCCTCTAAAACTTTACTGAAGCAAGAGATTCGCTTATGCAAATGAAGAACTAATCTATTTTGTAGTTTTTCCCTTGCTTATTTTGTTTTCAATTCTAGAGTTTTTTTTTTTTTTTCGCTCTCTCTTTATCTTTGTGGAAACGAAAAGCTGATTTTAGACACGACCACAAAGGAATTAAAAGAGCCTGAATTAATTATGGAAGTCTTTTTCAAACTCGTAGTGGAGCTCATTTTGATTATTATTCAAATTATTTTATTCAAATAGTTTTTAAAAAGATAAATTGATAAAAAATATGGAAAACAGACTTCAGCGAAATAGTTCGAAAAATTTGAATGAGGCAGTGAGAAGCAAAGGAATGTAAGTGGTAAAATTACAAATTTGGAGATAACCAGTAAAGAACCTGTCCTCTGTCTCTAGGCAAGAAATAATACTAGTAGCCGTGGTAGGTGCTGCTGTACAGCATGATTTAGGGAAAAAAACAATGAAGTCTATTTATCACGTTATCCAGAGCCCGATCATCCTGATGTTGGACGGGGCACATTTCTATTTCAGGGTCCCCTAGGGTCCGACTAAGATTTTTGTAGACATCGGGCACGAAATTAATTTTGTGCCCCCCTTCCCCCATTCCCGCTTTTTTACATGTTAAAGCAATAAAATATTTCGATTCTTGCGTTTTTACACAACCAAACTAAATTTGGTGGTACTTCATATCACAATATAATATATACATTTAAAAAGTAGAAGAGATATAGTAGTATACGATAAATATATAAAATGTGGTTAAACTTGCCCGTTGCAGTAAACCGAAAATACCAAAATTATGTATGATATAACTTTTAATAGTAAATACAGACTAAATTTGGAGTGGTTTTCTGATTTGGAGTGGTTCTGCAAAGAGATCACATTTTTAAGGGAAATTTTTATCAACAAATAGTTTTTTCCTTGTCTTTCTTTGCATTTGCAAAACTATCAATGATATCATTGTATTCTAAATTCTGAGTGAAATTATTATTTGTTTTTAATTAGCATGATAAATTGAGGGGATTTTGGGTCCCTCTGAAATCTAAGAGGAGGGGCCTGTGCCCCCACATGCCCCTGCGGTAATCTGAATTTGACGTTATCTTTAAACGCGTTTTACTCAACACTTGAAATTATCCACTTACATCTTTTTGCTTCTCACCGCTTTAAATGATGAAAGTTTTTTTCTTTTTTTTAAAATTAAGCAATACATAAAACTTCGTTTATCCGGACTAACGGGGACCAAAAATAATCTGAATGATCGAAAACCCGGATAATCCGGGTGATATGATAATAAGCAAAGCGTATTAGCAGACTTCGACAGAAAAAAAAAACTAATTTGTGCAGAAGTACATAGAACTGTTTAAGTGTCACTTGCTACGGATGCTAACTGATCTGGAAACCATTTCCCACATAAAGTAAACATGATTATCGGCGGTCGGACTATCCGCGGTTTGGATTATTCGCTTGTCTTTCCACATTTCTTTTTTCAACTTATGATTGTGTTCTTGTACGTTTTTACCTTTCTCATAATTTTGTTTTTACATTCAATGTTAGTAAATGCAATATGTAGCAATTCTTTTAGCTATAATTTAAATGTATGTGTGAGTATTAGTCATATCTTTTAGCTGATATATGCAGGAGAATCGTTTTCTACTATAATTCGGATTATTCGCGGTTTTTGCTTATCCGCGGTTACCGCACCGAATTCCGAGGATAATCAGGAGTTAACTGTACTGTCTAACCACGGTTTGTAAGGAAAGGCAAACATCCGGTTTACAGGCGGAAATGGACGCATCTATTAGTTTTTAGGGATGCCAGCTTTTGTATAATTAAGTTAGTCTTTTAAATAAGTCGCATTCAAATGAGCGAAACGCGCATCAAATTTTTACTTTCTCCCTCACCAGTTCAGCCTTGTTGAAAAAAAAAAAAAAAAAAAAAAACGCATTTCCCGGCATATCTAACATTACCAAAAAATGTTATCAAATTATCAGGCTATGGCACGGGTTTCATTGTTGATGATGTCAGAGCGTTACTCGATCAGTCAACTCACTTTTATGTATATGAGGATACTTAACTTTTGAACACCACAGTGCACATATATATAGTCATTATATTCTGTGTTTTAGATGAGTCCGAATCTTTTTAAATAGTTAATACATTTTTTTAAGCACACAAAATTTGCAGCTATAGTATTTTTAATGCCTTCTCCTTATTGTCATTTTCTTATTAAATGCAGAGGAAGAATGGTTCTAAACTTTCATACCTCTGATGTAAATTTTTAATTAACCTCTCTTTTGCCGTGGGGAAATCTTTCTTTTTCACAGTATCCGAAAAAACGTTTTTCAAATTCAACAAGGTTCTTTCGTTGTAATTAAAGTTCGTCTTTAATTGTTAATGCCTTAATTTCTACTGCGCGTTTACTTTTAAAGTTTGCCCAAATAATTGATAATAGAATTACACTAATGAGGAGAGTTTTTCCATAATAAAAACCACAGCAAGTCCCTTTCGGTACATTACCGTATTTTAAGTTCTTTATTTCTTCATGAGCTTTAATGATAATTGATAAAAGAGCAAAAAGTAAAATATAACGTAATAAAAACTATTAAATTACGTTGAATTTTCTGTGAGTTAGTAAACTTAGATGTAAAATTTAAGGACTTTCACTGCAGTAAAATGTGAATTAATGAATTCAGAAAATATTTATTTCTGATAATAGACTGTCAGTAATTGTCGAAACTTTCCAACGTCTTTGACCTCCCCCCCACCCTCGTTCCCCTCTTTGTTGCACAGTGCCACATTTCCCCCTACCTTTTCTCCAACTTTTACAGCACGTCACGATTGATTACATAAACATTTTGCTACCGAGAATGTTTCAATTTCTGTTATGAAATGTGTTTTCAGTAGTGTGCTTTCACGCTCCTTGCTCCTCATTTCCCCTTGTCACAGATTACCACGATTTCACGAACTCCTCTTCTCCTCAAAGTAAAGCATTATTGGAGGAAGTGAGAAGCAAAGGGATGTAAGTTGACATTTTCACGTTTTGAGTAAAACACGTGTAAAGATAAGGTCCTAGGTAGGCTTTCATTGAATGTTTTTTCTAAATCATGCTGTACAGCAGCACCTACCAGGGCTACTAGTACCATCTCTTGCCCCAAGACAGAGGAGGAACTGACCTACCACTTGTACTGATTATCTCCAAATTTTTTAATTTTGCCATTTGCATCCCTTTGCTTCTCACTACCTCATTTCTGGACAATCTTTGACCTAACGATATGAAGATAGAATGATGGTAATACAGTGAAACCTGTGTAAGTTGACCACTTGCGGTGCAGTACTTTGGTGGTCAACTTAGACAGGTGGTCAACTTATAAAGGGGGTAATGATTTTTTGTTTCTTTTGTAATTTCTTGCACCATGTATTCATTTTTTGACTAATTGACACTTACTCTTTCCGTTCAACTCACTTTCATTGTTTAACATTACTTTGAAACAATAATTTAAAATGTTATTCATATATCTTTAGAAGTTATTTTCTCAGAATGACATATAATGTGTCATGTAAATTTAAAATTTCAGTAAATTGATCAAAAAAAAAATCATTGTTTATAAAAAGTTATTTGATATTAATAGTTCCTAAAAATTCATAGCTAATATAATAATTCATAGTTTGGCGCACTTATTAGACACTAGTTTTGGAAATTCCATATGTGTCAGCTAATTTTCTCTGGATTTTTCCCTTTTCAATTAATTTTAATACTTCATACTTTTTAGCAATTTCAAGTTCAGTTCAACTAACTTTCTTTTTGAAGCCATTTTATGCAAAACTATAACATAAAGAGCAACAAGCTGGACTCTCATAGTTCTAAAAGGCAGTTGAAAATGAAAATGTCCTATTACTTAATCCCTTGCATCAGAAATACTGCAATACAAGTAACTTTTACTCTAGCACAATTCCAGTTTTCTATGCCTTTAATATCTTGATGAAAGCGTTCACCTTGCTCATCACTCACCATTGCAAGATTAGGAGGAAAAGAATCGAAGCGAGAATACAAGAAATGTATCTTTAATGACATTCTGCACCCCATCGTTTTGCGACAAGTTTTTCTCCAAAAAATTGGCATTTTTAGTGTTTTGATCGACTGACTAAAAATCCTCTAGTTACATCTTTTTGAGACAACCAAGCTGCTAGTTCCGTTTGGGTAATATTCTCATGAAGGTCATTGTTCTTCATAAGCGTTCTTATTTGTGGGCCGACAAAAATGACTTCTTTTAGTGTAAGAAATTAAGAGAATTTTTAGATTTGGTCTATTATCTCCAGAACTACTGGACCGATTTTATTAAAATTTGGTATGTACATACTGTGAAACAATACAAAACAAATAACCACGCAAAATTTAAAATACACAAGCTTGATCATAAATAATACTCGTTAGAGTAGGATGGTATGAAACAGCGGTTTCAAAATTGAACAAAAAAAAATTGGTTAGTTGAGGATATGATCTCCTGTAACAGACATATAGGCCTTGCAGTGTGACTCCATACTTGAAATGAAGCAGTTTATGGGATCCTAGGGCAACTGTTTCCACTCGTTTATTAACGCTATTCTCAGGCTATGGAGGGTCCCCGGAGGGGCGTTGCGATTTGCAATTGCCCTCCCTAGAGCGTCCCAGACATGCTCTACTGGATTAGAGTTTGGAGATCTGCCTGGTCGATCCATCCAGTGATTATCCTCTTTTCCAGAAATTCGTCGACCAGAAGAGCTGTATATGGACTTGCGTTAACATCCATTAAAATTAGCTCAGGGCTAGCAGTGCCCATCAAAAGGTGAGCAGAGGGTTCCAAGACCAGATCTCTATACCTCGCAACTGTCACAGAGCCTCTCTCAAAGACATGGAGGGGTGTGCGGCCATCTACATGATGTCTGCCCAGACCGCCAAGCCACCACCGCCATAACGGTCGATTTTGCGGATATTGGAGCGTAGATAGCGGGTTCCTATTTCTATCAAAATGAACGTAGAATAATAAAGTTGGTTAAGATGAACCGGGACCCGCTACCTACCCTCCAATATTCGCAAAATCGACCATTATGGTGGTGGTGGGTTGGCGGTCTGGACAGACCTCATGTTGGATGGCCGCACACCCCTCCATGTTTTTGAGAAAGGCTCTGTGAGTGTTGCGAGGTATAGAGATCTGGTCTTGAAACCCTCTGCTCACCTCTTGAGGGGCACTGCTAGCCCTGAGCTAATTTTAATGGATGTTAACGCAAGTCTCTTCTGGTCGACGAATTTCTGGAAGGGAGGATATACCCTGGATGGATTGACCAAGCAAATCTCTTGACTCCAACCCTATAGAGCATGTCTGGGACGCTCTCGGTAGGGCAATCGCAACTCGCAGCACCCCTCCGGGGATCCTCCATAGCCTGAGAACAGCGTTAATGAACGGGTGGAATCAATTGCCCTAGGATTCCATAAACTGCTTCATTTCAAGTATGGAGTCACACTGCGAGGCCTATATGTCTGTTAGAGGGGACTATACCACCTACTAACCCATTCTTTTTGTTCAATTTCGCAACCGTTGTTTCATACCATTCGACTCTAACGAGTGTTTTTTATGATCATGCGTGTGTATTTTAAATTTTTGGTGGTTATTTGTTTTGTATTGTTTTAAAGTATGTACATACCAAATTTCATTAAAATCGGTCCGGTAGTTCTGGAGATAATAGACCGAATCTAAAAATTCTCTTAATTTCTTACACCAGTGTAATTTAGTATCATTCAATTTGGGAAGAAAATTTTTCAAATACAAAAATGCTTTGCCAGATTTATCCACAGGTGAGACAAAATTTTTTGTCAAACCGAGTTTTATACATAGTTTTTTTTTTTTTCTTTTCAAGCTCCGTTTTCAGAGTGGGAAAGCCAGGTGGGCGGCAGGTGGCTGGTTTGCGTACTAGGATACTGCACATACCCCTGTCCAATCACTCAGTTACTGTCGAGTCCAATCTGCCCTTTCCTGTTGAGCTACAGACACGAAAACTGTGTCTCTGAAACACTGGCTGTCTCTATCGAGTCTCCCGCCAAATGTGAATTGAGAAGTGTTATTTATTCGTTTCTTGTAAGCAGAAGGTAACAGGGCAGCGGAAATTCATGGAAGAATAAGTCGTGTATATGGAGAAAACTTAATGAGTGCTAGTATTGTTCGTTAGTGATGCCGAAAATTTAAAGAGGGCAGATCTCAAAGACACCATCAAAAATCACTTTCAATCATTGGGGCAACCTATGAGGTAGGTATAGAAAAGCTTGTGCACAGGTACGGCAAATGCCTAAATCGTCAAGGTGATTATATGGAGAAATAATATGCATTGTACCTTACTTTTGATAGAAAAACCTTTTTTTTTTGTATAGTTATCTTTTTTTTTTTTAGCCAAACGGAGCTTGAAAAAAATAACCCTCGTATGTAAGAGTGAAAAAATCATTTTCTTGCGGAAATAAGAGGTAAATTCAAAAATTAAGCGTTCTCACTTCAGAAACTTCAGCAATTCTAATTGAAATAAAAGATTCTATTGAACAATAACTGATATAGATGATATTTTTTACAGTTATACTTACATAATGTTTTATACTTCTCATTATTGAAATATATAAGGAATTCAATTCGTTTCATTACATTATAAGCGAAGGTGTATGGAAATACTATAGAGGCTATTACTTAGAAACGTGATGTGTTAGACACCCATATTATTTGGCAAATTTTGTTGCAATTAAATAGGTAACTCAATACACGTGATAGTATTATGTTAGAAAAATCGTGTTATACAGTGTTACATATTTTCAAATGCCTATCCTCAAAATATATATCTATAAAGAAATCACTGATTGAGAAACGCTCTGACGTCATCAACAATGAAGCTTGCACCATAGCATGATAATTTGATAATATTTTTTGGTAATGTTTGACACACAGGGAAATGCTTTATTTTGACAAAGCTGAAATGGATCCGGTAACTTAACTGTTTTACTGGTAAGAGTGCTATTTTAGGAGAATAAATAAAATAAAATGTGGCCAAAACCCAACCCCACTTCAAAGTGTCCTGTTTTGCGAGTGCTTGCGGAGCCAGAGTCGAAATGTGACTGATTTGGGGGTAAGGAGTCGGAATCGGAGCCAGAGTCGAAGGTTTTAAAATTTCCGGAGTCGATCATTTTTCCACCGACTCCACAGCCCTGATTTTAATAAGCCTAATGTAACAGCTCAAATCCATTAGAACTGCAGCGCGTAGAAGTGTATTCAAGTTGTGGAAAAAGATTTTGAGACACGGATAAAAATAAAAAAGGTAGTGTTAATATACCTCAGTAATGTGAAGCAAAGTGAAATAGATAAGAAAACTTCCTTTTTTCAAAATGAACAAATTGGAATTTTTTTTTTTGAAAATTACGTTTGATACAGAAAGTACAATGTATTTTATGACAAAACTGGCATTGAAACATTATTTTAAATTTTGCAATAAATTTGTACCTTCAAATAATGTACATCTTTTTTTCCCTTGAGGAAAAAAAAAATAGAATATTTATTTATCGAAATCATTTCTATTTGGTAATTAAAAATACTTGTGATTAGATGAATGAGTAAATGAAAGAATGAATGATGAAAGAAATAGACAATGAAGCAATAAATGAATAAAAAAAGGAGCAAAAATTAATCACAGAATAAAAAGGTGAATGAATCAGAAAATGATTGAATTAATGAACAAATAGGTGAATTACTAAAGGATGGAATGTAAAAAAAAACTAATTAATACATGAATACGTCAGTTATTTAACGAATGGCAGAATCAGTAAATGAAATAATCTATTTCATTTTGTCCCATTCACTGTGCCCCGCATGCACACGACAAATTGTACTAAACATTAAAAATAAAAACGAGCTGATGTGTTCATCACATGACTTCCTTTTACTCCAATTTAATGTCATTTTCTCATTATTAGCAGTTTTAATGTGATTCAATAATTTACTCTCTAAATATCACCAACAGTGGCGAAATTGAAACCAGATTTAAAAATTAAAAAAATGGCCAAATTTGTCGCCAAGTTGGCGACAAAAACTTGGCGACCAAAAGACTGGCGATATATCGCCAAGTGTCCACCAAATTATAACATCACTTGAGTTTACGTCGAAATTAACAATGATTTCCCCCCAAAAAGGGGCAAAAGATCTCCTTTGGAGCATCTGAATGCAACCAAAAAGGAAGATGCACAACTAGACTCCACTATAAGTCTAAGTACCAAATTTCAACTTTCTAGGACATTCCGTTCTTGAGTTTTGCGACATACATACACACACACACATACGCACATACATACCTACATACAGACGTCACGAGAAAACTCGTTGTAATTAACTCGGGGATCGTCAAAATGGATATTTCGGGTGCCTGTACGTTCCTAGGCATATATCCACGTGTGGTCGGGTTGAGCAATACATTCAACATTCATTCGGGGGAGAGCAAAATGGAAATTAAGGCCGATTTTTGAGTGAAATTTTTTCGCGAATACATAACTTCCTTTTTTGTAAAAAGAAGTACTAAGATTAATATGAAATAACTAAGTAAAAGAGCACCGAGTATTAGTTAGTCTAAAGGAAACTTTCTAACGTCAATAACAAAAACTTTATCATTTATAATAACAAAAATAAATTTTGAATTGCACAAAATATTGCAATATCAGAATCTATTTTAAAAAATTGTTTGTAATATCGTATACTTCGATCAGCTCTTTTAGGGGTTCCAACTGGGGGGAAGGGTGTCCATGACGCACACTGCGCCATTGAAATTTTAAGGGGAAGCTCTTACCGAAAATTTTTCGATTTAACAGAAAAACGCAATGGTAGGCGATCTTTGGTGCCGTTAGAGGGTCCCTTACGTCACCAAAAATGTTATTTTTCAAAGGGATTTTTTTTTATGACATTAGGAAGAGGACGAGAAAGAGGATTTCCTTCAAATCGTTCTCGAAACAGGTTTATTTTAGGCTATCTTGGACAAAGAAGAGTTCAATTATAAAAGTGAAATTTTAGAATTATAAAAGTGAATTGTCCGTGGTGACGTTACAAAACTGGGGGGGGGGGGGTCGGGTACCTTCCGGAGAGGCTATGTTTACTATTTTTAGGGGAAATGTTAGGGTTTGTGAGCTCTCCTGGAATTTTTTTTATATTGAAATTTTAAAAACGCAATTTTGGCCTTAAGGTTGAGAAGTGAGGGGAATGCGTTCTCTCCCGGTGATGTTTCGGTATTGAAGGGGAAAAAATTGACTTCTAGGCTGTTCTTAATGACGTTAGGGAAAAACAGAGGGTTCAAGGGCTCTGCCCGGAATTTTTTCGAAAATGAAACTTTAAAAACGCAATTTTAAGAGAAGGGTAGGAGGTACCGAAGCTTTTCCGCCTAAAAACACTTTTCAAAGCTATATATCTTTGGCTACGTTAGACAAGGAGGGTTCCGATCGGAGCTTGTTTGAAATTGAAATCTCAAGAAACGACATTTTAGGCTATGTATGTATGGCCAAGTTAAAGAAGAGACGGGTAAGTGGCTCTCCTCCTCCCGGAAAATTGTCAAAATTATAGTCTTAGAAATGCTCTAATTGGAGGCATTATAGGAAGTGGGGTGGATATTGTGGGTTCAGCCTGGAAGTTTTCCGAAATTAAGGGACAAAAAATGCGGATTTTTTCTATTGTCTCATCAAAGGGGTTCTCGCAACGTCAGAACCCCTATTTGGATTTATGCTTGGGTGGTGCACTTAAATTTGACGGGTTCAGAAATTACAGCCCAAGCTTACCCATTTCCTAGATTCGACACTGCTACATTGTAGAATTTGGATGGGTTTTTTTTTCAACCTTCTAGCAGCTGCGGTCTCTATAAGCAAATGAGAGGTGGCGCATATATCTGGGACACACTATTACCTACGTTTTATAAATTCTTGCAAATCTCACAGCAAAACCTAGTGAGTCTAGTGCGTTTGTTGTTTTGGATTATGATTTGAAGTAATTTTTATGTCTAATTGAGAATGTCTTTAGAATAGAAGCAGTGTATCTGAGAGATACGCGCGACAAATGCAAAGCTTTTATTAGAGTGCACTGTAGCCCAGTTTATAAGTAATGCTAGGCACCGTTTCAAAACGAGATAAGCAACTATGCACAAGAAGCAGTCATCAAGAAACAAAGTCTTGTATCAGAGTAATTTTAATATCATTAAAGGATCTAAGAACCTCTTAAAAGTTCAAAATTTTTGACTTTCTGGAAAAAAAATATGTTATGCATCATTTAGTTTTGAACAATTTGATACCTTATTTATTACCATTTGCAAAACACTTTTCAAGTTATCGTACAAATGCGTAACCTTTCTCCATAGAGATTTATGTTAACAGCAGCTGTTTAACCCTCTTTTTCTCAAGTGCCGGCCCGTGCCGGTTTCTCGTTTTGCGTGCGTGATATCTTAGAAAGTCTCTTATATATTTCCATAAAATTTTTAATACATCTTTATCTGGTTTATTTTTAAATTTTTACCTAAATTTATTTATTTTGTAAAATTTATAAGTTAATATCAAAAATTTCCAAAATTTTGGGCAAAAATATATATTTTTTAAAAAGTAATGTCTTTTATTTTTAGTTAAAATTTAGATTCAGACCATAAAAATAAACCAGAAAAACATGCATGAAAAGTTTTACGGAAATATATAAGAAACTTTCTGAGACATCACGCACGCAAAACAAGAAACCGGCACTTGAGAAAAAGAAGCTTAAACAGCTGCTGGGGGAAAGTTAACGCATTTTTACAATAACTTAAAAAGTTTTTTGCGTATGGTAATAAATAAGGTATCAAATTGTTCAGAATTAAATGATGCAAAACATATATTTTTTCCGAAAAGTCAAAAATTTTGAAGGTTAAAGGTCCTTAGACCCCCTTAAACTCCCGAATATTTCGAAGAGCCTTTTCTTTTGCCTCCAGTAACGGAATAAATGGCATTATTTCCTCGTTGGAGAAATATGTTTAACTCTTTTCACGTCAACACTGTCAAATTACCGCCCCCTCAACACTGACGCCCGGGGCGGATCACCCCCTCCGACCCACCCCAGCTACGCCACTGGCTTTGATCATCTTCAGAGATAACTTTTTCCTGACTGGAATAGACCACATGTGGTACTACATGATTAAATATTACCAAATAATTGACGCAAAAAAAAAAAAAAAAAAAAAAAAAAAAAAAACATAGTTAATATTTCACTTTGACACGCTATTTTACTTTGCCCCAGATTCCCCTGAATTTCCTTTATCAGTGTAATACCTTATTAACTCCTTGGACTGTAAAAAAGTGCTGGTGATGCAGTTGTTAAAATGTTACCTAAACGCTCCAAATCAAAATGTATTGATAGCATTAAAGTACGAAGTAAAGAAAAATGTTTAAACTACAAAGTTGAATTGCTCGTATCAAACAGGATTCGGAAAACATAAAGATCTTTTACACTTTATGTCATTTTGTGGAAAGTTCGAAAGCAGACGACATTTCGGTTTGTTCTTTCGATTCGCTTCATTTTAAAACAAAACTTTCTTAACTCGTATCAGTTGATAAAGTAAAATATCGATAGTCTTTGCAGCTCTTTTCAGGATATTGATCTGAGAAAAGAATTCTTTAAAGCTTCATTCTTTGATTTCTATGCGGGACTTCTTCCCCAAGGAAGCAATCTATCCTCATTGATTTCCGTTGAAATCTACAAGCCCTTTCACGAACATAAATTCAATGTTATTTTCCAGAAAAGGGAAAAAAAGAGTGAAATTTGACGACGCTCCAAGCAGTTTTTTTTTTTTTTTTTTTTTTTGCGAGCCAATATGAAAACAATGCTGCGACGTTTCACTAGCTTATGCTCTCTAATATTAGCTGTCTAGAACAGTTAGTCAACCGAATAGGGAAACAGTGAACGATTTCGATGAGGGTTGTGAATCAGTGACATTGGCAAAGCAAATGAAAGCTGTGCAAGTAAAAAAAACACTCATTGATCACTTTAATTCTTAACATGGATTGTAGTTTTAGTGTAGAAATGTATATTAGGAGTAGTGAGACAGTACTGAGTAAAATAAGAGTTCATATCGTTGGCACCAGGCTAAACTAACAAATAATAAGAAAACATTTTGTACGTTATTGTTGCAAACGTTTAAAACAATCAGCTGTGTAAAACTATAGTGAACACTTTTAATTTTTTTTATTTCAATATTGCTTTACAAAAAAAAAAAAAAAAAAAACAATCAACAAACATCGTTTCAAATAAAATTGCTGAATCGCAGAAAACTTTAAAGAGAACATTTTTGGAATAAAATATGAAAAATTATTGATTTTTTGAGAAGTCTGAAATGTAGTCTACTTTTAAAAGGTTTCTTCATTAACGACTTTTTCTAAACTTCTTGTACGTAAATATAATTTCTTATGAAAAATTGTTTCTTTTAAAGAGCTAAGAAACCTCTTAGATATCTAATGGGTTCATACTTAAACTAAAATAAATGCAAAAATATTTGTATATATAAGTAAT
The DNA here is from genome assembly GCF_026930045.1 of Uloborus diversus. NCBI lineage: Eukaryota > Metazoa > Arthropoda > Arachnida > Araneae > Uloboridae > Uloborus > Uloborus diversus. The sequence continues at coordinate 86,813,436 of NC_072739.1, read as the reverse complement.
ACGTTTAGTCTTATTATATTCGAACTAGCCCGACACGTGGCACATACACGTGTGGTTTCAGAGTTGAAGGTCAGAACCAGTAACTTCAATAACCTCAGGTTCAATAACCTCTATTTTTCAAATGTTTTTGAGAGCATAAGTTACTTACGTTTGGCTAAAGAATACAAGGTAATGAGTATTAACCTCGATTTTTAGCCTACTTTACCAGTAACAGAGAAAGGAAAAAAAAGCACGAAAGAAGGCTTAACACATCTTAAAAATGTCGCGAAACATGAAAAAAAAAGTCATAAATAAATAGAGTAATTAAATAAATATCGAAAACTTAAAAATTGTAAAGTAGGACATTGAGGTGGGGAAAAATGTATGTCTGTCTATCGGTCTGACCCCCTCCCCTAATAACTTTTGAGTGCATAGTCCGATTCGAACAAATTGTTTTTTGTTCGAAAGTTTTCTGCGATGACACCTCATTCCTATACTTCATTCTTTGATATGGACAGTTTTTCGTTCACTTTTGATCAAATCAAAAAAAAAAAAAAAAACGAGGGGGGGGGGACTACGGGGAAATTCAAGAAAAATATAACTTCTGAAATTAGAGGCTAATTTTCTTCTAGCAAACGGTGAAAGAAAAAGCTTTTGATGAAGGACATGCGTAAAAAATATCATTTGATTTGAACCATCTTCTGTTCTATTTTGAAAAGTTCAAACCCCTTCTCATTAGTGCCTACGAGGAAACTAAAAGTAAATATAGATTCCGAACTTAAAGGCGGATTCTCTTCAAACAAATTTTATTGGAAACAGCTCTTGACGACCAACTCCCGACTCCGACTCCGAGAATTTTGGGGCACCTGATTCCGACTACGACTCCCCGTCTTCGGCTCTGACAAAAATGGCAAAAATTATACACTTAGGAAAAATGACTGACTCTGACAGTTGTAAAATCGACTCCGACTCCTTTATCCCATCGACTCCGAGTTCGCAAATATTTGTAGAGTTGCCGACTTAAAGAGACCGATTCCAACTCAATCTTTGAATAAAAAACCTTCGGCTACCGAATCTAACTCTTTTGTATCAAAATGAGATTGACACTGACTCTGCAGCCATGAATTTTACTGTGAAATAATTATTGTTAATATGATTTCTTTTTTTTTTTCCTCCACTCAAAAAATTCATGTACTTATTTTTTGGCAGAGAAATTAATAGTCCTTTATGTTTCTACATAAAAATATGCGCAGACGATTTTTTTTTTTTTTTTTTTTTTTTGACAATGAAAATATTTCTTTAAGGTTGACATTTATTTTATTTTATTTTAGTTTTTGAATGTACATTAAATTTAAAAATTATTTTTTGGCAACTGGGGAAAAACAAACATTTTTTTTTCATTGAGCCTATTAATATTAATTCTTTTTTACTTCCTTTTACAAAAGAGAACTTTTCACTCAAAAGTCGACCTTAATTTCCATTTTACTTACCCCCGAATGAATGTTGAGTTTTTTTTTTCGACTCGAACACACGTGATAAGTGCCTAAGAACGTATAGACACGCGAAATATCCATTTTGACGATTCCCGAGTTAATTACAACGACTTTTCTTGTGACGTATGTGCGTATGTATGTCGCAAAACTCAAGAACGGTATGTCCTAGAAAGTTGAAATTTGGTACGTAGACTCCTAGTGGGGTCTAGTGGGTTGCATTCGGGTGTTTCTAAAGGTGTCTTTTGCCCCTTTTGGGGGGAAATCATTGTTAGTTTCGATGTAAACTCAAGTGGTGTTATAATTTGGTTTACACTTGACGATATATCGCCAGTATTTTGGTCGCCAAGTTTTGTCGCCAACTTGATGAAAAATTTAGGAAATTTAGAGAGTAAACCATTGAATCAAATTAAAAATGCCAATAATGAGGAAATAATACTAAATTGGAGTAAAAGTAAGTAATGTGATGCATACATCAGCTCGTTTTTTTCCTTTTTGAAAGCGGCTAAAGATTTTTTTCTGTGGAAAAAAAAATGTATTTGCTGCTTTGTTTAAAAAGGTGCTGCTAGTTTATTTATTCGTTTATTTATTTTTTACGCGTCAAATTCTTTAGAAGAGCGAGGTCTATTTTATTTCTAGAAATCAGCTTAAATTATTTAAAAAAAATTAGTTTTGAAATAATACGCGATTTTAACTAATTTTGAGAAATTGATCAGATACTAGAAAGTCGATATTTTTCACGGAAAAGTAGGCTCGTTTGGTTCTGGACGGAGCTGCATGTTCAGATATTGCTTTGAGAGCAAAGGTAACACACCTGCGTAGGTCAGGAGTATTAATCTCGATTTTTCATATGTTGTTTCTAGTTAGACTAAATTAGCCTTTTTGTACGGGTATGATTACAAATATCTCTATTCGATTTTGCATTATTTGGAAGTGAACTCTACTTACTATTTTTTTTCCGGTGCTTTGCGTTTAATAAATGGTAGACAGCGAGTCAAGTAGTCGCATTGCCTAATATGGCAAATGGAAAGAATGTCAAGCAGTGCACGAGTTTCAATTATTTCTTGTTTTTTTCCTCTGTAATCAGCACAGAGCAAGTTACGTGTTCCATTGCCTCCTTCTGTTACTAATACTTTCTATTTCTGTTTTCTAATTTTAATGCTCTTTCAGACGGTGCTTGAGATCACCCCCCCCCCCCTCCACATTTATTTCGGCTTATTTGATTTTGTATATTTTGTACTTTCATTGTTATGAAATGATCGAGTTGAAATGATAGTTTCTTTTCTTTTTTTTCTTAGGTATGCTCTCATTTGTTTTATAAAACAAAAAAGCATGGAGTTTTAATATCAAGTTTGGTATGTTGCTTTTCTATTTAATTAAGTAATCATACTGTCTTACATAAACACTATGCGTTGGAAATTCTGTAAGATTGTTTGTTAGTATAGCAAATTTTTATAAATGTAATAATGCAGTTTTGTGTCAGTGTAACGCTATATCACACGACAAACTGATAATGAGCTTTACTTACTGATTTTATTTTTCTGGGGCATTGCGTTTAATGATTGGTAGATGGCGAGTCACGTAGTCCATTGCCTAAAACGGCAAATGAAGGAAGGTCAAGCAGAGCCGAGTTTCAATTATTTCGTTTTATTTCCTCTGTTATCAGCAGAGAGCGAGTCACATGTTCCATTGCCCTATGCAGATGATTGCTCTATGCATCAGCAACGAAAAAGGAGAGCTGGCGGATGAAATGAAAGCGGAAGCGGTACTTTTCATTTTGTAGGGCAGCAAGGATGCGCAAGCTGTCACAGTTTTACAGCTAGTGAGTTCTAGCAGATCTTACCTAGTACGAAATGCAGTGTTCTGTGTCCGCTTCCACTTCATCCGAAATCTTTCCTTGGCAAAATTATACTAAAATTTTTTTGGTGCTGTAGCATTTAGCTTGAAACCATACTTTAGTCATTTTTAATGTATTTTGTATGAATTCTTTTTAATCTCAGCGGAGTTCAAGTTATTCAAAAGGCACGGACATACATATTTTTGGTCACTTCATACAAAAAAGAAATTCTGACTTACCGGGAAGCAGTCATTTACTTGCAAGAGTAAACTCTAGAAGTTAGGTTTAATTACTAATTATTTTCGTTATGACACATACCTTAAAGATTTCGAGAACTCACTGGGTTCCTCATGACTAAACTCTGCAGCCCATGCTTATAAGGAACGGAAAGTCTGAAAGTGCTTGAAAACCATAAGCAAAAAAGTCTTTAATTTGATATGTCTACGACCACAACCTACTAAAATTTACAAAAACATTTTTGTAATAACAACTAACAACCCTAGGTAATTCTCTTCAATGTCAAGTTAGACAGCTCAGTTACTTGTTTATAGTCCACCCGCAAACAAATGACTTTTGTCAATCATTCGAGAAAACGAGTCCATTCCTAAAATAGGTAGAAAAGGAAGAAAGAACGCGTGCCATATTTTGCAGTTGAGTAATATTTTGGCGATATGAAAAAGAAGAGGTACTCCTAGAATATTTTCGTTATGTGATTATTAAGACCTGAAAAGTTTAAGTTGCAGCAGTTACTGCATTGCGTTGGCGAAAAAGTAAAAATGACGAGCTTTGCATTCTTTACTGCAACCCAACTCTCGCTAACTTTCAATTGAAATTAATTATAGGAGGCGTTGTTATCTCTGACCAATGGCTTCTGAAAGAAGTAAAACCAAGACCTCCACGCTACCTGTCCAATGAGACATCTGTCTTGACCTAAAAAATTTTAAATGTTTTACCTCTTTGGTTATTTTTTAAATATCAAGGTGACGTATTCAAACTCTAGAACCAATGACCCCCTTGCAAAGTCCGTTTAAACTTTCCTCTCCATATCGCCAGTTGAAAAAATGGACAATTCTGAAAAAATGCGGAGGGTCAACTCTTCGCTGTCACACTTTGGTTAGTTCTAGAATATATATTTTGCCCGTGGAAGACGTGAAACAGGGCAAGATGCCAAATTAGGACGATTCCATCTAAATGAATCTAGCAGGGAGAGAGGTGAAAGTAGCGATGGGATTTTGATGCACGCGTTTTATAATGTGGCTAGGGCCTTATTGATTTATCAAGCTCTCTAACTTGAGCAGGAAGGAAACAAAAAAAAAAAAAAAAAAACATGGAAACAGCAAAAGAAAATAAAATGTTTACACTTTCTCCGGAAATGTAAGAGCAAAATGATAAGATCAAAATTGTGTTTTAAAAAAAATTATTATTATTATTTTTTTTTTGTGAGAATATAGATCAAATTTGTTATTTTTACAAAATTGCGTCTAAATAAATGAGAAACGAAAGTGCTCATCTGTAATGAACATACTACCACCTTGTAAACTAATAGATACATCAATTTTCGCTTATAAACCAGATGTTTACCTTTCCATCTCATCGGTGGTCAGACTATCCATTGCCTTCATTTTTTTGAAGAGCAGGTTAAAACAGAAAAGAAAAATACATAACTGCTGACAATAATTATGAAGTTAAACAGAACGGTTCGCGTTTCAATCATCTGCTGTGTTTCTCTTATCACCGTTCAAGCAGCACAAAGTAGACCAAAACATCATTTGAAACCGCATGTAATTAACGGTGCTTATTCTCTCCAGAGTGTTGCAATGAATTTTGTTTCAACGTACTCCGCAATTTTCCTAGCTTTATGAGAAGTTCTGTTTGCTATTTATTTTCATGAGTTTTGAAACTAATTGCGCGTTTTTGACGATGTGCAATCAATTACTTCAATTTTTACTTTGGAATCTTTATTTGTCCACTTTGATTTTTGAAATATTTTTGAAATTTTGTTGCTTAACCTTTTCTAATTTAATCTTTTCACCTTCGATGTTACATACTGATCAGAAAATGTGATCAATAGTTTTACATATTTGCAGCGTTTAATGTTAAAACGAGCTCAGCATATGTTTAAAAAAATAAAAAACACACAGGGCATACAAAATTCTGCTCATTTAAGTTTTCTATTGTGTATAGAGTGTCCGTAAGAATAAATTTTACGCAATAAACCCTGGCTAATGGGCGGTAACTTACTGAATATAGTCTTTGTAATGTTTAGAATTATAAGTTTTTTTTTCTTTTCAGTTCAGTAATTTAGAACATGCTGCGAAGCTTTAAAATTTGCAGTGAGAAGAGTTATATAATTCGGAAAAAAATACTTTTCGTATTGACAGTTACTGTACAATTTAAACTGACACAGTATAGGTTACAAACCGTTCAATGTAATTGGTATATACGTATATGCTTTATATTAAAGGATTCTTTGTTGAAATATGATGCTCGTCCTTTATTTCTCAATCGTGTTCAGATGTATCCCATGCTTTTCAATTAAAATGAGCTTTTTTTGAGAATTTCATAAAGTAAAGATTTTTTTTTTTTCAAAAAAGCTGAAAAAACCTAAATGTTACAAAGAAAAGACTATTATGGAAAACCTTTGTTGTTAGAAATTTACAACATTTTCCGAGATATGAAAAAATGAAAAATTTTGTTCACGTGTACCCCTATTTTCCCTGCATTGAAAAGCATTCGGAGTACGAGTTAATCTGTGTTTTGTTTTTTAAATGTGCATTATTGTCCTATTATTTGCAGATTAAAAACAACAGCGACGTGGTTGTAAAGATACAGAAACATCAAGCTGTGTTTAAAAAAAAGCGCTTTTGAATATTTATGGATTGAACTGATTTTTAAGTAAACGGGTTTCGATCTGATTGAAAGAAATTCGTTCTAGATCAATTTATGGTGCGATTTTATAGACATAGAAATGTAAAACTATGCTTGAAAGTAAAATTACAAAAAAAAAAAAAAAAAAAAAAAACTTTTAAATAGTCATAAATTTAGCTGGTTTTGATAATAAGCCATCTTTTGCGATGCAATTTATTAAACGTCTGAGCAAAAATTTTGTGCAGTGCTTAAAACTTAACATTTAAAAAATATTTTCCTTTAAATATTTGTATTGTTTACGTGCATGGTTTAAATACTAGTCTTAACAGAAACGCTAAGAAATAGGTATGCTAGTTGTGGCTTATAATAAAATTGCATTTTGCTATCAAAGAAGAGCAAAAATATTAAATTCCCGAAAGAAAAAAAAAAGGTTTTTTTGTGCTGCCAATTACGACTTAAACGCAGAGGGAACAAAAGTCTTTTCCTTATCGTTAGATTCCGTCTAAATTTTAACAAGATTCCTTTGATCTTGAATGAATGGCATTCTGTGAAATTTCAGAAAAAAAAGTTCTTGACTTGCGAAAGAGTGTTAATGAATTATGTGAGATTGTTTTTTGCAACCACTTAACATCAAAAGAAAAATTTTAATAAATTAGAACTAAGAATCTTCTACATAAACCTAATACAATATTCAAAGGGTTTTGAAACAAGAACACTAATTTAAATAATATAGGACTTGTTTATAAAGTGTATTTAATTAATAAATAATGAAGCTCAAAAACGATTAATAATTAATGGTATTTACTGGGTATGGCAATGTTACTTTTAATGATGTGCAGAAAAACAAAATTTTAATGAGAATTAAAAAGTGATTATCAAATGTTTTCATACTTTTTATTGCTAATCACATAGCTATGTAACGTAAACTGTGCTATGGAATAATATTTTTGTGGGGTATTACATGCAACCTAAACTTACTATACTGTTATAGCAAACTCAAATATGAATTGTTGTACATTAGAACTTGAGTAACTTAAAATATATTTGTCTGATTTTTTCCAAAATTACGTTTGAACTGAAATGTGTTTTTTGCAAAGTAAGATTTAAATTACATTTATATTTTCCATTTGTTTTTGGGTTATTTATTATATGCTCCACATGTTTTGAGGTAAACATAGAAAACAACGTGTTTTTTTTTAGTGTTGTAATTAGCTGTTGTTCATGCGGGAAACGTTTGTATCTCTAAAAGTTATTATTTGTGCCCTAGTAATTAAAGTAGAATGTCTAGAAAATTTACAAATCCTTGCATTTACGTAGATTTACAAGCAATAGGTATAAAATTAAACTGTAGTTAAGTTTAAATAATTAGTGTGACATATATGCGTAAATGCTTGACCAAAAAAAAAAAAAAAAGAAGTTGTTTTTTATCTAAGTGTAAAAACTGAAGTCCTGTAAAATTGAAAGGACGAGTGCTGCTAAACATGAGAATATGCAAAATGTATAGCATGTTTTGTACTGGTCAAAGTACTTCTTTTCCGCTACTTCATGTTACTCTGCTGAATTTTCTATCTTTGAAAAAAAAAACCCACAGATATAAATTCTGTTGAAGTAAATGAAATCTTATAATCCTCCAAGCCTCTGTTAGAGAATTGAATACTGTAAAAAAACTAATTTTTGCGATCCGAAAATTTCGCGAAAATGAAGATATTGGTAATGATTTTGCGAGTTGAAAATTTCGCGAATTTTATATTAAAAGAAACGAAACTTGATTATATTTATATAAGTGAAATATATTTGTTAAGGCTTAAATTTTCGCAGTTACGACGCGCTAGAAAAAATCACGAATTTTAAAGCCTTGCTAAACTAAGTGCTTCCACAGTATCCAGAAAAAGAAGTCTATAATGATGTAAGATGTTTTCGTATTTGAGAATTTGGCGCAATCATTTTTTGGGGCGATTATCGTTTCAATCTGGTAAGATCGGCAGGACCTAAAAATTGTAGAGACTATAATATAATGTTATTTTGAACGTTATATTGTTTTCGCTCCTGCAGCACCAAAATGTAGGTAATCTGGTTTCGAGAGTGGCGATTTCGGATCTATAAGCGATCAGAATGGAACTGATTGCAGTTCCCCAAAGTTTCTGAGCGAGAACGAGCAGGGGACGACAGCTCTTTAGTAAAAGAATATATAATCGAAAAAAGTGATTAGTGTCAACTATTTAACTGTTAAATTGAAAATCACAGAACGATATTTTAAATACTAGTCGTTATAAATAAAATTTTGGAAAAGGTAGATGTAGTGAATCTAAAACCAGATATAGTTATCAAAATAAGTAATATGCAGTTTGCGATTAAGTCTACTTAGGTGGCCGTTTCAAGACATTTCCCTGGAAGTGCCTTAAAAGTAGTTTCCAATAACAGACAGGAAATTTCATCTCCACACAGCTACGTTTCCTGACCGTTGATGCAAACGGCTACATCAGGCCTGTCCTATGTGTCTTATGCATGATATTTTGTCAAAATTATATCATTTGTACATTGTACAAATGCATGATCTGATTACAAGATTTTTGAATGCTAAAGGCTTTCCAAATAGGGCACACACGTACCTGCTCTCACACGTAAACAGAACACACACACCGCACCCAGGCAGGGAGAGTGAATCAATTCAAAAAATCAGCATTGGAGAGACCATGGTTTTACGTAATACTACTTTTCAGTGATTTAGTGGTCTTAAATATTACAATACGTGCGAATTCATCATGCTATAGCATTGGCGTACCTAGCATGGGTGACACCAGGTGCTGTAATTTGAGGTGCCCCCCCCCCCAGCACACACACACAATCACAAAAAAAAAAAATCTATGTAAGCATGAAATTCATACAATTTTCAGTCTCAGTACTGAGAATATGAACCTAATCCTGAGTTTAGAATTCGCTCCATGATGTGGAGCGCGAGAAAGAAGTGCTTCTGCATGAAAAAAATTCAAATTTGTAGTCTTAAAAAATGCATTTTAGCTTCATATTTTTCAGAAACTTACAATTCCACTTTTGGTATCACACTCCAGACGGGTGACACCCGGGGAGGACCGCCTGCCTCCCTCCCCGTCGCGACACCACTCTGTAGTGTTTGCTGATTGGTTTTGTTTTCTAAATTAATAATGCATACTTTATGTTAAAAAATATTTCTTCTAAATTATAAATTTTTAATGATTTGCTACTATTGATTTTATCATTTTTACGCGACTACATACCAGTTTTACAAGCTAAATTTGAAAGGATTTTGTGACAAGAAAGGACATTAAATTTTGATTTTAAATCAATAGCTAGAACGCTTTGGTCAATTTCGAGCTGTGTCACTTTCCTTGCAGGGGTGCGATATCACAAGGAACATAAAAATCCATAAAAGATTACGACGGAGAATCAAAAAATAAACCAGAACTAAAATTATAATTTTCCATCTGTATTATTCCATGCCTCAATCAAACATTTCTCCAATGTCTCCTATCATAAAATTGAGGTCTAGTACCGAATATGAATGAAGATCTCATCTTTGATTAAGACCACCACAAGAAATCTCCGCTTAGCAAAGGGAGCAGACACGCGCAGACGTAATCATCAGAAACAAAATGTCCTTAAAGGAGTTTTATTTACCCATAAAAGGACACAAAACACATCGAACTCCCCTCCAACCGACACAGAATGTCCTCCGATTCCATTGTTTCTTCCTCAATGCAATTACTTCCCTTTCTATTCTTCCTCAGCTACATCAATCAGCAATCGTCAGCGCCACAGATTTCGGGATTAGGTTTAGGGCAATAAAACCCCCGGTACACGCTGATTGGAAGGTACCCTAAATAAGACACTAAAATAACATATGTGATTGGAATTTACGCCCTCAATTTATATCCCTTGCGCCTCGTATGCGCCGTGTTTGCCATGCAATCAAAGGAGGGGGCTTTATTTTATTTCGAAGGGTCATTTCCATTTATTTCCGATGGAGATTTGTATGGTAAAAATCTTTCGAACAATTTATAACTTTCCGTATAAACTAATTGTTTTTTTTTTGCATAGACGATAATTAATACGGGAGTGGGCCTAAATAATGCAGGGTTTGCACAAAAGAATATTCCGGTTTTAAAACTTTATATTTAACTAGAAAAAATACCCGGCGTTGCCTGGGTCAGTAATAATTGTGAGAAACAATCGCTACTTTCTTTCGTTTTCTGTTTCAACTGAAAGAACTCAAAACACACCGTTTTGACGTGATTAAAAATAGAGCTTCTTCCTTACCCATAAAAGTAAAATAGCAATAAGTATAAAGAACCAACGAGTATTCATTTAGAAACGAAAGCACGAATTGAAGCATACAAGAATTTTGAAGAATTTCCAAAATATGAACTGACAAAAACGAAGATCACTAAAAAAATTGTGCGCTTTATTTAATTAAATAGTACAGACACACAAAAAGAAGAAGGAAAAAAAGCTCTCTACTATGTTTCCCGAAGTGTGAAAAAAGTAGAGTTTCCAAATGTTTAAATGACTTTAAACTCATGTTTGCTCCGTAAAAGCCTTGATTCAAAATTTTCGTTATGATTACTTTTAATATTGCTGTTGTAAGGCAACGAATTTTTGTAACAATGAGTTTTATATTTAATCATTTAATGGGGAAATTACATGACATTTACTGTTTTCCATCATAACGTTTTCAAACTACGTCTTTTAGGAATAAATTACAGCCTAAGTTGCTCCCTGATAATGTAGCTATCAATGGTGAAAAAATGGTTGAAATAGGTCCAGTAAAGTAAGACAAACAACGTTAGAAGAAGCACAAATTTGCAAATTACAGCAGACACGTGTTTCGGCGTTACAGGGAACGCCTTTTTCAATGCAAAAATAATGAGCTTATGGATGAAAAGACATCCGACAAAAGCCAAGAGCAGATAAGCATGCAGCTTAAAAGATAAAAACAGCGGATTAGCCAAACACCAATGACAAAGTTATAAACCGATCAGGAACCAATAGGAATGCAAGCAAAGGCTAAGAGCTTTCTCTTAGGTACGAACCCAGAAAGAAAGAATTCAATTGGACAAAGATTAAGCCGAAGCTTAAACAAAAAGAAAAGAAATTGTCAGTAACCGTGAACCGCAAGAAAGGAAAAGCTGAATGGAAAACCATGAAATAAAATAAACAGAAACAAAAAATATTCGAAAAAAGGAAAAATAAAGATAAATAGAAGAAAATTGGGGGGGGGGGGAGTGTCAATCAAGACAAAAAGGTAAAAATAAACAAAGGAAGATCGATAAAAATGAATGGGGAAAAAAGGGGGGGGGAATGGGGAAAGGACAGTATTAAAGATATGGGAGCCAAATGTTAGAAAAATATGGAACTGCACTAAGATCGTTAACTAAGTTAGAACTGTTCCTCAAAATATGAAAGGATTCCCAAAAGTCAAGATCTGATGAATTGGGGCATTTTTGGATAATCTGATAAGAGTTAAAATCAAAAGAGTGATTCGAATCCCAACAGTGTTGAGCAATACTAGACTTATTTAATTGTTGTTTTTTCACATAATTTTGATGCTCTTTCAAGCGAATTTTTAAAGCACGCCGAGTCTGTCCAATATAGGCAAGTTTACAACTACAATTAATTCTATAAATTCCACAACAATTAAGAGGGTGAATAGGATCTTTAAGAGAAGAGAATGAAAGTTTATTAATAGGAGAGAACACCACCTGGAATTGGAAACGTTTTAGAATCTTAGCAACCTGATAGCTTACAGATGGAAAGAATGGCAAAACAACCAAATTCTTTCTGATGAAGGTTCGGTTAAGAACATTAGTTTGGGATTTATTTGAAAGTTTTTTATAAATGGAATCAATCAAAGTTGGCAGATAGTCTCTATCAATTGCCACAGCTTTAAGATAATTAAGTTCCACTTTGAGAAGTTCCGACGAAGAACAAATATTAATTGCGCGATAAACAAAAGAATTGAAAGCAGAATATTTTTGATTTGGAGGATGAGACGATAGTCTATGAGGAGGTAAAGAAACAGCAAAAGGTTTGCGATAAACAGTAGTTTCAAAACCAATTTCAGTACGAGAAACAAGTACATCAAGAAATGAAATGCAATTATTCCGTTCTTTCTCACAAGAAAACTGAATATGAGGATCAATGGAGTTTAAAATAGATAAAACCTCATCACTCTCAAACTGATTCTGGGAGGTCATTCCAAACATTTTCTACTTTCGAGTTCGAAACGTTACGTCAGAGCCGATCACGTGACGAGAAATCTCGCAAAGTGGTATTCTGAGGGAAAAAAATTCTTATTGCGATGTGGCGACGAGTCCAAGTTCCAGCCGCGATGGGGGAGGAAGAGTTTTTCGCCGGTTTTGGCGGCGCGGGGGGAGGGGAGGAGGCACGTGATTTCTTCCAACCAATGGTCTTTAGGCGCAGATACTTTTTGTTTTGCTCCATCCGTGCAAGATAAGGCGCGAATTTTGACGATTTGGCACGCTAATGGCTCATACTTCAAAGAATACGTTTTACGTTGCAAAGAATCACATCGAAATAATTTTAGATTTTCTAGAAGCAAATCTAGAATTCATAAAAATAAATTCACCGAAAATTTTACAAAATAGTACACAAAGGAAAAATGAGCCGAGGGCTAAAGGTAAGTCATATTTTATGCATACGAGTATTTCAATATTACAGTGTCCTAAAACAAAAATCGAAGAGGGAAAAAAAGCCAATACATACATGAGAAAAAAAATTAACCGTACATTTTGTTGATTTATAATATGAAACCATCTATAATAGTAAGAACGTCTTGTATGAAATATATTTTTCCCGAGAAACTATAATCAAAATAATGATAATAATAATAACTTTAGAAAAAATCATGATATCAAAAAAAAAAAAAAAAAAATCCTAACTGTCATAAATGCAGACGAAGAAATATTAATAGTCCGTAATCGGGGATTGTATATTATGTTGTTGTCGTGTCTCGTGTCGAATGCGAAAGGTTTAGCTGCATCCAAAAGTCTTGATGAAAAAATCTGCTAATTCAAATTGAATATAAAACACTAAAATGCAGGGGGGGGGGGCCTAGGTTATGGCGCTGACTGCGCTATTGAATTTTTTAGGGGATGGTGGTGGTGTTTTGAGGGGTATTTGTTTATTGGGGAGGGGGGCTCTTGCTTTTGTAGGGGGGAGTCTTTGCGATATTTGGGGGGAGGGGCACCCCTGAAACATGTAAAAGGTTTGTTGGGCTAATTGAGCTTTTGGGGATGAGAGTAGTCATAACAGAGTATACAATCTTCCATATTAGGATTGGTAATGTAAAAACCAACCTTTCCCCCCGCTCAGTTGTAACTTGTAATTATAGCAACAATCTCAGTATCAAAGACATATTCCAGTTTTTTTTTTCTTTTTCTTTAAAATTATAATTTAATAAGCATATGCTTAAATAAAAAGTTTTATTTCTTCATTATTCCTGTTTTCAAATTCCATTTTTTCTAGGTATTGTTTTCCAAGACCCAATCTTAAGATATCTTCAAAACAGTACTTTTTTAGATTTCCTTTTCAAAACAAGCAACTTGTAACTATGATTACATAATTTCATCTTTATCTTCAAGATTAAAAAGTCAAAACAGCAATCTTGGTTATAAGAGCAGTTTAAAATGAATAAATACTCTGCTTCTGTAAATGTATATTGAAAAATATTCGTAAAGGGAGTAAGACTTTTTAATCATCGTTTCACTTCAGCTGATAAAGAACTTTAAACGTTCAACCCAAAGGAAAGATTCTAAATTGAAGAAGAAATGAAAAAAGGAGCAATCGGGGCGAAATGGAAAATCAAATTTTGGAAACAATTTCCCAGAAATTACCAGGCTTTGTACTTTTTTGTAATTAGTTAATCAATATCAAATTTCAATAAAGAAAAAAAAATTCTCTCAAATTAAATTCAATTGAAATTGAATAATGACAGTAAGTAACAAAGAAAGAATTTAGGGGAAAAAAGGGGGAGGAGGATTTTACAGCAAAAGAAGACAGAAAAAAAATTACATTCGTCAGTGGTGTACCTAGCATGTATGACAGACGGGGCGGTCATTTGTGATGTCACCGCCCCCCCCCCTTAAACCCAAAAAAAGGGGGATTGTTTATTCTGTGTAAACTTGAAATTCATACAATTTTCAGAAACAAATAGTACTTTTCTGAAACAACTAAATTTTAAATGGGAAAATGTACAAAAGACAAATAAAAATTATGAACGCTTTTTATATAATTTGCCCTAGACCAGGGTTGGCCGGATTGGACCCAATTGGGTCGGACCCAATGGGTTTTTTTGAAAAAACCCATTTAAAAAAACCCATTATTTAGCCCACTTTTGGGTTTTTTTTATTTTTTGGGAAGTTTTTAAAAAAATTAATTTAAATACTTTCACAATTTAAACTTCTTTTTTCATTTCTTCTTCACCACAGACATTGGACATAAAAAATGAATTTTTTGAAATAGTATTTCTCAACTCTTAACAGCATTAAAAAAATGTTTCAAAGATTTTAAATAAATATATTTAACTTTTTTCTTTAACTGATAAATAAATGGACTCAAATTATTTTGACTAAGTCCTGTCACGTCTGATTTTCCTAATATTTGCAGATTGTACAGAGGAAACTACTCTAGCTAAAAGGCTTTCATGTGAATTATTTCCTGCAAACAAACACTTCGCAAATCTCGAATAAACACAAGGTATATTTTTTAGAAATTAACAGGTTTTTCAAACGGTCGGGCAGAAAACAGAACAGGATGTACAGTATTTTCATTATCTAACGAAAAAGTTTAATATTTCTTAGTTTGTACACAGAAATAGAAAAACTGGCAACATAAAATTGAAAGAAATATCTTGATTAAGCTGGAATTCAGTAAAAAGGGAGTAAAAACTACTTGAGGATCTACAGTAGTTTTGCATAACAAAATAAAATACAGGAAAGTAAAATGCAAAAAAAAAAAAAAAAAAAAAGTAGTAGCAATTAAAAACGAACAATAGATTTTCTCACTCGAGAAGTAACTTTGCATTAACTGTTGGTAATCATGAAAACTAAAAAATCTGAAACTTCACCATTCTTGGGTTTTGTCGTCTTTTATACTTTTCTTCAGAAAACGCTGAATTTTAACTAGTTTTCCAGTTTTTTTACCCTAAGACAATTTTTGCGCATTGTAAATATACTTACGCTACAATGTGCTACAAGTACCCCACATTTTCCCTAAAAAAAGACAAAAAAAAAAGAAAAAAAGCCACATTTCTTTTAAAAAACCCAGCTTTAGCTGGGGTTTTTTTTGGGTTTTATTTAAAAAAAACCCAAAAAAACCTGGGTCCATGGGCTTTTTTAAAAAAACCCGGGTTTTTGCCAACCCTGCCCTAGACGCATTTGTGCAGGCCGTCAAGCGGTCAAAACCAATAAAGGGGAGTAGAAAATTCATAGCTCCTTAATTTTTTCAAATGCATTATTTCTTGAAAATGGAAGTCCCCGATCCCCGCCCCCCCCTCCCAACGTATTTCCTAAGTGATGGATTTGGTTAAAAGAAAATGAAATCCATGGAAATAAACAACCTTAGCCGAGAATGCATTTTTATTCATAAACTGACATCTTTTGCATTGAAAAAGGAGCTCTTAATGTCTCCAAAACACGTGTCTGCAATTTCATTCGGATATTTGTGTATTATAATGTTGTGAAAGTGGGTTTAAGTCTTTTAAGCATTGAAAACTTGTTTTAAAGCGAGAAATGTTGCATATATGCCTATTTTATGTTTGCAGTTATAACTCTCCCCCCACCCTCTCTACCCCCCTGCACCATTTTTGGGGTTGGCCACATTCTAATTCGTTTTCTTCGTACCAATAACATACCTTTTAGAAAAACCAACTCCCGTAGTTTTATTACGAAAATTTCACCGAAATCCACTTTGCCCCCCCCCCACCCCCTCTTCCCTGCAAAATGTTTTTGCAAAACTCTCGTTTTAGTGTCACAAAAACTGAACGGAAAACCACTTGCCCCTCAGTGCAGTTATATGACCCCCCCCCCTTTTCCCTGCACCATTTTCAGGGTTGGCAATATCCTAATTCGTTTTCCTCGTGCCAATACCTTTCATAAAAACCAACTCCCGTAATTTTATCAAAAAAATTCCACTAAAAACCATTTGCACCCCCCCCCCCCCTCCTGTGCACCATGTTCGGTGTTCGCAACATTCAAATTAGTTTTTCTGAAATGTATTGGCAAGCGGAAAACTAACTCCCGTTTTTGCGGCACGAAAATGGAACGGAAAACCACTCTCCCTATACAGTTACGACCCCCCTTGCCCCCTGCACCATTTTCGGCGCCGGCAAAATCCTAATTCCTTATTAGTTATCCTCCTGCCAATAAATACCTGTCAGAAAACTTACTGCCGCAATTGTATCACAAATTGAATAGAAAACCACTTGCCCCCTCCTCCCGGTGCAGTTTTACCCCCCCCCCCCCTTCCTAAACCATTTCCAAGATTGGCATCATCCAAATTCGTTTTCCTCGATCCAATACCTTTCAGAAAAACAAACTCCCATAATTGTATCACAAAAATCGCATAATCTCACCTACTTCGGGGCAGTCGAGATTTCGCTCGCAAGTAAAGGCGCGAAAAGTCACTTTTTCCCCCTTCTTTTGGATCTTAGAATACGAACTTGCGAGATTTAAACTGCGAGACTGCGATTTTCCTTAAAGCGCCATCTAGTGAGACGATCAGAACTAATCTTGCAAGGTGAATTTCGAGCTTGGAATAAGCACCCTGGTTCATTAGAACAAAACAATCATCAACATACCGAACATAAAATTGAAACTCCCCCCCCCCTCCCCAATTTTCTTCTATTTATCTTTATTTTTCCTTTTTTCGAATATATTTTGTTTCTGTTTATTTTATTTCATGGTTTTCCATTCAGCTTTTCCTTTCTTGCGGTTCACGGTTACTGACAATTTCTTTTCTTTTTGTTTAAGCTTCGGCTTAATCTTTGTCCAATTGAAATCTTTCTTTCTGGGTTCGCACCTAAGAGAAAGCTCTTAGCCTTTGCTTGCATTCCTATTGGTTCCTGATCGGTTTATAACTTTGTCATTGGTGTTTGGCTAATCCGCTGTTTTTATCTTTTAAGCTGCATGCTTATCTGCTCTTGGCCTTTGTCGGATGTCTTTTCATCCATAAGCTCATTATTTTTTGCATTGAAAAAGGCGTTCCCTGTAACGCCGAAACACGTGTCTGCTGTAATTTACAAATTTGTGCTTCTTCTAACGGTTTTTTGTCTTACTTTACTGTTCAGCACAAAGATATTTATTTATCTTAGGTCCAGTAGTTTTCAAGATTACCGCGGACATACATACATACACACAGAAGTAGCCATTTATGTATAAAGATTAACTATTACATTTACCACTACAAATGATACATAAAAACGAGCTGATGTGTGCCTCACATGACTTCCTTTTACTCCATTTTAATGTCATTTTCCCATTATTGGCAATTTTAATGTGATTCAATAGTTTAATCTCTAAATATTAAAAACGATGGCCAAATTAAAACCAGATAAAAAAAAATCGCCAAATTTTCCGCCAAGTTGGCGACAAAACTTGGCGACCAAAAGACTGGCGATATATCGCCAAGTGTCCGCCAAATTGTAACACCACTTAAGTTTGCATTGATATTAACAATGATTTCCCCCCAAAAAGGTGCAAAAGACCCCCTTAGGAACATCCGAAAGCAACCAAAAGGGGAGGTGCACAACTAGACCCCACTACGAGTCTATGTACCAAATTTCAACTTTCTAGGACATACCATTTTTGAGTTATGCGAGATACATACGCACATACGCACATACACACATACGCACATACATACAGACGTCACGAGAAAAGTCGTTGTAATTACCTCGGTGATGGTCAAAATGGATATTTCGCGTGTCTATACATTCTTAGGCACTTTTCCGCATGTGGTCGAATCGAAAAAAAAACTCAACATTCATTTGGGGGTGAGCAAAATGGAAATTAAGGGCGATTTTTGAGTGAAAATTTTTTCGCGAATACAATACTTCCTTTTTCGTAAAAGGAAGTAATAAAGATAAACTTTCTAAGTTTTTTTGAACGTACGTAACTACTTAAACGTGCACGTTCCACACTAGCGCAGACAGAAATCACTTCTAGGTGTCGTTTTTCCGTCACAACCATTGAGAAGAAACGAGCTGATGTGTGCATCACATGACTTCCTTTTACTCCAATTTAATGTCATTTTCTCATTATTGGCAATTTTAATGTGATTCAATAGTTTACTCTCTAAATATCACCAACAGTGGCCAAATTGAAACCAGATTAAAATTTAAAAAAAAAAATCGTCGCCAAGTTGGCGAAAAAACTTGGCGACCAAAAGCTTGGCGATACGTCACCAAGTGTTTACCAAATTATAACACCACTTAAGTTTGCATTGATATTAACAATGATTTCCCCCCAAAAAGGTGCAAAAGACCCCCTTAGGAACATCCGAAAGCAACCAAAAGGGGAGGTGCACAACTAGACCCCACTACGAGTCTATGTACCAAATTTCAACTTTCTAGGACATACCATTTTTGAGTTATGCGAGATACATACGCACATACGCACATACGCACATACGCACATACACACATACGCACATACATACAGACGTCACGAGAAAAGTCGTTGTAATTACCTCGGTGATGGTCAAAATGGATATTTCGCGTGTCTATACATTCTTAGGCACTTTTCCGCATGTGGTCGAATCGAAAAAAAAACTCAACATTCATTTGGGGGTGAGCAAAATGGAAATTAAGGGCGATTTTTGAGTGAAAATTTTTTCGCGAATACAATACTTCCTTTTTTGTAAAAGGAAGTAAAAAATGGAGGGAGGGAAGACTTTCATTTATGAAATCAAGGCCAGAAGTCACGTGATAGATTTTGAAGAAAAGTGTAGAGACGGGTAATCCAGTTGTTAAAAGCGAACATTTATTGTAAATTGCAACAAAACACATTACCATTAAAAGAAATAAATATAAATTAATCAGTTCCATCTCGGAATAATCTAACATTTACACAACACATCAATCCAGATACCGTGAGCTAGCCAACTCAGCTGGAGACTTTTAAATAAACTTTGCCAGATTTGCATGCGCTGTTTCTCTGAGTTTAGGCCGTTGCCACAAAAGCATTGGAAGAAATCAGGTTTCTTTTGCTTGTTGCACGCAAAACGTGTCAACCATTCGCCGTTGGTTTGTCACGTGACTTGGCGTCTTTAGGTCAGCTTTTGCTAAGCCAATGATTGGACTTGTTCCCTTCAGTTTAATTCCGGATCTACGGTCAAAACAGTCCTTACGCGTGTATGAACTACTGTATTAGGATTGGCAACAAAAGTTCATAAAATAAAAAATCTTTGGGCTCAAATCCAGAGACCATGGGAGGTAGGGGAAATGGGCATTGACTGTTCTTTGAAATGTTTTCATGGAACCACACACAACAATTCTATAGTCTTCATCCTCTTCATTGACAGATTGTACAAATCAAGGAGTAAAAGTTTTTCGTAAGCAAGGTTCAAAATTTGATAGAAGCCCTACTGTCTCAAGCGCCGCTTGCTTAACAGTTTTGCTAGGAGGTTAAAGGAGCATTTCATGGAATTTTCATTCTCTTATGAGTCTTCGGAAGCTCGTAATCTCCCACACACACAGCCGAAATGGTTCTTATCACTATTCTTTCTTCAACGTATTCAGTAAACGAATAATTGAATTTTGTTGGTACACGTCGGGGAAACTCCTTTCTAAACAATTTTGTACATACTTTATTTTCTCAGTTTTCTAATAGCGCTTAGAGGTGAATTTTCTGTACTAAATGTCGAGTATAGCTTCACCCTTCATTTTAAACCCTCACACTTGAAAAAGAGACATCAATGGGGTTGTTTCCTTCAGTCAAAAGTATTATTTTAGTCACTGAAATTGATATAACAAACAAAAAAAGTAACATGGGAGCCAAAGAAAACTTTCATTTTCCTGATAGTTATTTTTTTATTCAATTTTTTATCATGTCTGATTTTGGAAACAAGGCGTAGTCTTTATGACGTCACAAGTCATGTACTTTGGCGCGCTACTTCATTGTCGCGCTGAATGTTTACGCATTGTTTAAAAAAGGTTGCTATTAAACGGTAATAATTTTCGCATTCATAATTTTTTTTGAATGTAGGCTTTTCTGAAGCTAACATGGCATTCATTAATATTTTATCTTTTCTTTGTTATTAGATAAAGATGAAATATTAAAAATTTATGCTCTAAGTTGATGACATCAGTGAATGGCACGTTATCACTTGTGATGTCATGAGCAGAAGTGTAATAAATGAAATTGAATCTGCTCACCAATTAAAATATTAAAAAAAAAACTATGTCAAATTTTATAAAAATTGTAATTTTAGAAAAAATACTTTTAAAATTTGGAAACAATCCAATTGTGGCAGTTATAAACATTCAAACAGGACATACATTTTCGAGGGACACTCTGAATTGGTAATGCTCAAGAATTCTTGAATATTAGCTTTGCAAACAACAAGCCACTTTGCTCTAAAGTGAAGAATTCGTTCACAGATCATTTAGTTCAATACAGAAAATAAAAACTAACTTAACTGAACTTATTATTAAAGCAATTTTTTGCATTAAATTAGAGGCTAAACGACTGTTTTTAAAGCAATTTTTTATAGAAAATATTGAAAATTGTCCATTGTAGCAAACACTTTTGATTCTTTTGTTTCCAACGAACATATTTGTTGCATATGTTTTTAGGAAGTCAGAAATAAAGTTAGTCGATAAATAGGCGGTCTGTCTGTAGCATTATACGACATTATTTTGAATAAAGCTTTAAATTAGGGCAAAATATTTGACAAGGGATAAAATGAAGGGAGTAAAGACTTCCATCCGTGAAGCCAAGACCCCAAGTTACGTGAAATATTTTTAAGCAAAGCATTAGAAGAAATCAGGTTCCCTTCGTTTGTTTCATGCAAAGACTTTCCAGCCATTTTCCGTTGTTGAGTCACGTGACTTGGGATCTTTTGGTCAGATTTCGTTTAGCCAATGATTGGACTTGCTCCCTCCATTTGCACAATTTCTGCTCTAAGGGCTAAGCTTCAGTGTGGTAATGCCACATATTCCTATCTTGCATCGGGATGCTTTTATCCCCATTTTCCGACGAACGGAGCCCACGGGGCTCCGCTGTCCCCTTGACCTAATTTGGCTGGGGGTGCGCTTGTGCCGCTCCCTCTTACTTTTTCCGGTTCCCGGCCCTTCTGGTTGCTTCGCGATCTTTCTGGAAAATTTGCTGTGTGCATAGGACTTCCGTTTCTGAACTCGCAACACGGTGTTTTGGACCTCGTGCGGCAGTTGATCATGTGCGGGGTTGTGAGTTTGCGGTTCATTTGTGTTCCTGTCTTCCTCGGATATACTTCTATGGATTACCATGAAGACCATTAATATGGGTGAGCTTTGTTTTTTATTATGTTCAATGAGTTATGAATTCAGTAAATAAGATTTTTGCATCGGCAAACTGAATTTCTATGTACCTGTGCTGTATGAAGGTTCTTCACTAATAAATGCTCACGGCCTATACGAACCTGGTCTGCTTTATCCCCACATTATCCCCATCACACTTGGAGAAAAGCATCCCGATGCAAGATAGGAATATGTGGCATTACCGCATTCAGGGGTTGGGCTTACATGCGAAATAGTCAGATAGATCATGTTAGGGATTGCTTAGGTCCTTATACGGTACCTTAACACGGTAAATAGTAAGTAGGGTAGACAGGGGCACGTTTACGAGGATTTTTTTTCAAGAGGATTTTCTAAATTTTATGTTTAAACTTAGGAAATTTTAAACATTGTGGTCTTATGAAGCAGTTAATGGAGTCAAAATTGGTATATTCAGTTGTTGCTCAGTTTGTGTTTTTAACCGTTAAAAAAAAAAATTTGAGTCCAAGTCGGTTGCGTAAACGTGCCCCGGACACGGGCACGTTTATGCATATTTATTTTGACACGTAACATGGTTCTGTTAGTGTTTTGAACATAATGTCTTACCATCGTTAAAATAAAGCAAGTTTATTACAGACTGAATAGTGTATAAAGTAAAAGCTGAACGGGAATGAAGACAGACCTATACGAATTTGTAACTCAATTAAAAATTTAAAGGTGGTTTTTGAAAATAAATTGCTAGAAAATACTAAAAAGCACTGAGACAGTTCGGAGTGAAAAAAACGACAGGGCACGTTTACAAGTTTGGTCGTAACTTTAGTTACCACTTTGATAGGTTGAGTGAGTCACTATTTTTGGTCGAGGAACCCTCCGTAAAAGACGACGAAACATTCTTGAGGAGAAAACACTGAAAAATATTTTTTTTAGCAAGAATAGATAATTTCTTAAAGCATTGAGAACACTTAAATTGTAGCCGCGAACATCACGAATCAACACGTCGCTCTGTACTAGCGCCGGAGGCACGACCAACAAACAAAACGTGCAAGGAAAAACTGAGTGACAATTCAATGGCAGCTGCTTATCTGCCGCGCTGCTTAGTGGAAGTGGAAGTTAAAGTTCGTATTCTTGGTAGAAGTTAAAGTTCATATTTCTGCAGAAAGTTAAAGTTTATAATTTTGAGTTCACCAGAGAAGTAAGACACAGTAAGAACGTCCGTAAAGGTGTTCAGACGTCAACGCGTAAACTTGCCCCCTCGCCAAGGTTGGATTTATTTTTAACGTGCAAAAAAATTCAATAACATTTCATTTCATACAAATACAATTCTCAAAAAAGGATAAAATTTTGCTAATTTTTATATATTTGTTTTCTCTTAACTAAGTGTTATTTATTCACAATAAGCTTCAAAACGTTCAATTCAAAATTTACACGATTTGGTAGATAACAGATTATTCTTTCTGCTTGCTATACCGAAGTGCTACTGATGCTCAAAAATGTATAAGGATATTTGCTAGGGAGCAGCATCAATATGTTATGACTGTTGGCTCTCCAGTTATAATTCGTTTTGAAAATAGGGCACTGCGTAAACGTGCCCCGGTCTACCCTACGCCTTAAGTATTTAGGTTAATTTCAAGTTATTTCTAGAGTTTTTAGCTATTTCAGAAACACTTTATATTTTTTCCCCTGTTTTAGCTGACATTCCTGTATGTGTTATTTTTCATTTTGCAATATTTTTCTTTATAATTTCTCGAAACTTTGATTGCAGAAAATATGCAAACTTAGGATGGCGTTTTTTTTATCGGTTTTTAATTAACAACCAGGGAAATTTTCCTCAATTGTTAAAATATTTATTTTGTTTTTGCCATTCTGTGTCTTTGTCAACGTGTACAACAAAATATACTAAAAATATTGACGTTACATGCTTATTTAAACGTTTTTCCAAGATACCACTAGATTACATTCTTACATAACACACTTAAGACGTACCTAATTCGGAAGCAGCTTTATTATCTTTATTTAAAGAGCATAAGACTGCATTCTACTAGCATCTTCTAAACCAATCTCGGAGAAACTCGGGTAAGGAAAAGTTTCTGTGAAGAACTTACGGTTAAGATTAATTAAGAGAGAACTCGAAGCGCGTAATAAAGTTGCTATATGTATGTTGCTTCACGATCTTCCAAAGTTGTCCTCTTTGTTGAAACAGCGACTGTAAACGTGTAACATAAGCTAAGAGAAACATGATTCTTAGATTTCTGGAAGCAAATTTGGCGGAGCGACGGTTGTGACCATACATCCAAACCACGAAAGTCTTCGAGAACGTTTTCAAGATTAAATGATCACGAAACACGAGAGCATTTCGCGAGTTGGTACTCACTTTAATGGTTTGGTGTTTGAGTTTTATATTTAAGGCGCTTGTATTGAAAGTGGGGCAAGTTCATTTCTTCTTTTTGATACATATTTAAGGCTTGCAATTTACTAAAAAAGATGACGCTTCTAACTCCCAAATATTGGAATTCAGATTTGTTTCGTTTTTTATGCTTGAAATCGTTACGAACAACAAGATCGTTCTGCATTTGTCTATACTTACTTTATTATCATTTAATTCTCATTATTACTTGGTGACGTTTTACTGAGTAATATTTTTAAACCCTAACCCCTTACGGGGGTGTATACAGACTACCATTTTAGGGAGGGGGGTCTTGCTGAGGAAAGGCCCGCCCCCCTTAAATAAGCCTACGGTTTTAAGTAAGAAATCGGGCAGAAAGTACCTAATACGGCAACAATGTTACTTTAATTTCATCAGCAAGGAAAAAAAGTAGTATTTGAAATGTTACTTTAAAAAAAAATGAATCAAATGGATTACTGCAATCGTTTGCATTTTGTTTATAAATTGTTTTAGCACAATGTGAATGTAAAATAGTGTCGACAATTCAGGGGGGCCGGTGTCATTACCCCCATGATCCCTCTCTGTACCTCCCCCCACTCATCCCAAATATAATGGCTGGAGTTCAAAATTGTAAGAAAATGCTATTTTCTTTGAATTCCCAGTTATTGAACCTTTATGAGCATTTGGTGGTGGAGTTACTTGTCTCGTAATTTTTTTATGTGACGTATATGACATTAGTAAAAACTCTTGCCTCCAAATCAGTTCTTAGTTGCTAATATAGGCACTGCATAATATGCTGCTTTGAAAAATGACTGTAATAAAGTGATTGTATTACAATGTTTAATCATCACCGAATGGCATTATAGATTTCCATTTTTTCCCCCAGAACGTATGAAAGTTACCTTATCGACAGCTAACATAATGTGAAGACCTTCGTAGCAAATTGTTTTTTTCACTAAATCCTTTGTAACAAGCTGCTCAGTACTTTGTGTCACAATAGTTTTAATAGTTGGCCGCCTTCTCTAGTGGCCAAAAAAATCTGGCTGCGATGAGGAGTTCCCGGGTTCGAATCCCGGCTCGAGCATGGATGTACTTTCTCTCCCCTGTTTTCTTCTCTTTCTTTGTGTGAATGTGTTGTTGTGATGTGATTGGTTGCCTACCCTATAAACCAGTCCTTATAGCATGCGTGTACTGTGAAAATCGGACTTCACACCAAATTACAGTACATTTGGAAAAGTGAAGCAGCGCACCACAGAGTGCCAGTCTAGTCAACAACTACAACAACAATAGATTTAATCGTGCTTTGCGACTGTCCGAGTTGACGAAAACAGAATTTTTTTTTTTTACATCACTGACATGTTTTCTTCTCTTGTTCAAGTTTTACCTTGAATGAAACATGTAATGTCTCTTATTGGCTTAAATTACGAAAGGTCATTAAGAAAGAAATTAATTTCTGGGTTAGAACTGGAAGGGGGTTAGAATTTCTCCTTCCCAACTCAATCTTTTCACATAGTCACAGTGTGAACATGAAATAGTCCACCGTACTTAATCATAAAGTAAATTAAAAATATTATTTTTTTATCTTAAAACTACTTAATAAATGTATCTTTTTCATCAATAACTCCCCAAAACTAATAATCTTAAATTACACGAGATCAAGATTTATACTGAATATCCTAAGTCATGGAGGGGAACATAAGATTTGCAGTCCCGGTTATAAAGATAGTGATTAAGTCCAAAAATGTACAATATGAGTTAAGTTAGGTGTTTAGGTTTTTCTTTTTCTCATCTATTAAGTGTACCAGTTGCTCAAAAATGTGCTAAAACATATTGGCAAATAAGGAAGTACAGAAATTTTCACTTTTTTCATCTTATCTTGAGGTAGATAATTGTAAGTCAGTTTCCATGCCGAGTTCTTAACAGTCCTTTCATGCAGGTGGCCAACGAGGGAGGAAGTTGGTGGTAAACCCCCCAAAATCCTTGATTTTAAAATTTATTACCAACCATAACATGGAATTTAGTATAGAGTCAGTGAGTTTTACGACTACTCTCCGCCCCAACATTGGAAATTCAGGCTGTGCTAGTGCTCGCATGCAGAATGAAAGCGACATTACTCATTTAAAGCTAATTTAAAACGAATTTTGAGCTTCTTTTGATAAAAGTTAATGCGTAATTGAAAAAAAAAAGGTAAGTCAAAGTACGAAACGTTAAAAACCTTCTCTACAAGTCAAAATTAAAAACCCGTGATATTTTTTCCCAATGTTATTATTTCGATATCTTTAATGGCTCGAAACTTTTATATGATGGACTAACTCCACTCTTATTATAACCACATTATATCTCATCATGACCTCATTATAACCACAAACCAAACCAAACCCCATGGCACAACAGACCGTGAGGGTCAAGGCCTACTGTGCCCAACTCAGTTTTCCTGGCCTGGGGATCTGGGGTGCAAGGCAGATGTTTCAGATACGTGCTAAGCCTGACACGAAATCCCCAGCGTTTTGTTCCCAAGTACGTTTGGTACTCATTTTATCCACCCCTTGAAGGGATGAACGCCTGAATAAACCATGCAAGACCCTGGAAAAGAACCCGGGCCAGTGGCGTGGAAACGCAAAAAGCTACCACTGAGCCACTAGGCTTCCATTATAACCACACCAAATATATTATTAATTGCATGCAAAATACGCAGAGCCCGGTAATGACGTCACTAGATTGCAGTTTTCGTCTTTGTTATAGACTCATCAGCCTGGAATACCCAATAAACGAGTGGGTGACTATTCCAGACTATTGATTCCATAACAAGGTCGAAACTGCAGTCTCGTGGTAGCATAGCCGGGCAGTCGATATATTGCATGTAATTCTGCCTTAGCCCTGGCTTGAGTGCGGTAACTTACTGCTTTATGTTATTTATTGCATAAAATGTCAAGAAACCGAACCTTAGTTTCTCACTTTTTAAACTAAAACCATAACATATAACGTATTTAAAATTTCTATAGTTTAAAAGAAGTTCTAAAGTAAGGAGCTGCTTTCATTTGGATAACAAATTATTTCATTTTTAAATTTAAGAAGAATCTTTGCGATATTAGTAAGTTAAACTAGTTCAACTGCGTTACAAAATCATAAGCAATACATCATTCACCATTTAATTCATGATTGTACATTTGTCCAGCATGATGAAATAAACACAAAACTATGTAACACAACAATTTGAAAAATCCCTAAAGGTTCTGTCGTTATCGTTCTAAAATGCTTCCAAAGATTACTTAACTGGAAAATTCCGATCCATTTCCAACTTGGGAATCTTAAAAAGAAATTCTGCAGTTCGTAATTAAAATCGCATTTTATGTTCTCCTCCAAAGCTTTTACGAGCTTTCCATTCCACCCGAACGGCGCGTATAATACGGACGCTCTCGTTTTCAAAATACCAAATGGTGTTCATCTGGCACGTAATCGGACATAAATCTTCAATGTTTCTTCTGCTTGGAGTAACGATTGACGGCCTGAGAAATGCCTCTT
The DNA here is from genome assembly GCF_026930045.1 of Uloborus diversus. Taxonomy (NCBI): domain Eukaryota; kingdom Metazoa; phylum Arthropoda; class Arachnida; order Araneae; family Uloboridae; genus Uloborus; species Uloborus diversus. The sequence goes on along the minus strand of NC_072739.1, from coordinate 86,785,831 downwards.
GGTTCCCCCCTCCACTCGAGTTCTGATGGATTATCGCCAACTCATCTGTGTCTAAATCCACATTTTGTGTCCTCCGCTGCAAGCATGCGCATTTTTCACGTAGTTATTTGGTGTTTAGTACAGTAAATTCCCAATTATTTGCGAAATAGGGTGGCACGGTAACCGTGAATAAGTAAAAATTTCGGATAATCCATATAATAGGCAAAAGACTGTACAAGTGAAAACAGTAGCTTAAAAAAGAGAAATGACATTCACACGTAGGGCCGGGTGGCCCAAAGCCGATAGGCCTTCGCATGTCCCCCTGCCCCCATGGTGTATTAGCGGCGATGCATAAGTATGTCATGTTTACATCAACGCCCCCATGTTTTAATCAGTCTCAGCGAAGCAGCAATGAAGCAGCATGGCGCAATCACGCTTAAAAAAAAAAAAAAAAAAGGTTTGGAACTTGTGATTGGTCTAAGACCAGCTTATTTTTTTGATTGTCAATAATATTACGTTATCCTGACACCTTCCACCTACAAACTACGATAGTCATTTCGTTTGATTCTTTTTTAAATTTAAGGTAATAATTATTGAAATAAAAAACGTGCCTTCGGACAAAAAGCGGGCATAAGATTTAATCATATATTTATTTATAATTTCTTGACTCGTGTGCTGACTTAGATTTTCTCTTTCAATAGGATAAGTATAACTTTAAAAAGTTATTTTTAGGATGGCAAGTAATTAGTCTATTAATTAACTCTGTTATTTTTTTTTATATTTTATTAACAAATGTACTGACTTTAAATTGGATAAGTAGAACTGTTTTATATTTTTTATATAATGCCAGGTAGCTAGTCAATTATTTTAATCATAGGATTTTATAAAAAATAAGTATCAAAGCACTATAACTTAAATGTGCACTAAAGCAGTGATGTATAAGTTACAGATGTTTCTGTGGGAAATATATCAGGGCTTGAAAACTATACTGTCCGATGTGCCCGGGGCAAGTAAAAATTCCGATCAGTAATGAATCTTTTACCCTTACATGCCCGGCTGGGCATGCAATTATCATAATTTTTTAATTAAGTATTGGTGATGACGACTTATTATGTACTATTTATTTAAACTTTTTTTTGTATTTTATATTGAAATGATTCTTGATTCAGATATAAAACTTTTAAATTATTTTTTTGTCTGATTAATGCTATATGACAAATTCAAATATTTTTCTTATCTATATATATATAAAAATGAATGTTTGTCTGTATGTCATCCATGAACTCAAAAACTACCCGGCAGATTTGGCTGAAACTTTCACCGTTTGTTATTTTTGGTAGTGGGAATGTTTATAGACCAGTTCGAAAAAAATCCGATCGATAGTTCCTTTTTCATTCCAATTTAAGTCACAATCCATTGAATAAATACGAATAAAATTATCGGCTGCAGAAATTAATTTGCGTGAAAGATCTCATTGATAAGAAGTTAGCTGTTGCCATTTTTCTTGAGTTTGAACAAATAAATTCTTTCTTTATTGTTTTATGGCTTTTCATGCAACGGGGGGATTTAAAACTTTTTCTATTTGATATTTTTAGCGATTGATTAATCTTGCAAACTGCGTGAGTACAAAATTTGAGTATAGTCACGGCTTCACTTGATACCTGGACCGATCATTATGAAAATTGCTACATATATGTATTTTTCCACGGAGAAGGTGCATAATATGCTCATTGAAGCCACTCGCCACCAGGTGGCACTGCAGAGTAGCAACTTCTGCCCCGTTCAAACGATTGTCATGAAAATCAGTATAATGATATATTTTTTTGTTGGCGTAGCAACGCGCGTAGGGTACAGCTAGTAATACAATAAAAAACACTGAATATGTAAACATTTTATTCGTCTATGTATTTTTTTAGACAAACATGCTCGGCAGGGCATGTCAAATTTTAAAGATTTTTCCAGCCCTGAAATATATATAGTATTATAAGAAAGAGTTTTCTCACGGCATCCCAGACTATATCTATCATTGTATGTATAGATATATACTGATAGCGTGGACACTTCGCGGTATTCTTTGTATCTCCCTGTGGGGGTAGCGGCACCCCCTTTAGGAATCATTGGCATATGGAACATATGTTTTTATTTGCGGGTTATGAACCTACATTCCAAGTTTTTAATCGATGAATTTTCGAAATTCAGAAAATTGTCAGCGTCCACGTCGTGTGATTAAACGGAATTTTTTTTAAAGATTAAACTACCTTCAGTGTCTATTTGGCTCACGCGCTCTCGTCTAATTTAAGCTCCTAGATCTTTTTTACATCGTGAGAACCCAGGTGCCTCTGTTCAGAAGGATACTGGGATTAAAAATACTCTTGTACGATTGATACTCGCGTCTGTACAGTAGCACATGGAACACTGGATATCTTATTGAGGGATCGCACTAGGTCAACAAAAGGCTGTGGTCGTTAAGGAAAAATCCTCTTAGGAAAGAAAGAAACAAAGAGAGAAAAACGTTGGAAACTAAGGGGAAGCAATCAGATTTTGTTTAGCGTTTCTCTCAGTCCTGTGGTAGACAGATCGATTGGTACATATTTCGAGCGAAGACAACTTATCTCCTGATACAGTGTTTTAGCTGGCCTCTAATGGTTTTTTTTTCTAATTATGAAGGGGCTCTGCCCACAGCTCGCTGACGCTCACCAACCCCCGAAGATTGCTTCGCAATTGTATTTGACTTGCAAAATTTTAAATCGTCAAATAGAAAGAATCAGATTAAAAACGTGTTACGAGTTTCGTTTGGAACAAAAAGCAACCCTTTCCCGGGTTTTAAACTAACTTGTACAAACTTGCAGAGCTATTGGTGCAGAAGGACTCCTGAGCATTTGATATAATTTTGCTCTTTAGCTAAGCGCTTGAATTGAGTTGAGCCTAGGATTTGACGTTAAAATACAAGCCCTTGTATATGCTGCTCTAATTAATTGAGAAAGTTGGAACAAGCTTTATTTGATGCAAAAAAGGTCTCTTTTGAATGACATAGTATGTTAAAGGGTGTTTGAAATCTCTCATCCCTTGAAGAGGCAATTTACGTAAAATTTGAGCTTAAAAAATATTATAAAAGAACTAATTCGAAATTTAAAATAAAACCCCCTGGTTTAAACCACCGGAGCTCGAAGTCGTTTTGTACCAAATTTCAAGGCTGTAGGTGCTAGGAGGTCTCTTCAACACAGTCCCGCCAAAGACTTATTTTCACAATTTTTTTGACGCTACTTTTTTTTAAATATACATATAGAGATTACAATTTTGAATGCCTGAAGAGATTTTAATTTGAAATGTTTTACAGAACCGGTATCATTTTACAGTTTTACTAGAAACAGTGTGCGTAAAAACATAACTTATTACATTGAATCAAATCTAATACAGAAATTGAAGTACGCTCACTTTAATCACCGAGTGCTGTAAGAAATTTGGAGAACAATGGTTTGCAATTTCTATTGCTATTTGTGATATTTTAACCTTGTTATTATTATTGAAGGAAACAATTTTCAAATCATCTTCTGTTGCATAATGCAACAAACATTGCTCAGCCTCGCGTCTGACGTTGCAATTTCAAACACAGGAATAATTATTCAAACAGAACCAAAACATAATTTATCTTTAGTTAGATAACTCAATAAATGAAGCGCAGTAGATCTGCTGCTGTCTTCAGGATGTTATTTACTCAAATCTTTCATTTGAACCATGAAATAACACTAGTACTCACGAGAATAATGGTTAATCCTTGTTTCATTTTCTCTGCTATTGTCGGGCACTTTGGGCTAACGTGTAGCACTTCAGTCGAGGCTTAAACTGCCATTCGGCAGAGAATTCAGTTCTCATAAACTATTTAATTCTCTTTCTGGTGACAATGGATAACTGTAGACTGTTTGGCATAATATTGAAATTCAAAACGCATTTAGATAGAATGAGCTGTCTGGTTTAGATGTTTCGTTTTCTATATTACTGGCAAATATGTTTCTAACAGATATTTTGTTGAAAAAATAAAGTGAAATTTGACCGCACTATGTGTTATTAAAGGTTTTGTTAATGCTAAAGAAATGTGTTTATTACGAGGGCAAATCAAAAAGTCTTTGCGACTATTTTTTATTTGCCAAAAAAAGATACATACAGGTATTTACAAATATACGTAGTAAACTATGTCACTTACACTATTTCTCCACATAGTCACCACACCGGTTCAGACATTTGTCCCATCGCAGCACTAAATTAGAGATACCCCTGTCGTAGAATTCTTCCAGCTGCCTGTGGAATCACCATTGGACCACGTTCTTGGCTTCTGTCCTGCCGAAAACTTCTTCAGTGGACTGAAATCGTAAAAATTCCCAAGGGGAAGATCTGGACTGCAGGTGCATTTCCCTGTGAATTGCAATGGGCTTTTAACCCTTGTTCCGTACGAAACGAATAACACTTCGCTGCTTATAAGCTGTGGACGTCTGAAGAACAATTTTCATCTTAAATGACTGATAGCAGCTCCTCTCTTCCGAGCAAAAAGCAAGTATGTCTGGTACGGTTCAAGGAACTGTGAATGCTGGGAATGTATACGTTTGCTTTGTTTTCGCAGCTATTTTGGCTTCAAAAAATCGGTGCAAAGACTTTCAGATTTTTCCTCGTATATAAGCGCTTTGTACCGGTAATATTTAGGCAGACATTTGTCTAATTATAGTGGTAGAAAACGCAAAAAACGGGGAAGCCAGTTTTGTATAAAAGAACAAAGTTTAATGTGTTTTTCTTTGTGGCAGCTCGGGGGTGGGGAGCAAAAACTCCCAGCTTAGGTACACAACTAAGGTAGGAACAACAACAATCAACGTTGATAGAATTTTGAATCCATAAAATTAAGTTTTTAATGAGTTACTGTATTCTTTTCAAACTTCTTTGACCACTTATTTCTAAAGTTTAACCTGGCATACCCTTTTTTTGACAGGAATTCTATAAAGCGTCATAATTTTTGCCATCCTAGCTTGGGGATGGATTGCCGGAATTGTAAAAAACAAGCACAAAAAGAGTTCTGAAAGAGAAATGACAAATATTATTTGTTGCACAAAAAACTAATGTTTTAAATTTTTTTGCTAAACTATAAATTCAGATGTTATACATTTAGCAATAGCTATTGCTTCTAAAGTGGTAAAAATTATTATTTATAAAGAAAAAACTATCCAACACTTGTAACGGAAATTTTTGACAGCTGCATACGAATGAAAGCTCCTCCAGATTATTCTTGCTGAAAAATATTTAGTTACCTAAGCAACGAAACACGGACGAAATTCTTCGAAATATGATAGAAATTGTCAAAGTTTAATAGATACTGGTTGCAAATACAATAAAAATAATGTTTTGGAGTCATACGTATGATGACGATGATACGTATTTTAATTCGGAAACAAACCGTCAGGCGAATCAGAACGTAAAAGTAACTGAGTTAGAAAGGGAATTCAAGATAAGCAAGGGGCAGTCCTGTAAAAAAATATTTATGATTTTTTGGAAAATTTCGAGAATGACTAACACATTTACATGTATTACTGCTGTTTGGTAATCGGCTGAAATAATTGTAAAACATTAAGTATCTGCCTTAAAATATTTTAAAATAGTAAAATCAAGATTTGGTAATGAAAATTATGAAATAAAACTCATTAACTTCTGCAAGTTAAATTGAACCTTCTATGAAAAACCAAACAGAAAAAAGATTATCCGTAACCGTAATGCAACGGTGTCAAAATTTCAGAACTACAGCGGAAAATAAATATGTTTTTCTTTCCTCTCTTTTCTACTTCTAAAAATAACCATTGCTTTTAACCATAAATAATGTAGTTTTTAAAAAGGAAACTATTAACTAGTTTTACATATTGAGACAAATGCGTAAATAAAATGACAGATAGAAAAAGTTGTTTTTACTTTAAGCTATATAAAACACTTTCTTTTTTTCCAAAACACGAATACTATTATATGACATGCTATTGATAACCATTAAAAATTTCGGAATGTTCTTCCAAAAACTGCAACCAAACTTTTAAAGAACGATGGGCAAATTTATACCATCATTTGCAAAGATTTTTGCTCCTAGAGTTACACGCTTTTATTGGCAAAGGTGAAAATAAACTAGTTTTTGTTTTCTAGCATCATAATTTTTCTATGGTTCCGCAAAAGCCATTAATATTCGCTCAACCACATTTTCGTTCTAATTTATGTTCCTTCCGGATTCGGGAGAACATTAAAAAAGTTTTAGAACATCTTTATTTCTTGCGCATCACTTTATATTCTCATTTCTCGTGAAAGGAACGCAGCGAATAAATTGTGTCCCAACGCAAAAATTGATTTTAGAAATTGTTTTTAAAGCTTGAGAGCTGTTACGAAAAACTGTGAAAAAAAAAACATTGCTTCGAAGATTGATGAAGAAAACACCTGAAACTTTTTTTTTCTTTTATGGTTATTATATTTTTATTTTCATGATTTTCCGCGCTTCCCTATTACAGAAGCTAAAACAAGTGTATTAAGCATTGTTCCTTCCAATCTAAAACTTGAATTATGTTACAGCATCTGTTTTTGGTTTTGTGGGGTATTTTTTATGCATTAAAAATGTGTTCTTTTTTTTTTTTTTTTTTGTTTTTTTGCTTAACCTGCATTTTGTCGAAAATTATTATTTAGTAAGAGCATAAAGTTTCTTTTAAAATTGGTTTTCGTTTTCCTTTTCCTGCCTGTCTTTATAACGCAAAATGAAGTTTCAACAACTAATTTAAAACTAATTTACTTCTTAAATTTCGTTAAAGCTTTGTTTTGATAATCGTTTTATATATTTTAAAGGTGAGTAAATTTAGGCAATTATTTGCTTTTGTTTAGTATATAAGTGAAAGAATTGCACATAATATGTACATAGTATAAAATGAAGTCTTCAAAAAGCGTCAGTTTGTTTGAACGCGCAAAGCTAGAGAACTACCCGGCTGATTTTGTTGAAATTTTTCATTATCTTTCTTGTAGCCCCGGAAAGGTTTGCAGACCGGTTTGAAAAAAAAAATCATCGAATAGTTCTTTTTTCATTCCAATTTAGGTCCAATTTTCGCATAAATTCCTGAATATGGAAGTGAAAAATTAATTGCGCATATTAATATTACAGATCGTTAGATTTTCCGCGTTCTACGCGATTTGTTTCAATGCTCTAACTTAATTGTGGTGGGAGTTATTTGAGTTTTTAGCTTGAATTTTTTTTTTTGGCTTAGCTGAAAGTTAGGCAATACTTTCTTCATTAAATCTATCAATAAAAAATGAAGGAATTGTCCCACAGTTTTCTTTTTGACACCATTGGAAAAAGCGACTTTTTTACTCCAGATCTATCTCGACTTGTGTTCGAAAAACTAAGCTTCTTTCTCTAAAAGAAAAAATGTTACAAGCCTTTTTAAATAAAGTTCAAAAAATCTCATTTCCATTCAAATTGTTAACCATTTTCTTTCGCATTTTAATTCCTCAAACTTATTTTATTTTGTATTTCCATGGTAATGCTTTTTAAATCCATCTTTCTCGATTTAATTTCATAAAGGTATTTTAATATCTGTCGTCATTGTTTGGGAGGAAAATGTTGCATGATATTTTTTTTATTTATTTATTTAAGCCTGATTGTTAACTATACGTCACTTGACACAATTTTTATTTTCAAGGTAGACCGGCAAAGCTGGAAAACGCAGCTAGTCTGCAATAAAGCAAAACAGTAACGTTTTTTTAAAACTTTTTTCATTTAAGTTTTCATTTCGCAGACATATCAGTGCATCAGAAAATGTTAAACAGCGTGCTTCATGATACTCTGTAAATTTGTTTATTTTTTTCATTTGAAGTTGATGATTTGTTTTATAATTACTTATTATTATTATAGTTGATGTTCTTGTTATTATTATCATTAATATTATCATCGTTATCGTCATCATAATTATTGCTGTGAAAATTTTACGCAATTAAACATTTTTAAATACGTCACACAATAATTGTATTAAAATTTCTTAGAAAATATGCAGCAAAAACGATTTAAAGCAAAAACTCCGTTGGAAAAGAACAATTTGCTACAACAGATCAGATGGAGTCAGATAAAATCTTTAAACATGTTTTTGGTGCCAAAATTTTAATTACTTTAAAAGAAAACTTGCATGTTTGCTAAGTAATTTATATAAAAATTTAACGATACATTAAAATAGCCAAGGTTTTTTTTCAGCTCATTTAATAAACAAATTCTTTGCCTACACAAAACCTTCATAGTTTTCAATTATATTGAACAATTATTTTATACATAGTGAAAATATCAAAGCTCGGAATAACATTTTTATTAAAATGAGTTTTTACGTATAACTTGGTTCTTCAAAAAAAAAAAAAAAATCTCTTAAAATGTTTTAACCCCATTTTCGAGACAATTTGCACGGTGAGTCTGTTACACTAGTTGTTGAAGGATATACCTAGAATAAATATTAGTTATTGCTGCCGGTCGCGGCTCGTAGGTAATTTGAACTCAGTTTCACAAAACGAATTTCCACAAACAACTTTTTATACATTAATTTTATTTTATTTGTATTTTTTTTTACTTTTACAGCAAACAAATCAATGGCATTTCCATTAATTAAAAGTATGCAGGCATTTAAGTATCATGTTCTTTTTTTTTTTCAATTTAGAGAATAGATAGAAAGCTTAATCTGTCGTCTCGTTGCACTCATAAAGATTCTTAAAAATAGTGATTGAATGACTCTTCAAGAATGAAAGTTAAAACTGAAAAAACAGGTGACATATGCTGTCTGAAACTTGTGCAACTATTGAATTCATTTACCATGCACTAAGATAGTGCTGTAAATATGCCCTCGTATTGCAACAATCAGCCGAAAACAAAATATCAAAAGATTTTGAGAAGTAACCAAATATAAACTTCTTTCGTTATAAGGAGCACAAAAAAAAAGTGCGATCAAAATATTATTATACAATTGTGTATTTTTTTCTTTCGCTTCTCGTGCGGTTTTACAACCATATTCTATTTATCTAGCTAAATTTTGTTTTGACCTGCATATCCGCACCTGCGACAGACAGTAAAAAGTTAAGTAACTAACAGGGCTTTAGCTGCGTATTAATAATTAGTGCATGAAAAAAGGAAGGGGAGGGAGAGGTTACTCTTTTCGGAACTAGCGATACTAACAGTGGCCGATAAAATATCGCTAAATCGATTTAAAGTGGGCGAAATTAACAGTATGAAAATGTTATATTTGATGACTTTGTTTCAAAAGTGTGACACACAACTTGTAAGTTAAATTACTGGTTCCGTGGTGTTTCATTTAAATAAGGATTAGAATATCCAAACTTTCAAATAAAAAATTTGACAGTAAAATCTAAATCGAATCCAAAAATTTCTCAGATTAGCCAAGTGTTCATACGATAGATTTAGAAGAAAATTTTGTGATGACCGAAACATACTAGTTTACAGGCGTGGCAAACATTGGTGATATTAAAAATATGAACACTTTATGTTTTATGACTTAATTTCAAAAATGTGATATACTAGTTACAAGTTGAAATATTGGTCACGTAGTGTTTAATTTGAATGGGAAATAGAATAACTAAAATTTCAATTTAAAAATTGGACTTTTAAATCTAAATCGAATCCTTTTTTTTTAACTATACAAGTGCTCATAAGAAAGATATTGAAGAAAGTTTTGTGATAACCGCAACATACTAATTTATAGACATAGCAAACATGGGCAATATTACTAGTATGAAAACTTGATATTTGATGGCTTCATTTCAAAAGTGTAATGTAACACATAGTTATAAGTTAAATTACTGTTACCGTGGTGTTCCATTTGAATAAGTTTTAGAATATCTAAAATTCCAAAGCAAAAATTTGACAGTGAAATCAAAGTGTAGCTCTAGCTCTAATCTAAATATAAATATTGGCTGTCCACACAAGTAGCATTTAAACGTATTTGATCCCCCCCCCCATATTATTGCCACACAGTGACATCCTTCACCTTACCCTCCTCTCCTTAGCTTGTCACATGTCGCGCTGTCTTTCTTAAACATATTATAATATAAAACTGTGTGATATCACACTTCTTACTAACTTCTCCTTCTTCCTTCTCACAAGCTGAACCCCCTCCCCGTCAGATCTTGACATTATTTATGGAAGACCCCCATATTTTATTTTATTCTCTGATGACAGATAGTTATTCTTCGTTACAGACGATAGCATTATAATCGATACAGCAAGCAATACAGTTTACATGAGGTAAAATATAGGAATACTACCAAAAAAAGATAAACATAAAAATATAACTCTTGTAAGCTTACAAGCAAATCTAACAAAACTGAAAAGAACGTTAATTTCCTATTGACTTTTGCGTTCCTTAATTAACTTCGATCAATAGAGATTAGCGACGATTGAATTCCTATCCATAGGAGAAACAATATTTTGGGATTTCTTCCTGGAGAATTGATTTTTGTTGGGATCCAGAGACATGATTTCATTAAACTGCGGAAAGCATTATCAACTTTCCGAACTTGTCTGACTTTTCTCTCTTCCCACTGTCTCTGTTTATTCTATCGAATAAAACATGTATATTATCTTCACTAGTGGAGTTAATATTATATAATTAAAAAGTGAGCGTATGTATGTACCTATGTATCTATGTCCAAGTTTCTTCTCCCGAACGACAGTGAACTGACCATCGAATCAGGTATCGATGGATTCGTAATCTTCTCGTCTTTATATTTGGCTATTTAACATAATCCTTTCATAATAATTAGCGGAGATATAAATTAAAAACTTTCAATTATGACTTAGATTTCGACATAAAATCCCTATTTTTCGAAGGCTTTCCTCCATTCAAATTATTATTCAGTGCTTCATCTCAACTTTTCGCAACAATGGTTTTATTGAAATTTATAGCGTGAAGAAAATCATTGACACGAAAGATCTGTTGCCATTTTTTGTCTCAAATATGATCAAATAACTCAAGTATGAGCCGGGCGACGTAGCTAGTATCTTTTAACATTCGACTTTTAAGGAAGTATGTAACAAATGTGTAACAAAACTGAAAAATAAAAACTTTTTAATATATTTTCGTATTTTTTCCGAGATGAAAAAGTGCAAGGTGACAATTTTTGAGAAATGTGAAATTAAAACTTACGTTCTCAAAAAAAAAAGAAAAAAATCAAATTTCTTTTGTACATTTTAGAGGTAACAATATAAGGTAAAACACCAGTAGTGACAAGTGCTTGAGTAGTGACCGTTTCAAAGTTTCTGTTTAAAAAGTAGAATTCCAGGTCTCCAAATGCAAACAAAAACTTTATAATAATCTTGTATTTACAGATGTTCCGATTTAGTTTATGCGATGTTCAACATGCTTGCCATTAATGACTGTGTCATGGGTGCAGACGAATAGACGAAGTTCTGCAAAAGTCGAGTTTCGAGATATCAATGCTTTCGATGAATAACTGAATGGCAGTTTTGAGCTCAAAGATGTCTTTCGGGACATTTTTAATAAGCGTTTTCTTTTCTATTCCCTGCAAAAATGAGCAAGTGATACGATGAACAAGCAGGTTAGGATACAGTCTAGCATTTTAGGGGCGGGGGGGGGGGTGATGCTGAAGATTGACACCCTCCCCCCCCCACTCCCTTTCTGCTCTAATACGTACGGAACTGCGGTTTTGGATGCGAAAAGTTTCTGATACTGAAATCGAAAACTGAAATTGGAAATGAAAACCAGAAAATCGGCTAGGAATAATTCACCAAAAATGACAAAAATGTTACTAATTAATTTCATAAGCAATGAAAAGAAGAAGTATTCAAAATGTTTACTTTAAAAATTTTTAATGAGTTAAAAAGGTAACTGCAACGGTTTATATTTCCCTCATAATTGTTTGAACACATTGGACGTATACTACCGTGAGCAAGTAAACGGCAGTTTCTACAAAATGGACTTTTTTAGATATTTTAAGAAACTCATTTTTGGTTTACCACAAACATAATTAAAACATTGAAATTTTAATTTAGTCGATTCTATATGTTTATATCGAAATATTTATTAGATAGTTACTTTCATTTTGATTTTGCAATCGAAATCTTGGTTGAAGCAGATACTGCTGTTTACCTCGCATTCGCTTCAGTAATTTTAATGCACTTTTGACTGGTAGTTAGCAATATCTGCATAGTTTCATATTAAATGACCAATAATTACAGATTCGATATAATACAGAGTAGATGCGTTATTGCGAATTGTTGCGTATGCTGTTGCGAACTGAACAATGTATTTTATTTTAAAACACAACTAAATATTGTATATACTCTTGAAGTAAATTTAATATAAATGAATTAAATGTAGCTTGACCCTCTCCCTACATCCGCCAATGCACGCAAGTAATTAGATAAGGAGAATAAGACGGTTAAGTGATTCCTATTCCAGTAGTCTCTGGGTGTAATTTGGCAAGAGTAAACCAATTGAGCTTTCTCAAGTGATTTAAGTGCTAATATAAAACTTATAAAACGCATTTTGCAGAAAATTAAAAATACAACAGGCTAACCACCATTCAAGTTTACCTGAAATTTGAATGCTATTAGCGCAAAAACGCATCATAAGTAGTGTTCAATTTTAATTGGGCCAATCTATTATTTTTCGGACTTTCAAGTTGATTGCCAGCCAGCTCCAACAGCTCCCAATAAGCTGTTGTATCTGTCTTAATGTGATCTAGACGTCAATGTTGATGCTTAGAACTTGTTTAGATTAGAAATTATGAATGTTGAACAATTCTTCAGATGGTTTCTGTGAGAAGAGGAAGTTACATTTTGCATTAGTGCATTTTAGTACGCCAAAAAAAAAATTAACTCCTAGAAAGTTAGCAAAGATATTCGTACTTCTGTCACGCATCTATTATCTGTAACAAAATACAACTTCCATGGTTGGTATTAGAAAATCGAGCTTTCTTCAGACGCCCGGAGAGGGAGTTTGAAGAAAGCATACAATGACCTCGTTTGAAAATTTTGATTGAATCTCGCTCACGACTAAAGTATTATCAAAGATTTTTTCATATACCTCAATAATTGTCAGCGTATACTGATATTTTACACGGTATTTTTTCTGATTTTTCAAATATTTTAATGATGATTTAAAAAAAAAAAAATATGCATTTAAATAAACCCTCATCGTGCGTAATTTGTTTTCTGTAATTTTTTTACGGCGTTTTTTTTTTTTTTTTTTTTTTTTTTTTTTAATTTACTGGCATTAAGCAGTGTAAGTATTTGAAATTCGTTTACTTTTTAGAAAAATATAAAAAACCTCAAGTAGGTATTTCATCTGCTTTTTTTCGCAGCAAAAAAAAGCTAGCTCATTACCGCTTGATCGTAACATTCTCACACTGTTAATTACTTGTCATACGTATTCAATGTTTTCCTATTTAAGTCTGGTTGGGGGATTTATGGAACAAATATTAGTGAATAAGAAGTATAAACATATTATTCAAAGTTATATTCAGAAACTATCTTAATAAAAACATTTAATTTAATTCAAGAAGTAAAATGAGATAACATGTTTAAAACTAAGGAATGCTAAATGTCTATGAAAATCCATTACCAGTTTAAACTAATCATATCGTTCATGTTCGTTTCGAAATTATTTAATGGTCTGTATTTAAAACCTTAACGATTTAAACTTTTAAAAAGCAAGAATTACATATTTGTTTGAAAAAAAAATATCTACTACTACATAATTTATTATGTTTAAGAGTTCTTAATGAAGAAAAACAGACATACTTGCTTAATGGTGCACCCCATTTCAAAAGTGCATTTTTGTAGTTCAGTACCTCATTCAATTAATTGATTCGATTTTCAGAAAGTACTTTTTTTTTTTTTTTTGAGAAATCACGAATTGGAGTTATTGTTTTCACTTGACCATTGAATGATGTCGTCCTTTAATTTATTATTTTTTTTTTTATAATGCTGGGGCAAGTGGGTTTCAGAACCTAATTATTTATAAACGACCTTCTCGACTTAACGCAGTCTTTTTTACACAAGAACAGTATCCAGCGCACAGCATCCGGCATCCAGCGCCTGGCACATATTTGAACTCTGACTAATTGAAATCAAATTATGATTGCGACAAAATTCATTACTAGAAGGGAATAACCCAACGAGGAGGGTCCTATTGCAATCCGTGATTGCGAAAAACATAATTTGAATTCAAGATCTCATATTCAAACTTTCAATTAACGTCTAATAATCAATACGTTGCCTTCTTTAAGCTAAGGCTTAGGCAAAACTTCATGCAATATGCCGACAGCCCGGTTATCACATCCAAAGACTTCCTTTTTGTCCTTGTTATGATCTCATCAATCTGGGATAGTCAGTAACCGAGCAGGAGACAGATAATCTCTCATTGAATATTTCACTCCGGTTAACCTTGCTTGCGGTCAACCGGGATGTCGGTTTATAGCATGCAGTTCTGCCTTAGCCTTTGCTTGAGTGTATCTTACTGCTTATTACTTTAGGTTTTACCTTATATTTCGAGTTAAAGTGCACCATTGCTCGCTGAGGAACTAAATTTAGATTTGCTACCAGTTTGTTGGTAATCTCAACTTCAAAATGGGGACATCGGCCTTCTGCTCAATTGTTGATAGTTCCATACTAATGAGCCTTTATTTAGGACAAAAATGCAGTCTCTGGATGCCATAAACGGGTGTAAGTATGTTGTATTAATCAATATTGATTTAATAAATCATTTTTCGCACTCTTTCATTTCGCATGTTAACAACCATCTCACGGATGAATCAATTTATTAATGGTAACATTAACTCCGTGCAATATAATCTTTTCAATGGAAAATACCGCATTTATCTCTCAATAACGAGGCACTACTAATTATTGGGATGAAGTTTACTCAAAATACAAGGTCCTGCACATCTAACTCAATTATTTGGAGATAAACACTATAATTTCAAATTGTATGTTCCTAGCTCAGTTAGAATGTACCAAACAATCCTATGTTTGTATAAAACTACTATATTAAGATTGACAATATGTTTTTAAACCAGGGTTTTGATGCGGTTTGGTACAACCTCTCTCACAGCGCCTTTTTTCCCTACTTGTTAGTTTCAGAAATGCTAAGTATAAGTCCTGCCGTTCTTTTTACATCTCAAGCTGTTCGCAAACGTAATCGATTTCTCGGTTTCTCTCTCTTTTTTTTTTAACTTCCCCGTTTGCTTTGTGTTTATAAATTGCTTGTCAAAACAATTTCACTGTGTGTTATTTTTATTTTTTAAAGTTTATTATTATTATTAGTTTTACTAAACATTTAAAAAAATTTCTACTTATTTGTTTCATTTCTTCTAGATACTATTTTTTTTAATGAAAAAAAAAAAAATAAAGAATTAGACAACATAGAACCTTTTCATCCGAAAGAGTGGACATACATCTGAGCAACTCTTCTACACTCCAATTTAATTTCAGCCCAAATGGCCTAGTTTTCTAAATCTCTAACGCACTGAGAAGAATATAATAAAGAAAAAAACAACGCATTCTTTTGTCGTATTTTCTACTAGTATTCGTAAAATGTTACCGGAAATCAGATTGAAAACAATAATAGCAATGGGGTCGTTTCCAAAATTTTAAAAGTATTTTTTTCGGAAAGAGCATGCTTAAAAACATAGAATTTGATCTTTTTTTAAATAATTTCTATAAGCTTAATATTTTTAAAAAAATACTCAAATCGGTGCCTTTCATCGTTTAACGTTTCTGCCGATGACATCACAAATGATGAAATGCCATTCAGTGTTGCCATTCACGGTCCAAAATATTTAATTCGCATCTTTACTCACGTGTATTGGCAACGATATGGTTGGTAGCAAGCGTAGAGTGCAATTTTAATTCGCTGCTTGTTTATCATAACGTGGAAACGTTGTAGAAAGATGCGGCAAACTGCAGCATTTGTGACGTCATAAAGACCACGCCTTATTTGAAAAATTATACATTTAAAAAAATTAATTGGAAAAAAAACTGTTGGGAAAATAAAAGTATTTTCTTGGTCCATGTATTTTTTTTTTCTCATTCTATCCATTTCAATGACTAAAAGTAGTACTTTTGATTGAAGGAAACCACCCCATTGCTGCTTAAGACAACTCACACGTTGAAATAAATGCTTGAAAGAGGTCACACACAGTTTTTTTTTTCAAAGATGTCTGTTATATCGCATAGATTTTAATTACATTATTCTGACTACGTGTGTGTGTCACATTATTATAAATTCATGGAATTTTTGCTCAGAATTCAGCTCAGGGAAGTCAGTCATTTAAGAACTTCATTTTTTTTCACATAGGAATGATCGATCCTATATTACCCGAATTATTAACCGTATTCTCACGCAAATGTCTGGATGCTATACACTAAACTAATGCGTTATGAGTTGACAAAATGAATAGAAATCGATGTCTCTGATTGTTTAAATACTTTTAAAAATGTATACTGTAATTTTCCATGAAATTAAGATATAATTTTCATAACAACAAACCTGTAGTTCAGAATCTTTCAATGCGTTTGTTCACATATTCAGAACTGAATTAATCAGAAAGCTGCTGAAGAAAATGTCCACAAAACGACATTTTTTGATCCATGGGGATTCCACTTCGCGACCTTCGCATTATTAACACTACGTTTTAAATAATTGAAGCAGTTAATCATTATTTTGAGATACTATACATTAAAGTAACGCGTTATAAAAAACAAAATACATTGCTTGTTTTTTTTTTCGAAAAAACATCCAAAATGGGAATGAAAACACTTTATAATGATGCCTTACTTATGAAGTTTGATAAAGTATTAAGGAAGTTATGGCGTTCCCACGAAAAATACCTACATATATTTTTTACAACATAGCTATACTAGCTATTTTTTTACGTAGAGCCATTTGTATTCGCTTAGGGACCAATGTTTTGACTGATACATAGAAACATCTGTCATAAGAAGAAACTGAAATTTTGATTACAAATGTTTCAAAACTGATATTGATATTTATAATTCTAGAGCTTGAACACACCACCTTGCGGTGACTTAAGAAATTAGTCAAAGACGTTAAGTATTTCAATTTTTCCCGGACAAATCAGATGTCTCCTTGACAGGGGCGGATTTACCGTGTCGCTAATGTCGTAATTGGGATATTTTAAATGCGCGACATAGGAGAACCGAAGGCGGTCAAAAAAGGCACATGACACATATTATAGATTACGTTGTTTATCTCTAAGAACTACCTAAAATGCAATGCGACGGGACCCAAAAACTGTAAATCCGCCACTGCTCATTGGACAGCTGATATCCTACGTAAATGGGTGGGTCTTACTTTTACCTCTTTTGGTAGCCATTAGCCAGATTCTACAGCACCTCCCATAGTTTATTCGAATTACGAATTGGTAAAGTAGATGATCGAGTTTGTTGAAATAAATTTGTTCTTCCGTGAAGTTTAATCGTTTAAGAGAAATATTTTCTCAGAATTTATAGATCATAAATAAATTTTTGATGTAGAAATGAAAATTTTCATACTTCCGGCAATTGGTTATTCCATTACGCAGTCTTCAGTAGCGCTCATTCCGCAAATGTATACAATGTTTATTAAATTAACTTAGAGCGTTCGTTATTTGGGAATTTTTAGAGCGTATGATTCTTATAGCTTCGCGGAAAAGCGGAGGAAGAAAAAGTAATCACGCTCTGCCACTACGTTTCCTCTGTCCATTATCTTCTCTATTATGAGCAAAAGTCTTTGCCATTCATAAATCTTCCAAATAATCAACTCTTAGCAGAAGGATAGTTTTCTTGACAATTTGCCAGGCTACTTGAAGTCCTTAACTTTCTAGGCTTTATAAGCAATGAATCTGCGACTATCGAAGTTAAAGTTATTTAAATTCTTGGAAAAAAAATTCTGTAGTAAGCCTTAAAAAAAAAGTATGAGAAACTTCTACGATTGCTAATTTTTAATCAAAAGTTTATAATTTAGATAGAACTTTCTAGAAACAAAATTGTTGCTGAAAAAAATGTCATTCTTTAAAAAACGAAGGTGAAGAGACGTGTTTTTTCTTAGTGTTGTTCATTTTTAAATAGAAAATGAAGATCGGTATACTAAATATCTTTAACTAAATTTATCTCTGACACACATTTAAAACTCATTAAATGTATCACAAACATAGCAACAAAGAATGTACGATAGTAATGAATGTACATATTTTTTTGGAAATTCAAAATTCCAAACTGGTAAAAAAAGTTGCCCCTACTCACATATAGAACATCATTTTTATCAAGTGGTGTTCCTCACTTTCTTAAGGTTCTTTAAATTACTTAACTTTCTTCAAAAAAATAGTTTTTTCTGTGTATTTTTTAAAATTAAGGAATTTTTAAAAACATTTTATAGGTGATTGACATAAATAACTTTATTGAATATTATTGTTTAATTTTTCCATTTTCTGCAGTAGTTGGTCTCTTGCGTAGAATACTCAAAATTAAGGTTTTGGAAACAACTTTCTCCTATATTCTTTCCCTTTTCTACACTTTCATAGCCCTTTTTACTTCCTTTTACAAAAAAGGAAGTATTGTATTCGCGAAAAAATTTTCACTCAAAAATCGCCCTTAATTTCCATTTTGCTCACCCCCAAATGAATGTTGAGTTTTTTTTTTCGATTCGACCACATGCGGAAAAGTGCCTAAGAATGTATAGACACGCGAAATATCCATTTTGACCATCACCGAGGTAATTACAACGACTTTTCTCGTGACGTCTGTATGTATGTGCGTATGTGTGTATGTGCGTATGTGCGTATGTGCGTATGTATCTCGCATAACTCAAAAATGGTATGTCCTAGAAAGTTGAAATTTGGTACATAGACTCGTAGTGGGGTCTAGTTGTGCACCTCCTATTTTGGTTGCATTCGGGTGTTTCTAAAGGGGTCTTTTGCACCTTTTTGGGGGGAAATCATTGTTAATTTCGATGCAAACTCAAGTGGTGTTATAATTTGGCGGTCACTTGGCGATATATCGCCAGTCTTTTGGTTGCCAAGTTTTGTCGCCAACTTGGCGAAAAATTTGGCGATTTTTTTTTTTTTTAAATCTGCTTTCAATGTGGCCATTGCTAGTGATATTTAAAGAGTTAGAGAGAGAATCCCATTAAAATTGCAATAATAGGGAAATAGCATTAAATTGGTGTAAAAGGAAGTCATGTGATGCACACATCAGCTCGTTTATTCGAAAGAGAAGAGAGCAATATATTAACCGTTTACAAGGGCAAGAGAGGTTCAAAAAGATAAAAATGTGTAGCAAAGAGAAAGATTTCGAGGGTATTCCGCCTAAAATATTCAAAAAATCATCATAAACCATGTTTATTTTCTGCTTTCTTCTTCACAATTTGTTTCACTTATTTTTTACTGTAAAACCAGAACATCAGCTTCACTAACAAGAGCACCTATCGTAAAAAATGTTTATGTCATAAATATTCAAGAAAAAAAATCATCCAAGCATCGCACGTTGCATATCAATCACTCCGCAGATCTACTCCTCTAAATCATCCATCTCTAAATCCTTGCTACAAATGTATATATATTTTAACTTTTGGACTTTTTATCTCTGTAGCCCTTCAGAAGGGTTTATCCCCAGTTTCGCCGACATTTAAAGCTTAACCTTCCCTTTACTATATCAAAAAGTATGATTAAAACTGAAAAACGGGGGGGGGGGGGATTTTTGCGTCGGTGAAACTCGATAGACGCCTTTTAAAAGAACATCAAAGGTTAATTCAACTCTTCTATTCCATCCAAATAAAAATAATGGCTATAGAATTGTCGAAAAAGCAAAAAAAAAAAAAGGGGGGGGGGTCCAAAAAATGGGAGTGGTGTAGGAAATCGAATATCTTATTTGGATTCAGGAGGTCATTTTGTCTAAGATTTGGCATGAATAGTGTTAGAGACATTTTCTATGCTGTACTGTGCAATTAATTTGTCCTAAATTCAAAGTTTAATTTTAACTTTAAAAAAAATTCTTATTGTTGAGTACCATGCGAGAGACTGATATATTACATCAGAGCAAAACTTTTTCCTGAGAGATCTAACGTTTTTGATTTAAATAGAATTTTGTATGGCCTATGTGCGTCTGAACGGGGCAATTTTTTAATAACTTGAAATTTTGAATTTCCAAAAACTAGTTTTTTCGATACACCTTAACATAGAGTAATGCGGTTTAAAAAAGAAGACTTTACCTAATGATCTAAAAATGTATATAATAATAATAATAATAGAAATATTAAACTAAATACGGTGAAACTGATAAAGTAAAGGAATGATCCTTATATATTATTTCTATAACCCTTTCCGGCGCGGTGGTCACAAAAAGGGACACCAATTTAAAAAATTTCTTTAAAAAAAAGTTTTCTCTTTAAAACTCCAAAAATAGCTGCATTTGTTGCTTTTATTTCTCTTTAATGCACACAGATGGCAGCACTATTAAATATGACTCTTTTTGTTGGCTTAATTTCTTGTTTAAAATGCCTCTATTTTCAAGCTCAAATACAATATTTTTTTCTAGATTTTAAAATTTACACCATAAACTAAATTAGTCAACCATTTTCCCTCAGGAATCCTGAGCTAATCAATCATAATTTTGCAAAAGATTCGAGTTCATTTTTGAATGCATAAACAAAGTTTCTTTCCAGGTGTCCCCAAATGTGGACACCGCCCGTCTAGAGCATTGATCTCACTGTTGTGGGTGAAAGATGTAATTTGATACATTTCAGAAAAGGGGGACCATAAGAATAGTTTACATTGGGCTTTTGTTTATTTATTTTGGGTTCTTGACCCAGAACAGGTGAATTTGAAGGTCCATGACTGTACACATTTGAGATCTGCTTTTCCTACCAGGCAGTTGTATACTTTTTTTATTATCAGCTTTGATATTATTTTTTCTGTAAATGGTATTATACAGTCGTATTTTTTCATTTAATATTTTATAGCACAAAGGGAATGCACATAAAGCAAGAACAATGTGCCAAAAATATTTTTAACATTTTAAATTGCTTATTTAGATAATTTTATATAATCTATCTGAACTTTCTTGAATTTTACTTCATCTTCATCTTGGAATTTTTATAGTAAAAATATTGAATTTTGTGTTCTAAATATTCTTAATGGCATAAATTATTGAAATAATTAGTAAAAATGCTTAAGAGCTTAAAATATTTGAAATTACTCCAATTGTCATACGAGGTAAGCATAACCACTTCAGAAAACAATTTCTGCTCTAGGAGAGCGGTGGTCACAAGCGGGGACACCACCCCCAGCTGGAGGGGGTGAATTTAAAAAAAATTTTGACTCTAAAATCTATGTCCAGATAACCAATTTATTCCATCCATTGTGTTTTTTTTATTATATTTCTAAAATTTTAATGACCCGCGCCTGTAAAGGATAACGTGTTTTTTGTTTCTACGCGAGATTTTCCTCAATTCTTGATCGATTTCTTTGATTTACACCTTATTTTAAAGCTAATCGTGCAGGCTACTGACGAAAAATAGACCCCACTGTCTAAAAATTGTTTTTTTTCGGCGCAAAAAAACCCTCTTTTAAAGAACCAGAATGAGATTTTCGGTTAAGTTTATAACTTTAACTTGCACTGTGACAGACAGAGCTGAATAGCCTGGTTGGCAGAGCGTTCGACTGGTAACCAGGAGAATGTGTGTTCGGGCCCACGTCCGGACAATCTGCATCATAAAAGTAGAAAAATATCGGGCATTACATGAACACTTATTAACAATGAATAACAAATTTGATGGAATAGAATAAATAAAATTTAAACGCTCCTTGCAGTTATAAAAACTTAATCCAACCTGAAGCTAAATTGATTCTCGATAGTAAGGTTTTTTTTTTTAAAAAAAAAGCTTTGACTTCGGCAAGAAAATTAAAGCATAATGTTAGCGAAAATATAGGTATCAGGTTTAAGATTTCAGACTACAATGGAATTGTTTTTTGTTCAGAAAAATATTATAAATCGTATATTGAAATATTGATTCTTCCAATGAGTTTTTTACTCTTTGTACAAATAAAAAAATTACTACCCTCAATTAGAAGGGTAATATATAAATTTTTCTTCTTTTTGCAAAAAAACAAATACCCTATCTTATTTTTACTACATTCGAAAAGTTACGCTTAAAAAAGCACTTAGTTCAAATTATTTTGTATTTTAACCGTGCTGTTAAATGATGAACACGTGCTGCCATCTAAGCCATAACGGTTCAAGCAACCTGCGATAGCAAATTGTAAAAATTTTCAAAAATAAAAACACTTATCTTCAATATCTTACCTTATATTTTATTTCTGTGGATTATTTTTCTGTCAGTATGCGAGATCTTGCTTATCTCTTAAAGACCCCCCCCCCCATTTTGAAACTTATCAGACCGGATAATGACAAAAATAGACTCGGTCTAAAAATCAAGTTTTCGGAAACGCCATTTGCTGTTGCAAAACCTTGTTCTTATGCAAAGCCCAGTTCTTATGCAATTTTTTTTTAAAAGCAAAGTTCTAATACAATTTTCCAATTCTTTGTGTCGCTTTCGGCAAGAAAAACAATTAAATTAACCTGTGTGTGTGTGTTTTAATAAAGCTTAAAAGCACTGGACTTAGTTGTTCGGTTAAATTGATAAGTTTTGTTCGGTAGAGCGTTCGGCTATAAACTAACTGATCTTCGAGCAAGCTCGGGCTGTCCGATCTAAAACAAATTTACATTAGTATTACGCATTACATGTATTCATAACATACAACAGATAACACACGTAATAAAACAAATGCAATAGGAATGCTACCTGGTGTTTCGACTTCTTTATGCAGGCTACAGTAATCATTCAGATAAGATGACTGTTAATCGAAAGGTGTTCTTCCTTTTTTTAAAAAAAAAGCTTTGACTCCGACCAGATCACTAAGCATAATGTAAGCATGAAAAAAGTATTAGATTTACCTCAAGGGAATCTTTTTTGTGCAGAAAAGCATTTTCATTGTATGCTGAAATGTAAATGTTTCCAATACCAGTTTTCGACCTTTTGTACAAACTAGTCGACCCGTGCGGAACTCCGCACTGTGCTTCGAAACGTTTAATAAGGCATTTCGTTCTTTAAAAATTTCAGAGAAAGAACATTATAAAGAAGAACCGAGAAAAATAAGCGCACAAGAGAAGGAATGTAATTTGAAGACATCAGTAACAAAACATCGATAAATATAACGTTGTGATAATTTGATTATCGCTCACCTTTTGGTTGCACGTATTTTCAGTGCAAACATACATATCATTAACAGTGAGGCTGAGTGACTCGTGAAAAAGCAGTAATTGTGCATGTGAAAAAACAGGTTGTGGTACAGTCATGCCCATATGAGCATCTGACGGGAAAAAAAGAAACATTAAAGAGATATTTTTTGGCACGGATTCGAACTGGCGCCATTCTGATTCACAGCAAGACACTCCAAAAAACCTAGCAATTGCGCCTTCCTTTTCGAATGCTATTCATTGAAGGAATGCGTAGTAAAAAACAGCTAAAACAATTTTTGCCGGAAAAAAATAATGATAAGATCATGCGTCTATGTTTTGTTATTAGCCAGCATGATACAATTTAAAATTATTCCTAAACCATGGGATTTGATTAAAGATTGAGGAAGATCTCACGCAACGATTGAAACAAACATTGTACGTTTTCGAACGTATACAAAATGTTTTTTTTTTTCGTGCCGAAAGTAGAGATGATTAGTAGAAAATGATTTCTTACTAATGAAGTTGAAAATAATTTTAATGTTTTATATCGTATTCGAATAAATAGTTTAAGGTTTACTGGGTGAAACTCGTAGTTTCAATTTGGCGTAGTATTTTTTCATTTGTACAAAAGGTCGAACATTGCTCTTAGAAAAATCTACATTTCAGCATGCAATGAAAATGTTTTCTTCGCAAAAAAGGATTCCCTTGAGGTAAATCTAATACTTTTTTATGATTACACTATGCTTAGTTGTCTGGACGGAGTCGAAGCTTAAAAAAAAGGAAGAACACTCTTCGATTAACAGTCAACTTATTTGAATGATGATTGTAGCCTGCATAAAGGAGTCGAAACACCAAGTAGCATTCCTACTGGATTTATTTTATTACGTGTGTTATCTGTTGTATGTTATGAGTACATGTAATGCGTAATATTAATGTAAATTTGTTTTAGGTCGGACAGCCCGAGCTTGCTCGAAGATCAGTTAGTTTATAGCCGAACGCTCTACCGAACAAAACTTATCAATTTAACCGAACAACTAAGTTCAGTGCTTTTAAGCTTTGTTAAAACGCACACACACACGCACGCACACAGGTTAATTTTATTTTTTCCCTTGCCGAAACCGACGCAAAAAATTGGAAAATTGTATTAGAACTTTGCTTAAAAAAAAAAATCTGCATATAAACTTCAGGCTGCATTAAGGTTTCGCAACAGCAAGGGGCGTTATCGCAGGCTGCTTGAACCGTTATAACTTAGATGGCAGCACGTGTTCATCATTTAACAGCATGGTTAAAATACAAAATAATTTGAACTAAGTTCTTTTTTAAGCGTTGCTTTTCGAATGTACTAAAAATGTGATGGGATATTTATTTTTTACAAAAAGAAAAAAAAGAAATGTAGTTTACCTTTCAAATTGAAGTAGTAATTTTTTTATTTGTAAAAAGAGTCATAAACTCATTTCATGAATCTATATTTCAATATACGATTTTTTTTTCTGAACAAAAACAATTCTATTGCACAATCTGAAATCTTAAACCTGATACTTAAATTTTCGCTTACATTATGTTCTAATTTTCTTACCGGAGCCAATGTTTAAAAAAAATAATAATAATAATAATAATAATAAAGCCTTACATTTAAAAATCACTTTAGCTCCATGTTGCATCAAGTTTTCATAACAGCAAGGAGCTTTTCCATCTCATTTATTCTATTCCCTCATATTCGTTGTTATTAAGTGTTTATGTAATACGTGATGTTTCTCTAATTTTTTGATGCAGATTGTCCGGACATGGGCCCCCGAACATTCATTCTCCTGGTTACCAGTCGAATGCTCTGCCGAGCAAGCTATTCAGCTCTTCCGGTCTTAGTGCAAGTTGAAATAAATTTAACCGAAAACCGCATTCTGGTTCTTTAAAACAGGTTTTTTTAACAGAAAAAACAATTTTTAGAACGTGGGTCTATTTCTCGTCAGTAACCCTGCACGATTAGCTTTAAAATAAGGTGTAAATCAAAGAAATCGATCAAGAATTGAGGAAGATCTCGCGTAAAAACCAAAAACAGGCTACAGAAATAATATATAAGGATGAAAAAATACTACGTAAAATTGAAATTACGAGTTTTATCCAGTAAACCTTTAATTATTTTTTCGAAATAAAACATTAAAATTATTATCAACTTCATTAGTAAGAAATCCTTTTCTACAACTCTGATTTCGGCTAAAAAAAAAACATTTTGTCTACGTTCGAAAAATTACACGTAAAAAACGGACTCAGTTCAACTGGTTTTGGTTTTGAATTTTAACTGTTCGATTAAAAGAGAAACATGTGCGGGCATTTAAGTCGTAACGGTTAAAGCAGCCTGCTATGGGAAATTGTTCAATATTCAAAAATAAAAACACTTAATTTCAATCGAATTTATTACTTCTCTAGACTGTTTTTTTTTTTCAATAGCTACGTGAGATCTTCCTCATTCTGTAATCAAATTCCATGTTTTACGAATAATTTTAAGTCGTATCATGCTGGCTAATAACAAAACATAGACGCATGATTTTATTTTTTTTCGGCAAAAAGCTTTTTTGCTGTTTTTTATTACGCATTCCTTCAATGAATAGCATTTGAAAAGAAACGCGCAATTGCTAGGTTTGTTGGAGTGTCGTGCTGTTAATCAGAATGGCGCCAGTTCGAATTCTTGCCAATACATATCTCTTTAATGTTGCTTTTTTTTCCCGTCAGATGCTCACATGGGGGACTGTATTTGCCACAACCTGTTTTTTCACATGCAAAATTACTGCTTTTTAACGAGTCACTCAGCCACACTTTTAATGATATTTATGTTTGCATTGAAAATACGTACAACCAAAAGGTGAGCGATGATCAAATTATCACAACGTTGTATTTAACGGGGTTTTGTTACTGATGTCTTTCAAATTACATGCCTTCTCTTGTGCGCTTACTTTTTTCCGTTTACTTTTTTCGGTTTTTCTTCATAATATTCTTTCTTTGAAATTTTTAAAGAGCGAAATGCCTTATGAAACGATTCGAAATACAGTGCGGAGTTCCGCACGGGTCGACTAGTTTAATAAATATTAAATTATATATTTTTAGTTTTAATTTTGAATGATGACCTGATGGTAATTTAAACAGTCAAGCATCATATGCACACAATCTTAAAGTAATTCTTAGTCCATTTGATTGAACAAGTCTTATTTTTTAAAATCACAACACTTAGCTAAATAAATTTTTAATCCCTCATCGCAAAACGATGGTTTGCTTGAAGAAGAACGGTTATTTATTTATTTATTTATTTATTTTTTATTTATTTATTTATTTATTTATTTTTTTTTTGAGGTAATGGAAAACAGCAGTGTTTCAGCTATACATCTTTTGTTTTATTTTGGACTAGCTGCTTCTCCCCGCTTTGCACAATCTACCTTGAAAATACAAAGTTGTGTCCAGTGGAGCGTGTTAAACAATCGGGGTTGATCAAAAAAAAAAATAGTAATAATAATAAGTTTCCCGATACAACGAGAAACGAAAATGGTGGACGAACAATGGCGCTTTTACCCTACTGAGAAAAAACTTATTGCATCAAAAAATAGATTTTTTTTTTCATATTTTGTCATAGGAGTAACTTCTTATACTCTTCTCTGAAACAGTTTCACTAACTAAAGCAAAAAGAATTTTAAAAGTTTTAAAGAAAAAATACTCATTATGACATTTTTTAGGCCAACACATACCTTGAATTACATTAGAAAGTATATTGCTAAAAAAATTAATAAACTCTCCGTATAAAAAGCTAGTTTTAATTAAACAACGAAATTACAACTTCCAGAGACAGGTGGATGTTATTAATTGTCATTTTTATACTATTTGAATTTCTGATATTATGGTATTATGAACTTAAAAACAGTCTAAGACGTACTGTTGATTAAAAGAAAAAAAAAAGTTTATTTTCGCTGTCTTTCCTTTTTCTACGTGCCTTTTGTTCCCGTTTCTCTAGAAATAATTTTTTTTCTCTTTGTTTGCGGGAAATGAAAACCATGCTCTTTTCAAAACCTATTTAATAAGAACAGAAAGTATTTATGAAACACAATACGGAGGAGCGAATAAAAAGTAAAATTGCAATTTTAAGTTAGGATTTTTTACATTCTACTTACTTGTTTAAACTTACTTTTTCAGTTTAAAATCAATTATATTTCAGTTTATTGGTTTTTTTTTATGTATTAAAGATTCCAGCTAGTATGTTACGGGGAAAAAGTTATTATTATTTATTTCTTTTTAACCAGCTCCTCAAATTTGCGTCTGGATATTTCGAACTATCGTCTGACTTATACGTTTTATGTTGTGAACGCTTTTGTGCGAAGTGTAAAGAAAATTAAAGAAAAAACTATTGTACATACATTACAGACAGACTCAATTTTACTTTTAAAAATCTGTAGCAGCGCTGACGAAACGATGCCAAATACAGTTGAACTCGTTTAAAACAAACATTCAAAACTCCGGAATTGTTTGTATTAGTCGTTATTTGTAAAAATTATGTGATTATGTGAAAAAAATAAAGGAGCGTCTCCGCAAGAAATACAGATATTAATTACTGCTGACATAGAGGAAGAGTGGGTGCAATGAGGCACAGCAATTCAATCGCATTTTTTAGCTTTAAAAACACAGAAGTTATTTTTTTTTCAAATCGTAAGATGTTGTCTCTGTAATAGTCATTATAAAAGAGAATCTAGAAAAAACTACGAATTTTGTGAAAACGAGAAAAATATTAAAACGAAATGCAATTTTTGTCTCACTGTTCTTCTGGTAAGTGGGAACAGTGAGACATCTTTTTTGAAATAGCGAACTTTTATAGAATCTAAATTAACCTGGAAAAATATGAATGATTGCTGACGTTTGGTTTTGGTTTGAGCAAGTTTTGCATTTGGCAAGGTTTTTTCGTGTCATCTTGACACATAACAGGGACATCTACCACGTATTTGTTTTGGACAGAATGATTTAGATGATTCTGGATTGGTAAACTGATCTTAAGTGTCATCTTGTAATGTAACATTAGATAAGGAAGGAATGCTTTCACTGTAGCCTTTGTCAATTTCTTGTACAACAGCTTCTTTCCTCTCTGTTTCAGAAAATCTCCAAAACAATTTATGAGTTGCTTTTTTATAGGCATCTTGAAATTTTGAAATGTGAAAAAATATTATTTCATTTAGCATATTGCAATGAAGCAGTAAAAAAAAACAATATCAATAGAATAAGTACAAAATTTAAATATGTATGTGATGTTGAATAGCAATAAAAGTCATAATTCAAATTAAGCATTCTTTTTTTGTTGATGCAGGGCTTTCAAACTTATTTTATAATTATCTTCACCAACAGGCTAGTTGCAGTTGAATATACTTCAATGCATAATTTCACCACTTTTAATATAAAAGTGCCAAGGGACCATTAGTTAATAAATGGTGTCTCAAAAGTAATGATGTCTCACTGTTTCCTCATTGCAAAATATAATGGCTACCATTCTCAGACGAAGAAAAGTAACAACATCATTCTATTGCTAAAATGAACGTTGGTTGATAGACTAATGTAAGATTAATAACCCCAGCCTGTACAGTTCATTTAACAATTAGAAACAATGCAACAAACAGTGGGGATATTTTACTTCGATGGGTTAGAACTATGATGACACAGTTATTTTTCTTACATGATAATTTAAAGCAAACTTTTATCTATAAAATTGCTTACAGTATATCGTCCTGACTTTTCAAAAGTTGTACCTTGCTCTAAATATCCAAACAGAAAATATATATTGCTTTTGTCTTACTGCTCCTCCTGTCTCACTGTATCCACTTCTCCCCTACATTGTAGTTCAATCATTAGTACATTCAGGAAAAATTATCTTACTTGTGAATGTTTAATATTTTTTGAAAGCAATTGCAAATGAACGATGATAATCTACAATTGAACGACAGATTGTAGTTACAAATGGAAGAGAGATAGTTTTATCTCCAAAAAAATTTAAAATGTCACAAGTGATCTAGTTTAGGATGCTTTATTCTTAATATAAAAGAGTCAACAAATAGTTTTAGATACCTAATGGGCTTTCTGCAACCTCACAAAGTAATTTCTAAAAAAAAGAAGATATTTACAGTATTCCATCAAACAGTTGTCAGCAGTTGTTGTTCATCGCAGCCGAAATTTTTATTTTAATGCACGTATTATTCGTGATACTTTTATGTAATTATGTGTTAAATCAAATTTGAAAAAACAAAGTTCGTTATAGTCATGATATCGTTTTAATTATGTTTGTAATAAGAGAGCTAAACTGTATGTAAAAAAGGGCGCACTATTGCTCATTTCATTAAACAAAATTTCTCATATTAGTGTGCATTACCCAGTACTAGTTATGTAATAAACCGCATATATTTTAAATTAGTTACTATCTTCTCTAGCATACAGTTCTTCTAACGTGGTTTATTTTTTTTAGCATCCAAGCCACCCCTCCAACAACATTTTCTGCAAACGCCCAAAGACATGATTGCAGTAGAAGGGAGTACTTTCGATTTACCATGTCAAGTTGGAGATCTGGCAGGGGACGTACAATGGAGCAAAGATGGTTTTTTACTCGGTAAGTAGAAGCATAAATTAATTTCGAAAAACATCAAAATCCTTGCACAAACATATTAGAAATAATGTAACTCAACGTAGTAGAACGTACTAATAAAAATAGTAAAAAAAAAAACTCGAAACTCTCAAGCAAAAATTACGATGCTAGCGAAGACTATCTCGTACAACTCTATTTTTCTCTCAATTATGTTGTGCCATTTTACTTCCTATAGTAAAAAAAAAAAAAAACAACTTTTCCATTATATGTAAGAATTGCAGTTTTATTTTAAATCAAAAGTAATACGTTATATGCAATGTTTTTATGTTAAGAAAAATATATGAGGAGTGGAACATATAAGTTTGCAGTGTTTGAATTTCGTGGTTTATTTAAAAGAAAAATAATAATAATAATAAAACTTGTGTTTTTCTCAGCTTTTTCACCGTAAAGTTTTGGCAGAATTCTGATTTGAAACTTTAAGATTTTTAAAACTAAAGTAAATGAAATAACATAAAATAAAAAGGATGCGGGCCATTCCACGGATAACGATCATTTTGTGCCTCACGTGACGCCTCATATATTTCATTAAAAATAACAATTTAAAATATTAATGAACATATTTCTTTTTGCTTAACAAATTAAACTCATGTGTAATTTCTTAAGCAAATAAATTCGTTATTACCCTTTAAAAATTTCTTTTTAAGGAAATATATGAACCGTAACGTGCTGGACAAACGGTTGACTTTTTCGTGAAATAGCCCTTATACTGAATGATAAATATGGTGCTTTATGCACTTTCAGAAATGCATCGTTCACGTTCGAGGTTCCCGCAATTGATAGCCAAATTTCCTCATTTACGACGATTCTTTCCTCAGTGAGTCAGAAATGCATTTTAAAATCTTACAAAATATCTGTCACTTTGACAAACAGTTTGAACTCAATTTGATGAAAACTTTCATCGGAGCATTTCTCACGAAGCCAGTTCGTCGAATACGACGAAAATTTCGTGAGATTAGAGGATGCATTTATGAGATTGCGACGAGGCAGTATTCCAAGCTAGTGTTACCTTTTTCTCGACAGTTCAGGAAACTTTTTTTTTTTCACTGCGTTACTCGAAACAGTGAAGTTCGAGCAATAAGCAACTTGCATTAGGTACTTTCATACTTCGTATTCAGGTACACAGTAATATCGCGCTTAATATGATAAAAATCACTTAAGAAACATTCCTCAGGAAACGGCATCTTGTCCCACACGTGACGCCTCATATATTTTAATTAAAATAGTAATTTAAAAGAGTAACGAACAAAATTTTGTTGCTTAACAATTTACAAACTTGTGTGCGATTTTAGAAACAAAATATTTCGTCATTAGCTTTTAAAGTTATTACATTTGAATACAATATATGAACCACCACGTGTGAAACAAAGTGGCTACTTTTTCGTGGAATGGCCTATACGCACCGTATAGCACAATTAAAAGCAAAACGTAAGAACTTGCTAATATGCACAAAAAAAACAAAAAAAAAAACGTTTTTTTACGAACAACCCTCTAACAATAAAAAAGATTTATCTCGCGCATGTAGGTCAAATCAGCATAAGTCTGTTGCTCATTTATAAAACCCTCAGTTCTGCACGCTTACGCACTCAAAATGTAAAGCCCTCTTTTCAACTTAACCCTATATATCGCTCACTTTTTTCAAAAACATCATGTCTAAAAATTTAGCGATTTTGAGGCATGCTTTTTTTAAGACTGCCATGAGTGAGTAGTGTATTTTTGCAAAAAAAACCGCAGACGAATCGACCAGTTTTTTTCTTTTTTTATGATTATTTGAAATTTTGGATCGTGAACTTTAATGGAACCTATCTTCTTCGGAAGACGTTTGGCACCCTTTTTTTTACTTCATACTATTTATCTTGATGTGTACTATCACACTTTGAAGTATTGCCCAGAAATTCAGAAACACCCTGTATAGCTTAAATAGATGTTGTCTTACTTTAAAACTTTAAAAGCGCTCTCCTGAAAAATCACGTTTTTTTTTTTTTTTTTGAGATATGACAGTGTTGAAAGGAGTGAGTGATATATGAATTTTACCCATCAGTCTATCCTACCGTTAACGTTTAAGAGAAAATACCTTCAAGGGAAAATATTATTATATTTTTCAAGAACAAAATTGATAAATCTCTACACTATTTACCTTAAATCTAAGGAAGTATTTTATCGTCAATTAAATAAACAATGTTCAGTTAACCATGTAAGATTTAATTAAAGCAAATATTTTAACATTTGTTCAAGTGAAAATATGTTTTCAGCATGTTTAATTGGAGCTTCTAAGTTTCCTTTCAGTTGAAAATTTGTTTGCACGGTGAAGAGAAAAATGTAGCATCTTTAAGATATTTGAGTGAACTTAAATTTAATTATAGTATCTTTTTCTGTTACAGTTTAAAGTTATCTTCGGATTTTTATTTCAAATGCGCATATGAGAGGAAGTGCGATGCCTTTAATATTTACATGCGTTTTAAGTACCAGACAAAAATATTAAAAAATCTTTGTTCAGGGCTATGTCATTTTTTAAATGCGATTTCTTGAAAAAATATTATTTTGATAAAACTGAAAATCCTATTGTAATTAAAAAAACGTATATTATACGGAAACTTAAGGTTACATAACATTAAAAAAAAATCATTGAATATAAGTAAGTTATCACCTACATTAAATCCTGTTTAAAAATTTGCTTGGCTTTAGGTGCGTTGATTATTGTTAGATAATTATGAATAGATTTATTGAAAATTATGTGTATTTCAGTCAATATTTTTGATGATTATTCTTTCTAATACGACTACGAAATTATTTATAAATTTAGTTTCTATTAATCGTTTTGGAAGTGTTGTTGTAGTCAGCATTATAATTTGCAATGAGCTTTTGTGCTGATAATTATAGAATATCTTTGTAAAATTCTTCATTATTTTAGTAAGGGTCTAGCTATGAAATAAACCACTTTAACCTATGTATCATACAAACTTTACGTAAGAAGCAGAAGTCTTTAATGCTTTTTTAAAGATTTAGAAGCTAGAGGAGAAAAAATTGTAAAATTATGTTCTTTCTATATGAAAAGTACAATTTTCGTAAATCCGTTTATATACGGCTGCAGTTTATTGAGCAATCACGATTGCTAATTGTTTTCATTTGACCGTCCTTGATTTTTGGTTCCTTTTTCAGCCCCCACAATCCTCTGCAGGCGCAGCTCCCCCGGTCCTGGCAATCCGCTTTTCCTGGCCGGTGTCGTCCATGTTTTACGCACACGCACGCTCATACACATACACACACACGCCTTTACACGCATACACTACGCACATGCCAACGTGCATACAAACAGGTCTACGCACACACACAAACACACAAGCCTACACATACACAACTATACATACGTAAACGCCTAAGAGGAGGGGCAGGCTTGAAGGGACAGGAGCTGTTTCTAGAAACAAATGAGTAGGGTCCTTTTGCAACTCGTGATTGCAAAAAACATAATTTGAATTCAAAATTTCAGAATCTAAATAAATTTTTATTATTATTATTATTATTGAAATATCCAGTCACCAATCCGAGTCGTCTTAAAGACTTACTTCACTTATCTACACGTTTTTAGCCTTTTTTCTGGTAAAAATAAAACAAAGACGAAAAAAAAGTTTGAAGTGAAGCTTTTTGCAGATTCTCTATGAATAAAATAATAACACAAATATTGAAAAATTAGAAATTGAAAAGGAGTTTTTTAGATGGGAAATTTGTTTGTCTGGCTGTCAATATGTCTGCCCCCCCCCCCTTTCATCCATTGTATTTTTCAGTGCATAGTCCGATTCAAACAAACTAAAGGGCTGATCCAGAAATGTTTCAAGGAGGGGGCGGTAGATTTTGTAACTTACCTCTTACAACGTATTTGTTTTGTTAATGCATGAGGGAGGGAGGGCTTAAAGCTGATACCGCATTTTGACTGAAACAACTAAAATATAGAGATTTAGCCAAGGAAGAATAATTCCGGGGAAATTTTTTGAAACACTCCCCCTTACTTTTTTCTCCCCCTTACATCGAAGATAGTATTTGTCTAAAATTGCGCTTTTTGGAAACTCAGTTCCCAAAACTACTGGAGAAAAGTCACTGAACCTTTAATTTAATTAACCTAAACTACCTGATATATCTAGAACCACACATTAAAGACTTAAAATTTTTGCATAATGCCAGAGGGGAGACCTTCAGACTCCTCCTAATAATATCGTTAAGGATCGTCTAAAATTGCCTTTTTGGAACTTAAATTCTGAAACATTTCCTGGAGGGAGATTCGAACCCCATTCCTTTCCTTAACGTCATCAAAGATGGCCTACACTTGGATTTCAAGACTTCCATTTGGAAAAAAGTTGCCGGTGCAGAATCCCTATCAAAGAAGGAGCGATCCCCCATCAAACATCCCTTGTATCCGTCCTTGAACAAACGTTTTTTGGTCGAAAGATCTCGGCGAGGACACCTCATTCCCAAATTTTACAACTGATTTGGAAAAAATTTCGTTCAATTTTGAACAGTTCAAAATACCTTAATATTAGCGCATACGGGGAAAAAATAGCGAAATAGAGACCCCGAGTTCAAAGACGTATTTGCTTCAAACAAACTTTATTGGAAAACACTTTTGAAAAAGAACGTGTAGAAAATATTTTTTTCATTTAGATACTTTAGAATATTTTTTAAACAGTTTAAAGTTTTTTAATATTAACGAAAACATGGAAAAGTATTTTGTGGCACAAAAATACTGAAAAAAATTGTGAATTCTGAACATAATCTTTTTTTTTTCTTTTTTTTTTAGTTTTAAGAAATACAAAAAAAGTTATAAATAAAAATCGATATACCAAATCTCGTAGACTTAACATTGACGTAAGATAGAGAAAAATATGACTGAATCAAGATAAAATAAATTCAAAGCTCAGATATTTTTCTTGAGCTGCAGAGTTGATGGAAAAATGACCAACTCCCTACTCCGACTCCTGGAATTTTAGTGCTTTTGACTCCAACTCCAACTGCTATTCTGCAGCTATGGCTCCTGTTGTGAAATAATGATTGTTAAGGTTATTAGTTCTTATTTTCATTCTAAAGCTTTAATTTATTTATTACATTTTTGGTCACACAAAAAAGGGACTTTGGATTGCTTTTATTTAATGCAAAGAAGAACTGTGCAGACCTTTTTTTTTGATGAAAATTATTGTTTTAAAATGACATGTTGCTATTTACTTATTTACTGTCTAAAATATATACTATAGTTTTTCTTTTATTTTTGGAAAGGGGGAGAAATAAAAACCACTGAAAAGAAAGAGCAACATGTTTTTTTTTTTTTTTTTTTTTGAGGGGGGTGAGGGGATAAAAAGTATTTGTTTTGTTGTGCTTTTTTTTCCTTCTTCTGAAATCTGTTAAAAAATGTTCTTATAGAAAAAAATGCATTAGCTGCATTGTTTAAAAAGCGCTTTATTTGTTCGTTTTTGTTTGTATTTTACGCATCTATTTCCCAAGATGAGAAAATAATATTTAGTTTCTACAAACTAAACCAACTTTTAATGTTAAGAAGGTATGTTTGACAGAATGTGCAGTCTTGGATAATCAAGAGAAGATTTTCCGGATGCTAGAAAGTCTATGTTGATGTACGGAAATGTATGCTCGTTTAGTTTTGAGTGAAACTTGCTGCTATGTATGAGTGGGGAAGGTCTCAATACTTGTTTTTAAAAAAATCACTGAAAATTTACTATGCGTATTAGAAAAAAAAAAAAGAAAAAAAAAAAAAAACCTTCCAGAAAAAGCAGACGACTTGTTTATAATAAGACATGAAAATAACAGAAAAACAACAATTTCTCATGTCAGGGGAAATTCAAACTTTAAGGTGACAAGTAATTTCAAAGCTGATCAAAAACAATTTTCTTAATGAAATTGAAATTTTATTAAAAAACCGTAGTTTAGGAAAGTAACCTTAATTAATTTATCAATTTAAACGCAACCGAAGCTTTGAGATTCAATATAGAAAACTTTTTTTCAAACTTCTGTATCAATTAAGTTAATGCTCGAAATCAATTTTTTCGTAAAAGTGGTTTAATATAAAGTGTTTCTTTAACATTTTCTTTTCAGTACTTTAATCTACTAACTGCAGTTTTTACTCGAATCTTTACTTCGTATTAAGTTCATAGTATATTCTTCTTAGAAAATTCACCTTAGAATGTGCATTTGAATACGAATGATACAGGGTTTCCTGAATTTGACTTATTTCAAAAATTTATAACAGGAAAGCTGTTAATGATAAAAAAAATATTTCTTGCAGAAAATTTATGTCGTGGGCCGTAAATTCTCTCCCCTACCCGGAATTCCAAAATTTATTACAAAATTTTCCAATAGATGGCGTTGCAGATAATAAGCACGTAAAACGAAGAAAGATAGAAAACCACATCACAATTTTTCGAAAAATGTTTTTAATGAACAAAACTACATAACAATATTTTAAAAATGTTGACCGGCAGCCGCAATCACACGTCGCAAGCGGTAGAAAAATCGGTGAATTTGAATTCTTCTTTTTTGACTTATAGGATTATTATTTGCAGCGCCATCTATTAAAATAATTTGTACTAAAATGACCTCCAGAGAGAGATATTACAGCCCACCACAATAATTTTCTGCGAGATTTTTTTTTTTTTTTTATCATCAACCGTTTTCCTGTTATAAATATTGGAAAACTGTTAGTCTGTTTGAGGACACCCTGTAAATTTACAATAGTACTTAATGTATATTACAATACTTTTATGTTTTTCGTCGGAATTACTAATATCAGTTTTCTTAGATGAAAAAAAAATAAAGAAAAAAAGGGCTGTGTTCGAGTAAATATTTATTTTATCTCAGTCCTCATAAACTCATATCCCAATCTGCAGAAATTGTTTTCCTATCACTGTTTTCAAAGATTAATTCTTCATTTTTGCGAAATTTGGTTTTTGAATTTTCGCCGAGACATTTGAAAATGCTCCTCGTTATTAACACTCAATTTTATCCTGACCCTGTCAATTTTATGGATCTGTGTACTAGTGACGTCAAGCTATAGAAAATATAAGAAACAAATAAATGCTACATAAAAAAAAACTGGTAAAAACAGAGTGTGGTTGAGCAAGAGACATATTGATAAAAAAAAAACATTTATTGGTTTATATAACATACAAAATTAAAAACGAAGCTCACTGAGCTGATCAATAAACTTAACTTAAACATCTGATCAGACATTACATCATTCACTCTATCACCAGTGATCAAATTCTTAATTCCATACATATATATAGCAGTAAAAAATAGCTACGCCATCTGGGCAATTTACATGTTGTTTTTTGTGTTTTAAGTTTGAATACTGCTATAAACTATAGATTGCTGAGTAATGTAACAATCTTAAACTTCTTAAAGAGCGAATTCACTAGAATAATGGGAAAATTGAGCTTAAAGGTTTTGCATAGTTTATTTCGCTATAGTTGCAAACTGATCTGTCAATAGGTGATGCGTCCACAAGTGATCATACGCAACGATTTGTCCACCATTAGAATCATCTCTAATGCTTTACAAATAATGCCTCAGTATCTGCAATAATACCTTAGCAATGTATATTCAAAAGAATGTAATACCATGCACCGAAACTCTAGTTTGTGACAATGTATAACTATCTGTGACTTGCCTAGAACTAAGACTATTCGGTCAATTTTATTGAAATTCGGCGTAAAATTAGTTTATCGCCGAGGGTTATGCACTTCGGAGATATTTCTTAAATTCGATTTTGTTGTTTTTAGTTTAATATATGAAGCATACAATTGTTGCTCCCACATAAACAGCAATTTTATACCTTACCATTTGAAACTTGGTAACATTGAAAAACCCATGTAAATACACCATTGGGAACTTTTCTCTACGTTCCATAACTCGAAACTCGCAAATTAACCAAAAAAGAGTGATAAGTATTTTTAGGTTAGTGAAACAAAGTCTTCATATCGCTGCTTCTTTTTTTTTTTTTTTTTTTTTCAGTCTTCGTTAGAAATTGTCCATTAGCTCGTTTACAAAAAGAATACAATGACATAGCTTACTACCAGGAGTAGGGATTTTCAAAAGCTGGCGATCTGCAGTTGGCCAATGCCTCTTCTAAACCGTCCCTTTTGTACCTGTTACGGAGAAGGACCAAATTCCAACCATCAATCATCAGTTGTTTTCCCTTTAATATGGAATTTTCTTATCGCGGTTTTAAAGCACCTGCCACGAGATGGCGTTTTGTCGAGGTGAATCGGCTCTATATCTTAAACGACAAATATTATCTTTGGCGCTCTTAAAGCAAAAAGCTTCGACCAATTCAATTACTTTTCATTTAGTGGCCTATAAGCCTACTTTTCACCAATTAAAGCAGGTAAATTACTTGTGGTACATCGCCCAGTATCGGTACATTTACCTTAATTTGTCAAAAGTCAGGCTTTCACCAATTAAAGCAGGTAAATTACTTGTGGTACATCGCCTAGTATCGGTACATTTACCTTAATTTGTCCAAAATCAGGCTCATAGATACAACGTCGTCAAAACCTATACCTTTATGAAAATTTCATGTTGCCAGACCTAACATTTTCGCAGGAGGTGAACTGCACACATAATCATCGTATTTTTTTTGTATGTATAGAAAAATGTGTGTCTAATACACTAATTAAGAGATGGAAAGTATTTTCCCAAATATCTCGGGAAATACTGGATAAAAATAAATGAAATTCGGTATGGATATAACTTATAGTGCGACAACAGTGTGAGCAAAGCAAAAATTAAAGTGCCATTCATTGTCAAGAGTTATTGCCAAAAGTCCAATGTGCACTGAACTTCAGGATGAAAGATGGCAATGAAAGTGAGGCTTGTATGGTGTGTGGCCGCCTCTAGTATGGTGTGCGGTCGCCTCTAGTATGGTGTGCGGTCATCTCCGACAGATAGACAGCATCCACAACGAGTGTGCATGCTGTTAATAAGAGAGTTCAGGAGTGATTGTGGAAGACCCTCCCACTCCTCCACCAGAGCAGTTTTTAACTCCTAAATGATTCTGAGTGGGGTTTAGAGTATCTGAGTGGGGTTTAGAGTATCGCAATAGCCCTCCCAAGAGCATCCCAAGCATGTTCATTAGGGTTCAGGTCGGATGATTTGGCTGGCCAATCCATTCGATGAATATCTTCGCTTTTCAGATACTCCTCAACCTGGGACAGCCCTATGTAGTCGGCATTATCGTCCATAAAAACGAATTCAGGGCCAACAGCACCCCTGAAAAGACGCACATAGGGTTGTAGAATCTCTTTCCTGTACCTCTGGGCATTCACGGAATCAGTGTCAAACACATGGAGCGGTGTGCGGGTATCTTGCATGAACCCTGCCCAAACCATCACTCCTCCACCAGCATAATGGTCCCTTTCTATGATATTACTGGGATGGTATCGGATCCCAGATTCCCATCATATAAATATTCGCCGAGAATCAGGTTCTAGACAGAATCTGGACTCATCTGTGAAAAGAACGATTGGAGGTGTGACCAGTATTGGTGCTGTCTGCACCATTGTACGCGCTGTCTTTTGTAGGAAGGTGCAAATGGCGGGCTTCCTGGCATACAACCCTCTTTCACCGAGCCTCCTGGCAACTATCTTCCTTGAAACTAATTTGTATAAAGCACCAGCGAGGTCCCTAGACAGTTATGTCGCTGTAGACATCATCTGGCGCTAGGTTGTAAATAACAAATAGTGGTCTTTATTGGGCGTTGTTGCTCTCAGACAACCTTGTCCTCGTCTTCTTGACACTTTCCACTGTTTTTAAACTGATTCTACAAATTCGAAACACAACGCTTGGAGTTACACCCAATTCTCTAAGCAGCCTGAGATTAGGACTGTCCTGCCTCAAGTCTACCCACAATTCTCCACCTCCCACCTTCGCCTAAACGATGATGTTCACTTATTTCACCCAAAAATCAACACAAACAACAAGATTATTCAAGAAACACAACACAAATCGTTACTTTGTTGTAGAATGGAATGAGCTGAGAAGCTGGCTGCAGACTTTTATACATCTTGCTGCCTTAGCAACGCCCACAAGAATACATAACCTTATCTCAGCAACGCCAGCACCATAGTACTATTATATGGCAACCAACTGTCCCGGTTTTATGTGATATTTTATTAAAAATGTGTGAAAATGCCTTCCATCTCTTAATTTTGTCCATCAGTGTAGTATACCAGTTACACCATGTATTGCATGTCAGGATCTGTAACTAACCACGCCTTCAGCTTCTCCTTTTCAATGTGCCTGCATAAAACTAGTGTTACTTACAATTAATAAAATATTAATAATACGTTTAAAAATATCGTAATTTTTTTGTTTGAATCGGAGAAAACGTTGCATAGTGAACACATGAGGGCCGTGGTATCCCGATCGGTAGAGTGTCGGATTCGGGACCGGAGGGTCCTGAGTTCGAACCTCGATGGTCGAAGATCCACCGTCGTCATTAAAAAAGACTGGGCGACGTTAAATATGCTCGTGGTCTCAATGTCCTCCAAGTGAAACGATACCTCTGGGGTGCTAGCACCAGACAGCTATTAGCTCCTGGTCTAGTTCTAAATTCTCATTAACTGTTCGATCCGGTGATGGTGCTGCCATCTATCGGTATAAAAAAATAATGGAGGCAAGGCACTTAGTATGCAGTCCTCGACATAAATACTGTTGTAGTCAGTTGTGACTCGGAATCGAATCGTAGTGAACCCATGAGAAAGCAATCCCTTTATACTGTAGGGAGCAAATTCCAACAAATAATTAAAAAAAAAATATTTACAAAGATGTGTTTTTTTAAGAATTTAAAAAAGTATTACTAAGCAAGACTTTTGGAGCTGTATTTGTTTATTTATTGCACCTTGAAATGGAACAGAATTTTCTTTTGTTAATATGTGTTAAATTAATTCTTCTGTCATTTTTGCAACAAATGAGTTACAAAGCAAAATATTAATCACAAAATAAATAGAAAAATATTAATAATCAATTAATAAACTATTTGAAACGGCCCCATTTATAGTCGAGAATATCTGGTAATATTTATGCTTTGCTGTACACCAAAAATTTGTTTTTGTTATCAGTAAAGAACATTGTTGTAATTAGGCAAAAAATATATTTTGTTCGATAAAAGTAAAAGTTGGAAAACTATATTTTTTTAAATGATGTATGCGTTGGAAAACATTGGAAGACCAAGAAAAAACGAGCTAGAAGAAAGCTTATCGCTTTTATTCTATTGTTTGATGCATATTACTGCGTCATCATCAATCACAAAAAATGTCTGACGACTCTTATCACATCCTAACATAATAGAACTGCTGTTCCCTCTTTTATAATGCTATTATTATCAAGCTATTATAGGATATTATAGGAGTAAAAAAGCTATAGCTGCTTTTATAGCTTTTTTACTCTTCCTTATGAATCTGAAAGCAGAATAGAGCACATTTAAAATTAATTAGACATTTACTTATTTTTTATGATGCTTTTTTCTTTTTTGTTTTAGAAGGATGTTTGGTTTTTGGAAGAAAAATACTTATGTAGTTAATGGTTTTCATGATTATAAATGCCTAAATAGTCAATCATTTTAGATGAATAGCGTTATTCGGGTCATTTAAAACACCACTGAGTTTTATCAACGTTTCAATTCGGAAAATCACATGTTTTTGGGAGATTTAGAAATTAAGCGAAATTTAGGCGTATACAGGTAATTCAAACGTCACAGAAAGAGAGAAAATAAAAAAGGAAATTTGAATTTTTGACATCATGAATCCAAATTATTCTTTTCACAATCATGTATGTGTGTGTGTATGTAGACGTGCGTGCGCTGTGTGCAGGCATGTTTGTGTGTAGACGTGTGTTCGTGTGTGTATGTAGTGGTGTATGTGCGTATGTAGTGGTGGGTGCTTGTATGTAGTGTTGTCTGTGTGTATGTAGTAGTGTGTTCCTGTATGTAGTGGTGTGTGTGTGTGTGTGTATGTAGTGGTGTGTGTGTATGTAGTGGTGTGTTCTTGTATGTAGTGTTGTGTGTGTATGTAGTGGTGTGTTCTTGTATGTAGTGTTGTGTGTGTATGTGTATTCATTTTATTTAAACTCCACCAATCATAACCGTACCAACCCTAGTGAGGATTTACCGGATGTGGTAATTGGAGGGAACAGAACAGTTCATGAGCAACCAAGCACTCGCTGGAACAGTTTCGATATAATACAGAAACACATACAAAAGCATAAAAACATTAAAATAAACTAAAAATACAAGTGAAAAGGAAATTGAATGAGATTGGGATGGCTGGTAGTAAACGGCAGTAAAAGTGTGTATATAGGCGTGTATGTGTGTATGTAGGCGTGTAGGTGATGGACGCAACTGCCCAGGAGGAGCGGATTCCGGTAGACATGGTGGAGGCCCAGGGCCAGAGGAGCAGCACACGGAGATGGTGGTACTAGCAGAAGACTCGGGGACGAAAATGAAGGGACACGGACGTCATTTAACCGTCTAGTAAAAACAATAAGCAATTCGTAATTGCTCAAAAATTACACGAATTGAAATTTTAAGTGTGTTTTGACCAGCAAGATACATCATAATATGAGGACGGCAATCAGGGTCGAAATTTTTTATTTTTAGAAAATTTAAATTTAGTACCTGTAATAATATTTTAAGATGAAGCATTTGTGATCTTTTTTCAAAAATACGAATAATATTTAATGACGAGAACTATATTTTATTTAACACTAGTGGTACCCGCACGGCTTTGGCCGTAGTAGAAAATTAAAAGGTCGTTTGGTTTGCCTGTATATTTACAAATAATGGATGATGAATTTCTCGCCGATTTGCTATAGCTATTAGCTCGCTCATGCTACGGTTCCACGTTATGTCAATCTGGTAATCTAATCTTCCACGTTATGATAATTTTCTTATTAAAATGTTCGTAAAATTAGAATATAAGAATAAAAAAAAATCGAATTTTCGAAAAATCGCTTCGAGATGCACACCCACATGCTACAAACTAACTTTGTGCTGAATTTCATGAAAATCCGCCGAACGGTCTAGGCGCTATGCGCGTCACAGACATCCAGACAGAGAGACTTTCAACTTTATTATTAGTAACTAGTGGCACCCGCACGGCTTCGCCCGTAATAGAAAAATTAAAGGTCTTTTGGTTCGCTTGTATATATTTACAAATAATGTATGGTGAATTTTCTCGACAATTGGCTTGTACCGACGTTACAGTTCCACGTTATGATAATTTCGTATCTCACCCATTGGCTTGCGCCCATGGTACGATTCCACGTTATGATAATTTCGTAATTTATGATAGTTTTTTTTTCTTAAAATTTGAATTAAAAAAAACCACATCGAATTTTCAAAAAATCGCTTCGAGGTGCACATCCCCATGCTACATACTAACTTTGTGCCAAATTTCATGAAAATCGGCCGAACGGTTTAGGCGCTATGCGCGTCACAGACATCCTACAGATATCCTACAGACATCCTACAGACATCCTCCGGACAGAGAGACTTTCTGCTTTATTATTAGTAAAGAAAATCGGCCGAACGGTTTAGGCGCTATGCGCGTCACAGACATCCTACAGATATCCTACAGACATCCTACAGACATCCTCCGGACAGAGAGACTTTCTGCTTTATTATTAGTAAAGAAGATAAAGAAAACAAGTTTTTCAAAACCATTGATAGGGAAATTCTTTAATGTATCCCTTTCAAAATGTAAACTCATTTTAATTAACTCGAATGTAAGCTAACGTTCTTTCGTGCAATACATTAGCTCTATTCTAGAGTGTTTGATAACGATATTTTATGTTTGGATGCATTCCAAAATTCAAAAAGAATGAAAATCTCATTAGTGTTATCTTCTTTTTCAGGTTTTGACGCTGCAATACCTGGATATTTGCGGTACAGTATGATTGTGGATGCGCCTAAGGGAATTTATAATTTGCGTATACATAATGTTCAAATGGATGATGAAGCCGAATACCAATGCCAGGTAACATTTCATTTTTGCTATGAAAAATCCCAATTATTTCCAAAACTAAATTAGTTTTGATAAGTGGAACCTATTTTTCTGATAACACACGAAAAATATTCTGAACTATACGTTAATTATATTACCTTGTGAAATAAATGCGAAATTCCAAGAATAGATATACGTCACTGAGATAAGATCAAATACAGAACTATTTTAGTTTATTAATGAGAGTGGCTATTTTTCTGCAAATAAAAGATAAATTAGGACAAAATTATATGATTTGTTGATATATAAAAAAAGGGATTCCGAGGTAAGAAAATATAAATTAATAAATAATCAGTGAAATGGAAACAATTCTTCCCTTTTTAAAGAAATGTCAACCAACAAACAGTTTAAAAAAGGGAAAACTTTCGTTCAATGCACTACCATAGAAGATACATTACTGTTAAAATTTTAAAGAAAATCAAAGTTTGACGTCAAAGTGACTGATTATGCAAAAAAAAAAAAAAATAAAAAAAAAATAAAAATAAAATAAATAAATTAAAAATGGCACACCAACTGCTAAACTAAAAAGTTAAAATTATCAAAACAAATTGAAAAATGTATTTTTTTACTTCTCAAATACGGTGTTTAATATAAAATAGACTTTAAAATAAAATCATATAATATTTAGATGTTCAGTACTTTCTGACACAATTATTTAAGTGCAATGAAGGAAGAACACAAAATAACGTTTCAGTTTTCTGTAGGATTAGTATGTTTGCCTTATATAAAAATTATACCCTTCCTGAAGTTCAAATGATTAGTGCATTTGGCAACACACATCAATGTTATATTAAATTATCAATTACCAATGCATCATTTTAACATGAACGGTAAATAACAT
The DNA here is from genome assembly GCF_026930045.1 of Uloborus diversus. NCBI lineage: Eukaryota > Metazoa > Arthropoda > Arachnida > Araneae > Uloboridae > Uloborus > Uloborus diversus. Next base: position 86,740,997 of record NC_072739.1, on the reverse strand, counting down.
TTTTACCCCTTCAATCGGAATTATGAAATGATAAACCAAACATGTTTATGTTTTGTACACAGTGTACAATGGTAAAGAGTATCTTGTAGATAAAATTTCAAGTTTGTAGGCAAAAATTTTAAAGAGTTATGATACGTCCAACACTCCGGGCTAATATTTTTTAATTAAATATTTCAGATAAAAAAAACGACGAAATATCAAACGAACTTTATTGTAGAATGTTTTCCAAATAATAATAAAACATAATATAGGCCTTTGAAATAATTAATAAAAAATTACATATTTTAAAAAAATCAGAAAAAACCTTGCCTTTGCGACGAGAATCCATAGTTAGAAAAATAACCCGATCTCTATATGTTACAATTTTCAACCCCCAAAAACGAAGAATTTTTCACGGATAATAATAAGCAGAATGTAAAAAGTCAACTACGAAAAAAGAAACCAAGTAATTTAACCAATAACTAAATGATTAGCAGCTTATGTCCGGTATACCAGACCCCAGGTCTGAAGGGGTTAAAGAGAAATGTTGTATAGAACAATGAAAGTTCACAGCAGTCGTTAAACTATGCAGTACGTTTCGAGATTTAAGCTTGTTTATAAGTACGTGCACTGCTAAATGTTATTTGAATCTACAATTTTAATTCAACTTCAATATTGCCACAAACAAATTTACAGAAAAAACCGGTTATCTTTAATTTTGTTAGTAATATTTTTAATAAAAACTCATTCAAATTTCCAACAAAATTTTTTTTTTTGTTGGATAACGAATATAAAAAAAAGAAATCACATTTTTGAAAATGCTTGCTAAATGATTAACATTTTTTAGAAATCGTAGGCTTTCATCCATATAAACATGGATTTTTCTACATAAAAAAAGAGCGAAATTAGCAACATTATATCAAAGAATTCAGAAAAAACATTTTTGTAAAACTCTTAACAACCAGAAAAGTCTCCCATCATGTTTCCCTTTATTCCCCGCTCAGATAACCCTATTTCCAAAATCAGACATTTTGAGCTTAAAAAAGTACTCGCAATCTTGTTAATTCGAGCTAATTAGATTTCCCCAGAAAGGCTGATCTGCTCGAAATTACCTTCAGCAAATTAACCCTAGAAAATAAAATAGCCAGGCAATTAATTTATTGTTTAACCAGATTTTCCAGACTAATTTCGCGTTCTTCAATTTAACTCTGTAAAAATGTCTTTTGTTAAGGACGTCACGAATAGTTTCTGAACAAGGGAGTTGGAAATTTTAAAATAGTTTACTGGCAGAGGAAATTAAATAGAATTTCGATTCCATGACAGATGCCTGGACTGGGAATCGCAAGATAACTTTCTTTGCTATTCATTTTTGAATGTAATGTGCTATGATTTTAAACGAAAATCGATTTTCGAAACAAAAGGACATTGGAGGTATTTTCAAACGTGTGTGTGTAGGGCAGGGAACAAAGCATGTAATGCTTCTTAGGTATTACTTGGAACGTGTATTAAATGTCTGGCAGAAAAGGAAAATATATCTAATTGCTTTGAAAATTCGGTTAAGGAACTAAGACGAATTCGTGAGTTGAATCAAATACACTATATTTTAATAATAAGATTCACTAGTATGACATTTGTATTGGTACAAGAATTGGTATTTATCATTTAGATTTTAAACCTCTACTGCTCACTATGATTCTGAGGTAATGTCAACTTGTATCATGATAATTCTTTAAAGGAGCGTTATTCTTTTGTTGACCAGTGTGGTTTAGTAGGTGCAATAAGGCTGCTAAGCAATTAAGTTGTAATCACATTTCTTCAGTAATTAATTCTTAAGCAGAAGTAAGACAAAGTGCTCATTAGTGTTGCCACTAACTTATTATAAGGTTTGTCCAAATGAAAGTGAACTCGTGCGATAACATCAGAATAAATGATTCGATTGCAGCGCCGACTGCACAAGTATGTAAAGGGTGGTATGAGTTATGCATCTCAGTTGCCGTTGAGCGATTAAACTTGTTCACAGTAGAGGAAATTGTAGAAAAAGAAAGTAATACTATACATGTATGCGCACAGATCGGAACAACGCGAGGTAGTGCGGTTTCTGGTTGCGGAAGGTGAGCGTAATGCGAACATCTATCAGAGAATAGTAGCAGTGGAGACCGGCCCAAGCAAACATCGCGATCACCAATGATGCCATTGCCTTCGTTAATGAAATGATCAGAGCTTATCGAAGGTTCAAGACCTGTGAAATCAGTGACGAACTCAACCCGAGTAAAGGAACGGTTCACACTATCATCCACAAAGCCGCCCACACATCTCGCAGGAAACCCAGACGACCCAAAACAAATTCCGTTGGGAAGTTTCGGAGCCCCCCCCCCCCCCGTATAGTCTGGACTTGTCACCCTGTGACTTCTATATCTTTGAGCCACTTAAGAGAGCATTGCAGTGGAAACGTTTCCATTCGGGAGATGAAGTGAAGGAAGCCGTACAGGACTACCTCAGGAATCAGCTCCGATCTTTCTACAGCAAAACGCATCGACCTGCTGCCGCAACGCTGGGACCTGTGTTTCAAACGCCCATGGCAAATCCTTTTCATTTACATTAAAAGTATTATTTTTATTCAACTTGTCCCTGTTTCATTTGGGCGACCCTAAAATATTGTAGGATTTCAAACTAACTTTCTGTCAAACTTTTCTAACGTATTAGTGTTGAAACTTAGATATAAAAAAAATAATTTGATTCTAAATTGAGAAAAATTGATTCTAAATTTCGTTTACTGCCAAATTCTTGTGCAAATTTGTTTTCAACTAAAGCCATTTTACATTCACGAACAACACATTCGCAGTTCTAGTGCTTGACTACGCCACCCTGCGAGTATTTATGAAATCAGTCAAAAACGTGAAACATTTCAATGACGCGTGGACGAGGCATATGTCTAATTGGACATCCCATATGGTACGTAATTGGGCCGCTCTTAATTCCACATCAGTCATTAGGCATAGACGTCCGTGTCTTTCATTGTTTATTTACACAGAGAGTAGACTGAGTGCGAAGTAAAAACAATTTTCAGAAGGCAATTTATACAAAGCTATTGGATTCAGATGACTCATTATTAGACAATGCCTTCTTTACTAATAATAAAGCTGAAAGTCTCTCTGGATCTCTCTCTGTCCGGATCTCTGTCTGTCAGGGACCTCTGTGACGCACATAGCGCATAGACCGTTCGGCCAATTTTCATGAAATTCGGCACAGAATTAGATTGTAGCATGGGAGTGCGCACCTCGAAAAGATTTTTCGAAAAGTCGATTTTGTTCTTTTTTTATTCCAATTTTAAGAAATATTTTCCCGAGCAAAATTATCATAAGATGGAGGAGTAAATTACCAAGTTATCATAACATGGAACCGTAACATGGGTAAGCCAATTGGCGAGAAATTCATCATACATTATTTGTAAATATACAACCGAACCAAAAGGCCTTTTAATTTTCTACTACGGACAAAACCGTGCGTGGTGCCACTGGTAGTAAATAAAACCCAAAATGTTTAACGACTTTATTTATTTCTGTTATAAGAAAATCAAATCTTAAAAGAATAAAAAATGTTATGCAAAATTGCTGAAAAACAAAACTCATGTTTAAATTGATGGTACATATAGATAATTTATCAAACATGACCTTCAATTCAACTTCTTTATGCAAATAAATTAAGTAAATATTTTTAAAAATACCAATAAACTTCGATACGCTTTAAAATGATTATGTTTCAGGACTTATTTTTAAAATTAAAAGTCAGAAATTGCAAAATTATTCATACGAAGTTGTAAAAATATAATAATGAATAATGAAGAAAAATGTTTATTTCGTTCATGCTACGCTACATTTTTGCGTCCTCAACATCTTCCCGAAACTCAATTTTCAGCTTTAGTGAAACCGTTAACTTTTACCGCATTTTCAAAGTCAAAATGATCCATCCAAAAGATTTGTTTCGATGCACCCGTAGCCACGCTCTTAACATAAAACCATAGCTCCTTGGATTAGAATTGCAAATGTTATATTAAGAAAGCTTCCTTCTAAACGCAACGAAATAACTATTCTAGAACTTTACCGAGAAATTGAAATTCCGTCAATAATGGAGGCCAATAAAACAGCAGGAGGCAGGAGGTAATTTTTGTGTCGGTTGAAAGAAATTCATATGTCGGTTTGACTATGAACGCCATATTGTTGGTCATGCCCTGAATGCATTAAATCATGAGTTGTTTTATTTGCGTCGCCAGTTTTAGAGACTTATTTGAATAGAATAAGTATTTGTGAGTCAGAATATTAAAATTTACGGTGTCAGCAGGATATATTATTTTTTTTAAATTTTAATTTCATCGACGTTATAACTGCAAGATAACACTAAAATGGCGTCTTCACATACAATCATGTTTTATATGTAATAACAGGAATTACTAACTACCAAACCTAGTTTCACAGCCAATGATTTTTCTTTGCAAAATATTTTACACAGCAAAATTTACTCTTCTGTAGCTGCAGTCCCCTTTCTAAATCTTTAATTGCTAATTGCGAAAATGCAACCTATAATGGGGTTGTTTCCTTCAGTCAAAAGTACTACTTTGAGTCACTGAAATTGATAGAATAAGCAAAGAAATTAACCTGGAGCGAGAAAAAAAGATCATTTTCCCAACCCTTAATTTATATATATTTTTTTTAATGTCCAATTTTGAAAATCAGGCGTGGTCTTTATGACGTCACGAATGATATGCTTTGGCGCATCTGGCTGCCGCGTTTCCACGTTATCATAATCAAGAAGCGAAATAAATATTGCACACTCTACGCTTGCTATATCGTTGCCAACATATGTGAGTAAAGGAGCGAATTAATATTATCGGTGAATGGCATCAGTGAATGGTATTTCATCATTTGTGATGTCATCGGCAGAAGCGAAAACAATGAAAGCGCACCGATTAAAGTATTTTTTTCAATATTAAACTTAGTCAAATCATTTAAAAACGTGGTCAGATCCTATGTTTTTAAGCAAACTCTTTCAGAAAAAAAAATACTTTTAAAATTTTGGAAAAAACGACCCCATTAATCCATTAATGCTATTCGTTAGTCAAATAAACTATAGGAGGCACTAGGGTCTCTATATAATTGCGGTTGAATGAAGTAAAACCATGTGACCTGTCCGATAAGACAGCTGTAATGTTCGCGTAAAATTAGAAAAGTTTACCTCTTTGACTGATTTCTTCAATCACCGCAGGCTCTTACCTCTAGAACTGTGAATGTAATGTAAGTCATTTTTGCATACTTGAAGCATATTGAAACTCAACATGTTAAAATCTGGCTTAAAAAACATTTTGAATATTGCAGGAAAATAATTAAATTTAATTATGTCTCTTCGTTTAGAATTAGTTTATTTTATATTCATATTAATCAGAAAATCGCCCGTCAAGGTATGACGGGCGAAAGTTGCATCTACATTTGAACGAAGCAATCGCCTGTTAAGTGATATTTTGTGAGTTGAAAATTTATCCGTAACTCCTGTGAATTAACCTAAACTCTAGTCGATAGCGTTCATTGTTGACCACTTTATTCGTTTCTTCATTCTTCTAAAACTAGTCTTACCAGTAAAACAGTTAAGTTACCGGATCCAGTTCAGCCTTGTCAAAATAAAGCATTTCCCTGCATGTCAAGCATTACCAAAAAATATTATCAAATTATCATGCCGTGGCACGCGTTTTCATTGTTGGTGACGTCAGGAGCGTTACTCGATCACTGAATTGGCTATTATAGGTATGAGGATTTTTTATGATCTGAATTTATTTGCTATTCAAAGTCATACAATTATTAACTAATATTATTTTATTTTTGTTAATATTTCCTTTGCCTTTAAAGTTAAAAGATGCATTTGTGAATCATTCTACATGTATCTTATATATGTGTTTTTATGTTTTAAATAAATAGTATACGTTCGTCATTATGTCCCAAGAATTCGGGCCAAACATAAAGCCAAAGTTTTAAATCCGAAAAAAAAGCTTGCTAAAACAAATAGAATTGAACTGTGGAATATTGCATTCTTTTGAAACGATGCATTGTTGAAAAAGTCAGGAATCAAATATTTATAGTTTACTTTAATGGTTTTCTGTGAACATTCTGTGTAACATTCTGAGAAAAAGATCAAATGTATTTTATTTTTCTTAGAAACTAGAACAGACAATTATTCAACTTAGTGCGCTAAGGTAAGAAAAGCTAAAGCCAAGACAGGCAAAATGTGAATCGATATTGATTAAAATCTTTCAAAGCAAAGAAATAAAATTTTGATACGGGTTCGTATCCATATAAAAATGAATATTGACTCCAAAACGCTGAGTAGAATAGACTTTCTCAACAATTGTAAAACAAATAACCGAATGTTTGAAATAGTTATTGTACACAATTGGATTTCATTCCAACGCTTTTCACAAAGGAACCATCATTATTTAAACTTGCTCATTAACAGGTCAAGGCTCATGAAGCATTGAAAACAAATACAATTTTGGTATTTCATACAGAAAATACAAAATACATACATGATTTGATAAAATAGTTCTGTTTTAAGGATTTTAACAGACGATATAAATTTAGACTCTCGCTCTCACTAACGGTAAATGCCAGCGAAATGTATTTTTGAGCATTATATAAAATACTTTCCGATGCTTAAACTAAAAATTTGGATAAGCATGTTGAAGTTCTTCTTGATTCATTTTTCATAGGAATATATTTTATTTCCTGTCTCATTTTTTTTTTCAAATATTGTTTTCACAATACGTAACAAAAATTAAATATTAATTTAACCCGGGAAAATTCGCGGTAAATTTCGTCACACGAAAGCTCGCGGGGGGCTCCTAGGCCCGGATTAGTTATTTCATTAAATTGAGTTAACAAACTAGAAAAAAAAAATTGTATTTTCAACACTGAATTATAAGTAGATAAATAACCTCTAAAATATGTTTTAAAAAGTAAGGTTTAAGAAAGTTTTATGATACATGAATCTAAATCTTCTTCTAAGCATGACAGATGATCCCTATATTGTTCTGTGTCAACTTCTTCTTCATTAAGGGAGTTCTCATCAGCTGAAACCTCAACTAACAAGGTCTGCAACCTCTTCATTTCATCTTTGTAGCTTAAATAGCGATGCATTTCACAACCTCTTTCTTTACATTCACATTCTGAAATGAAAAGCGTGAGCGCTCGCTCCGGGCCTCTGAGTCCCGAACCGGAATTTTCTGGGGAAAAGGGGGTATGTACATTCCTGAAAAGCATGTGGTCAGTATGTAGGTCACATTGAACGCAGCTACTGAGGACCTCATTCATTTCCGATGAAGGAGTGATTTTTTGGAGCGTAGTTTTGTAATGACCGGGCTTGAGAGACCCGATGCTAGTTATCCCGGGTTAAACCTCGCAAAGCCTTCTTTTTCTCTTTTGGTTCAGGGCTCTACATAAAAAAGCAGATAGTGTCATAGTCATCACCATGGTACTTTTCAAATTATGAGCAACGATGTTAAAAGAAAAAAAAAAGCAATACGATTTGCCTTTTGTTTTTCAATTGCCAATTGAAATTAAACGAAAAACAGTATGCAAGGTCACATTGTTATTCTGAATACAAATCAGTAATAAAAAGAAGGGTTTTCTTCTGAAATTTGAAAGTATTCTCATTTTAATTTTTGTACCACATATTGAGAAAGGAAATAGAGTTTCAATAAAATGTTCAATCAGAAAAAGAGAAACAAACGTGGCGATGAAATAAATGCTATTTTTTTTTTAATTTTAACTAAAATAAAGATAAATGGAAATTTTAATAAATATGCAAAGCTGAAAAGAAATTAAAACAGCAAAAGATACAAAACCCGATAAAGCATTTCTGTTTTCAACTTTTTACATTCAACTCAAATTGAAAATTAAAAAAAACATTAATATATAGGTGTTAGTTTTCCTCCCACTTGGTTTATACACCTCCGTCAAGAAGAATATTCGATCACGAAATAATAAAGAATCTTTCATTTCAATTTATTTCTTCGACATCGCTTGACTTTTAAGCATCAAATCAAGTTCTCTAAATTAGAATTGCAAATGCAATGGTAAAATATTCTCATAAGGGGGAAAAAAGTCACCCTGGAAGTTCTGCAGGAATTTAAAACTCTTTCGGTTATGCTCCTCATTAAGGCAGCAATAGCTCGTCTAAGAAACTTTATACTTATTTTAAGCAAAAAATTCATGCAGTTTGAAAAATTTTAAGTAATGGAAAAAATCGTGCTCAAATGCATTATTCGAATTTGAAACATGGAAAATATTTTTTATGTGTTATAAAAATGAATAAAAATTTAAACGTGTGCTAATCAAGAAAATAAATTAAAGAAAATAGGAAATAACTGAAAATTGAAATTAAAAATTTAGCTAGCATTTTGATTGAATAAAGCTTACTTTTTTGAAGTGAACGAATATTGCACATACGTGAATCATTTTAGAAAGCATTCATCAAATGCATATTTTTTCTGCGAAAAGGTGTTGTTTCTATTAAGAATTAAAAGCATTTGTTATTACCAAAACAAGCTACCCAATTTAGTTAGCGGCCATTAAAGAAGTGCTAATTACTAGCTTTCTTTTTTATGAAATATAAACGGGGTCGTTTCCAAAATTTTAGAAGTATTTTTTTCGGAAAGAGCATGCTTAAAAACATAGAATCTGACCATTTTTAAAATAATTTCTTTTAAGTTTAATATTAAAAAAAAAAAATACTTAAATCGGTGTTCTTTCATCGTTTAACGCTTCTGCCGATGACATCACAAATGATGAAATGCCATTCAGTGTTGCCATTCACGGGCCAAATTATTTAATTCGTATATTTACTGGTTGGTAGCAAGCGTAGAGAGCAATTTTAATTCGCTGCTTGATTATCATAACGTGGAAACGTAGTAGAAAGATGCGGCAAACTGCATCATTGTGACGTCATCAAGACCATGCCTTGTTTGAAAAATCGGACATTTAAAAAAATTAATTTAAAAAAAACTGTTGGGAAATTTTCTGGGTCTATGTTTTTTTTTTTTTTGCTTATTCTATCCATTTCAATGACTAAAAGTAGTACTTTTGACTGAAGGAAACCATACCATTTGTACTCACTATTGCCAAGTTTGTTATCTATACTGATCACTATTCTTTTAGAAATTGCATGTCCAAGTTGTCTACTTTGCGCAATGTCACGCCCGTCAAATCACGAAAAAAATCCTGTTCAGTAAAAATAATTAAATTCATCAAAAATATCATCTATTAAGTTTCATTTAAAGGTCTTTTATAAGAAAAAAATGCTATAATCATGTAACATCAAAACATTCAGAAGGATTTCTAGAAATATGAGTATAGGTGAAAACTCATGTCTCGCAAGAGTCACACCCGTCACAGGATTTTAAACACTTCCTTAAAAAAAATGAAAAGTCCTGCAGTATTGTTTCAACTCAATTATTCAAGCAAATGCAAAGTTAAATATGATTAAGATACTGTGTTAGTATATGTTTACTCGTTTAGTGCTCAAACTGTTCGTATAAGGGGGTAAACCAGTTTAGACGGATCAAAAAATCCATTTTTTTTAAATGTCATAAAATATTAGTAAAAATATTCAAGTGTGACCAAAATTTTCAGTGAAAAATTCTGATTAGTTCTTATGCTATGAGCACTTAAGTGACAGTGGAAATTAGAAAACGTTCGCAGCATTTTTTATTTTTTTCAAACGCGTTTTGCTCAAAACGACTTTTTTTTTAACTGGTGAACATTCCAGCTCAAAGAGTTATAGACCAATCGTTCTGAAAATTTGTGTGAATATTCCTAACTCAATTATGGGTCATTCTTCAAAAAGTGTAACTTTTCTGTCACACACCTTTTACTGTAAAACTTTTAAGGAACAATTCATTTAATAATGCTTTTTAATTTCATCAAAAATGTATCTAATTAAACCTGACAACAATTGTTTAATAAAGATTTCTATTTTAACATATTTTTGGTTCACAACATGTGAATTCTTACCTCCGTGGCATGTCACACATCTACTGTGACTGTATATGTTGCTTAATAACTTGTTTAGTTAAAAGTATATACATATTTATTTATTATTCCTTTCACAAGTGTCTCAAATACTAATTGTTTAAGTATATTTAACTTTTTAATATGGTGTTTTAGTTCGTTTTAGTAGGAGAAGGAGTCATGTCACACAATAAATTCTCCCCTCCGTTACATAAACAAAATGTCATTCCTCATTAACACGTGGCAGTAATGACACCAAATTTTATTTTCCATGATACAAGCGTTCCTCCTTGTTTATATGTGAGATTTTTGTCGAAAAACAAGAAGATAGATTTTGCTCTAAAAACTTAGTCTGGTTATTCTGATTTCTCACCTCCGTGAACTTGAATTTCAGGGATGTAAACTAATGTAAACGAGCTGATGTTTGCATCACATGACTTCCTTTTACTCCAATTTAATGTCATTTCCCCATTATTGGCAATTTTAATGTGATTCAATTGTTTACTCTCTAAATATCATCAACAGTGGCCAAATTGAAACCAAATTCAAAATTTAAAAAAAAAATCGCCAAATTTGTCGCCAAGGTGGTGACAAAACTTGGCGACTAGAAGACTGGTGATATATCGCCAAGTGTCCGACAAATTATAACACCACTTGTGTTTACATCAAAATTAACAATGATTTCCCCCCAAAAAGGGGCAAAAGACCCTCTTAGGAACATCCGAATGCAACCAAAAGGGAAGGTGCTCAACTAGACCCCACTAGGAGTCTACGTACCAAATTTCAACTTTCTAGGATATACCATTTTTGAGTTATGCGAGATACATGCACATCTACACACATACGCACATACGCACATGCATACGTACATACGAACGTCACGAGAAAATTCGTTGTAATTAACTTAGGGGTCGTCAAAATGGATATTTCGGGTGTCTGTAGGCTACAAGGCATATATCCACGTGTGGTCGGATTGAAAAAAAAACTCAACATTCATTATGGGGTGAGAAAAATGGAAATTAAGGCCGATTTTTGAGTGAAAATTTTTTCGCGAATACAATACTTCCTTTTTTATAAAAGGAAGTAAAAAGAAGTGAATATGTTTTCATATGCTTAACATGTGCAGATTGTTGCAACGAAGAAAAATATTCCCCTGAGGCCTATATTAATGGAAAATGCCTTCCCTCTGTGACAGACCTTATCAATGTCATTATTTCTGAGGTGAAAATAAATGATGTAGGAAAATACATCAATCTTAGGCATTCTACCAAAATTATAAATTGCCGGTGTATTCTCAAATTTACTAAATACTATTTTTAACACACATTTGAACTAAAAGGATAACTACTAACTAAACCGTACTTTAATTAAGAGAGCTTAATATTAAATTCCCACTAATCATTAAAATAGCTGATTGTTTGCACAATTAACAAAATCGAGGCCAATTTACTATCAAAGTGGTAACTTTGATAGTTAATTGGCCTTTAATATTTACCATTTCACTTTGTCCCGCTATTTTATTTTACCCCACAATCCTACATATCCAAAAACTTCCATAAACAGTCCTCTCGTTGAAAAAGAATGGACTTAAAACTCTCAACTGCTATATTTTTTATCTCCCCACCCCCCTCCAAAAAAAAAAAGTTATTTATTTTCCCTTTTCTTTTTCCCTCCTTTCTTTTTCTTTCCCATATGAATTTGTGATATTCACTGATGTATGCTACGAATACATTTGACAACTACAGCACTCATTTAGTTATTATTTTCCAGGTTGGTCCAGCACTGAACAATCAACCGATTAGAGCAGAAGCACGTGTTAGTGTTATAGGTAAATGTTTACATATTATTTTGGTTATTCGAAAATATTTTATCTATAAATATGATCAGGATTTCGTAAAAACAGCACTTGACATAAAATGCGTAATTATTTTCTTTGCTCTTTCAACCCCAGCCCGCCTATCCATGATGGACCTCGATTTATTTTAACCTTGGAAGGGTATACTGCTGGGAACAGGTTACTGGCAGTATGAGCAGAAAATAGTTTTCGAGATAGTTGGAGAAACGCGTTTTGGATTTAATAGTATTAATAAGGAAATGTTGAAATTGGGTGTTTTTTTCCCCGCTTTTTTTTTTTTTTTTTTTATAGTGGAAACCAAATAAAGCAAGCTTGCAGAATAAAGCTAACTTACATTGAATGACAAAAATTGAATGAAAATTTGTAGTTACTGCCCACTGCAGAATAATGGTGGAGATGTTTTAGCTGTTTGTCGGGTGGAAAATAGGTTCTTGCGTGTGCGCACTCTTAAAATTTTAACCCCGGCTGCTTTTCCTTATTGAGATTAATTAGTCGGGTTCAAAGTAATTGACAATGTAAATAAACATTGAGTTTTAAATAGGTAAGGGGCCATTCATTAATTACGAAAGGATGATTTTGGCAATTGTTGATCCCCCTCCCCCATGTAAGGATACGTAAGATCCCCCCCCCCTTCTTACGTATGATTCCATAACGGTTTTCAAAAATAACGAATCTGACGTCACTGGAATCGTTGTTAAATTCACGTGAAAAGAAATATTTCCTAGAATCTAGACTGAATGTTTTTTCGACATTTCTTTGTACACATGTATGATGAGATACTAATTAAATACAGAACATGCCATACATAGTGCGATATTTTTAGTATATTTTACACTAAATCATTCTTGGTAAAACAAATAAAAAACAGCTCATCCAAATATGTTTTTTTACCTTCCAGACGCAAATGAAATATGATCACTGCCAAACCACTTGACCGCGCGATCTCTAATATAAAATATCGATATGGAAAATATTACGTAAGAATGGGTTTGACCTCCCCCCCTCCAAGTAATGGTATGTAGAGATCTTTTCAATTCCCCTCCCCTCGGGACCATTACGTAATTAATGAATGGCCCCTGATCTGAAAAACAATAATAATAATCGCATCAACAGAGCTGTTTTTTTTTTGAGAAAAAAGACAAGTTAATTGAGCAGAGAACCTAATTTCAATAAAATGTATGAAACCTGGATTTCTAATTTCAAACCAAGAAACTTCAACTAAATAGATTAATGCGTGGTAAACTAGTCATGGAGGATGCCTCCCCTCTACAGTCTGTATAATGTGATCATTTCTTCATTTGCAAATTTTAGAATTAGGATAAAAGTTTTAATGATTTGAAAATAGGGACATTTTTTGACTTAATTTAAAGTGAAAATATTTACTGTAACTCAACAGAGAAGTCTCGAACAGTTGGAATTTTTCTCACAGTAGGTGGTGATCATTACAAAAAAATTATTATGTTAAAGCTTCACAAATAGCAACTACAGAAAGCGTTTCCAGAGTTTTTTTTTTTTTTTTTTGACACAGGTAAAGGGGTTCCTTGCAATCCCGAAACATGGCAATGACTCTGTCACTAATAAGATTTGAACGTTGCTATTTTCTCATAATTTATCGCAGGAAGTAAACATTTTATTTGTAAAATTTAATCATGTTCAATGACACAAATGGCGTGCGTTACGAAGGAAGTTTCAAATAAAAAATAAATAAGTAAATAAATTATTTAAAAAAAAATAAATCAGTAATATTTCTTTTTTTTTCGCTTATCCTATATATTAATAACAATTTTTTATCAAGTAATTAATTTGTGAACATTGTTGAGCACAAAGAGTTAACAAAATCAATTTTTTATACGGGATTAAAATAAAATGATCTCGGGGATTCTCATTAACATTGTGTGTCTATTAACAATTGATAGAACCTATAATATTTTTAGTGATACCTCCTCTCTTGGTATAAGTAATTAATTTAATAATTCCTTAAAAGCCTAGTTATTGTAAAAAATTATTTCATAAACTACTTCCCATTGCGGCTAGATTAGCCGCCAATCGAAAGGAAAAACAAATTACCAGTAGAGTTACGAGGAAGAATGATAGGAGAAAAAAAAGTTATTAACTTTATATAATTTCTCCGTCAATTAAAGTCGTGGAAGAGCAAAGCCTCCAAAACATGATGCTAGAAAAACTACGAATATATTGATGCCTAGTTCGATCAACAAATCTTTAGCTTTCGAAAGAAGTAAGAGTGACATAGATACTTACATACATACGTAGATGGATACACCCAATTTTTAATAAAGTAAGATTAAGTATTCATTACCTTCTGTTGTCGTACAATATTTGTTCCAATAATTTTCAGGTGAAACGAACAGCTAATACTTTTTCCCCCGAAACTTTCTTTTTCAAATTTTTAAAAAAAAAAAAAAAAAAAACAACAAGAATTCATTCTGAAGTATTTTTCTTCCCTCTTTTTTTTTAATGCAATCCCCTATGGTAATAGAAAAAGGCGGATGCAAAAAACAACTATCGTTTTTTGTACTGTTTTGCACTATATATTTAGTACTATGGTTTTCTTCTGCTATTAGTAGCTATATACTGCTAGTTAATTTTTTCTCTGTTTAAAGCCCTATTTATTAAAGATAGAAATAAATTAAGTTAGTCATCGCTATTTATTTACGAAGTCACGAAAATAGATGCACGGTTAAAATGAGAATGGTGAAAAAAATACTTGTTTTTTGAAAATTAATGCACATTGTTTTTGCATATTATAATTCAGAAATTAATTACCAATGCCCCGCGAATAGTTTCTTAACATTTATACAGCCGAAGACTTTTATTTTTTCGTCCCTTTTTCTTGTTAGTTCTTTCCAGGGTAGTGGAAATACGAGGTCACAAAATCGGAAGCACATTTAAATACCAGGAAGGGGCGGAAGTTGTCTCTTCAATGATCAGTTTATTTATTAATTAAAAATTACCTAACAAGTTAAGTAATCATTGCATTCTATTTTCGCATAAAATATTCACTCATTAATTAACGATACCACATAACCTTATAATTTTTTCAACAGCGGCTTTTATCACAAATTTGCTTTCAGACATAGATTCTTGAGTCTTTTTTTTTCTTCTCTTCTTTTTTAATAGCTCCTCCTAGGGTAACGTAATGTGAATACGAGGTCACAAAAACGGAATCACTGTAAGAAATGAAGGAAGGGCAGCAGTTGTCTCTTCAATAATCAGCTATTTAATTTTGATAATTATTAAACAAATTAAGTAGCCATTGGATTCTACTTTACTGGGCATTAATTGCCACTGCCATATTACTTAAGAATTTTTACCGAAAAACTTTTATCACATTTTAGTTTTCAGGCATAGATTCTGGAGTTTTTTTTTTTTTTCTTCTCTTCTTTTTTAATAGTTCCTCCTAAGGTAATGAAAATACATGGTCACAAAAACTGAAGCTAGGTAGAAATGAGGGAGAGACAGAAGTTGTCTCTTCAATAATCAGTTGTTTAATTTTGATAATTATTAAACAAATTAAGTATCCATTGGATTCTCCACTGGCATAATATATTAACACATTAATTACCGCTGCCACATTACTTAAGATTTTTTATCAAAAAACTTTTATCACATTTTAGCTTTCAAGCATAGATTCTGGAGTATTTTTTTCTTCTCTTCTATTTTAATAGTTCCTCCTAGGGTAATGGAAATACGAGGTCACAAAAACGGAAGCACTGTAGAAATGAGGGAGGGGCAGAAGTTGTCTCTTCAATGCTCAGCAAGAAACAGTAAACCGGCCACCAAACTGAAATGGATGAGAAACGGCATAGAAGTTACTAAAGGTAAGTAAAACCAACATTTGAATGACTTTTTGTGAATTATTTATTTAATGACTGTACACTTCGATGCTTAATAGGCCAGGAATAGTACGGATGGTTAAAATAGAGTTTCTTGCTACTAAAGTAGGTTATTTATTTTACAGACGTTCTTTCTTTGCTTAGGAAATCTTTTACGACCTTCTTTTTGCTTTTTAGATTTCTTTTTTTATAATGTTCAAGGAAAGAATTATCTTTAAAATATCTTAACTTCCTGTGTATCCGTTAAAAAATATATGCATGTAGGGGAATGTGAGGCAAAGTAAAATAGTTAAGATGACTTAGATTTTTCAAAATGAACAAATTGGAATGTTGTTTTGAAAATTAAGATGCACACAAACACAAAAGAAAGAACATTGTATTTTGTAATAAAACTATTTGTGCTTTAAAAAATAAAAAAAAACAAAAAGGAAAACTGACATGGGACAAGCTGAAAAATTAAATATTTTCCTAATAAGAGATTTTGTATTCAATTGTAAAAAAAATATTTTTAATCAAAGAAATGAGTAAATGAAAGGATGAATAGTTAAATAAAACGTTAATGAAACATTAAACTAATAAATAAATAAATTATTTAATTAACACATTATGAATAACAAATGAGTAAATAAGGAAATAAGAGAATGAATGAATAAACGAGTGAATTATTAATTTAATGAATGAAAGTATATAAAATAATAAAAAATATCTAAGAGGTTTAGTAAATGATTGAATGAGTAAACGACATGAAATATTTAACTTTGCCCTATACACTTTACCCGAGTGCACTTGACTAATTGTAAAAAAAATATTTAAGCTAGAAATAAGCCTATTATTAACTAAATAAATACTGCACCGAATATAAGTAGGCCTCAATAAATTGTTAAAATCTTAATAACAAGAACTTCATAAGTTGATAAGATAACAAAACATCACAAATTAAGTATAAATTTTTGAAATTTGCTTGTATTATCATATGCTTTGATCTTTGGAGGATTTATTTTCTAATTTGAATAGGGGTAATTATGTGCTACTACATAGTTAAAATTTTGCTAGACAGGTGGCATGAGAAACGACGTAATTTTTCACCATTTAACGTTGCCCCGCTTTTTAACACCACTCGCCTCTATACATAAACAAGCATTTATGAAATTCGTAAAGCATAGGATCAGTACGAGAATGTGTGGTCAAGAGAAATAGTAAAGATAAGTTACATTTTAAGATGTGAACAAGTAGGAAATTTGTATTGAAAATTAAATTAAGCAAAGAAAAACAATATTTCATAATAAAACCTGTATGGAATATTATTTTGAACTTTGACATTAAATTGATATCTTCAAACAAAATTGCAATGAAAAACTGATTTCTAATAAAATGTTTCATATTTGGTTATTTTAGATAGTATTCTTTAACGCTAAATGAATAAATGCATGAATTAAGGAAATGCATTAATTTATGAAGGAATAAAATAGTAAATGAGTAAGAGAAAAGTGGATGAATGAATAAATAAGTGAATGAATAAATGAAGAAATGCAAATAAATAAATTAATTAAGGAATGCATTAACGAAGTAAAAAATGAACAAATAAATAGATAAAATGCACTACTTTACTTTAATCCATTCCCTTTGTGCCAAGTGCACTTGATTAATTACGCTAAACGATTAAAAACAAATATGCCTAATAATAAATACTGCACTACACAAAAGTAGCTCTTAATTATAAAAAAAAATCATCAATTTATACTGACCAAAACATGTTCAATAAACCACAAAATTTCACAAAATAAGTAGCAAATTGTGAAACACAGTATAACTGATATTAAAAGTATGTATAATCTCTCAGATAAGCCCTGTATGCACATTTTTCGTATTTAAACATGCTGTTGTAAATTCTAGGCAATGATTTCCTGATCAAGTTTCGTAAAAAGTTTTGAGCAAAATAAAACTGAAGGATATTCATTTTCGAAAGCAAAATCCTGTAAAATTTTATTTCCGTTTTTTTTTTTTTTTTTTTTTTTTTTTTTTTTTTTTTTTTTTTTTTTGCTTCTTGATTTTTGGCATCTTTTACCTTTTGAAAAAATAAAATCTTTTATATATAATGAATTCTGTATAGTTGAGTTACAATAAGTTTTAGAAAGATAGAGAACTCTTTCTCAGTTTGTATCTTCAGTGGTAATCGGATTTGAAAATGAAAAGAAATGGATGGTTGGGAATACTGATATTGTTATTAAAGAGCTTTGAGATTCGTATTTTATTTATAGGATCAGAGGAAAAAGAAAACAGATTTCGATCATAACATATAAATTGATTTCTCTATGTATTGATGGAATTACAGTCACAAGATTCTGCTAAACCAGAACCGATACTTTCAGAAACAAAAACGAGTTTTTCTAAGCGACAGTTTTTTTTTCTTTTTTTTTGCAGGTGAGAAGAGCAGGTTTTTTTTTTTTTTTTTTTGGCAGAAATGAAAGTTTTCTTAGGAGTATTTTTTTCGATAACGTATTTGCGGCATGCGTTGCCAAAAATATCAAACCTAAAAATATTATAAGCAAATACTGGTTACATAGCTTAAAAAATAGTTGTTTGAATAATCCCCTGTTTTTTTTACAAACTTGATTAGCAATATACTGTTAAAAAATTATAATGTGTAGAAGAAAGGCTTTTCTTTCACATATTTTCCTGTTATTTATATTGATACTTTAAGATAATAAATCATAGTACAATTAACAAAAAAATACTGTTATTGATACAAATAATGATTCTAATGATTATCATTACTTTTTAAAAAAATGTTCTTACAAGTACTGAAATCGAATAAGCTATAGTACTACTGCTAATAATAATAGTCATAAAATTAGTAGCAATATAAAGCATTAGTTAATGCGATATACACAATAGCAATAATAATGATAGTGGCTGTTATTACCGAAAGCATAGCCAAAGACAGTTAACACTATTAATAAATATTACAAAATATACCTACTAAAATCTAAAACAATGTTCATAACAATTGCATAAAAATAATACGAAGAAAAGTAAGAACTTATTATTACTGATGCAAATCATGAATCTTAAGAATATCCTTTTTTTTCTTTGAAATAAATAATTTATTTTACAAGTATTAAAATCTTTTCACTATAGTAATAATAATAATAATAATAATAATAATAACCGTTTGTTAATGATAGTGATAAACAATAGAAATGATAATGACAGTTGCTAATATTGCTAATATTATTACCAAAGACAGATAAAATTATAAATAATTACGATAAAAATGCTTAGAGAAAGCTAAAAAGCTAAAAATAACAATTGCATTTTCTTATTCAATCTCTCATAAATTTCCTTGAATGCCTGTTCTAAACTGCATGATATTTAGCACATCAAAGCATTTGAAAAATAAAAATATCAAGTTACAAAAATAAATATTAGGGAAAAAATTGCTTTACTTATCCATTAGTCCTGCTGATTGTAGTTTCAGTTTCTCTTTTCTTGATTTCTTATTGTACCATACTTTTGCCACAACAAAACTTGTGTAAACATTAGATTTTGTTTTAGAAGAACATTTCAATATGAAGTTTTTTTTTTTTTTTTTGCTATGATATCATCAATACAGAAAATTGTTATGGTTACCTTACAACGCTTGTGTATGTCATTTCTTCTATAAATTATTCTTACTCTTTTAATAAAAAAATAGTGCTTTTGCAGCTTGTTTTATTTTAAACAAAACAATTTCAATGGATGTATTGGAATCGACTTTATGTGTCTTGAAGAAATCCATTAATATAAATCAATGTATAATAGTCGTCTCTATTTCCCTGTAGCTTATAAAATCTTGAGCTCCAAAGTTTCATAGTGCGATGCTCGTATTCATTTAACATTTTGTAATCGTTGCTTCCAAAAATTGTTTTACAGCACATCATTCAATTGTACGCATTACGTCATAACTAACTAACGTACAGGGTGTCCGAAAACGGTTAATGATAAAAAAAAAACAAGTTTCCTGAAAGAAATTCCTGCGGTGGGCAGTAAATCCCCACCCCCAAATCGAGTTTCAAATTCTAGTTCAAAAATTTGTCAGTAGACGGCGCTATAGACAGCAAGTCCTTAAGTCAAAAAAGAATTGAAATTCACCGTTTTTTCCTCCGATTGCGAAATGTGATTGCAGCCGACAGTTGTCGTTTCAAATACAGTCGAATCTCTATAACTCGAAACTTACAACTCAAATATTCCTTTATCTCGAAGTTTTCCTATTGTCCCAAACACTTAAGGCTGTTGTCGAAACTTTCCATAACTCGAACGTTCCAATAGCTCGAACGCTTTAGCCGTTCCTTTGGGACTTCGAGTTATCGAGAGTTGACTATACATTGTTATGTAATATTTTCATTAAAAACGATTTTTGAAAAATTATGATGTAACTTTCTATCTGTGTTTAAATTTTGGGCTTACTACCTTCAGCGCCATCTATTGGAATTTTTTTAACTAAAATTTGCACCTTGTGGGGGAGGGGTGATTTTTCGCCCGACACATAAATTTTCTGCAAGATATTTTTTTTTTTTATCTTTATTCGTTTTCCTGTTATAAATTCTAGAAAACAGTCAGTCTATTTCAGAATACCCTGTATGAGTATAACTAATGTGCATAGTTTCTATAGATATAAACAAAAAAAATTTTTTTTTGTCTTATGATTAGATACAACACCTTTTAGAGACGAAGAAACCATTTCTAGTTTAAAGACTACATCCACTTTTATAACACTGTCACCAAAGCTTGACGACAACGGCGCCATCTACAGTTGCGTTGGAGAACATCCAGCGGTTTCAAGAGCTTTGAGAACTAATGTTTTTCTAAGTGTTTTATGTAAGTATACATTTTAAGAATAGGTAAATTAAATCTATTTACATAAAAATGGCTGTATGTATGCGAATGTTCCTTTGGTAAATCTACTTTTTATGTCAATCCTTTGCCACGTTTGGCACAGAGGTCCTTTGATGCTCATATATTTTTATAGGGGGTGCGTTTTGAAATTAAAAAATTTCAAAGATATCTAAATTTAAGTATTGAGTCATACAGTACGTACTGTCACCCTCTATTAGCCATTTGCGAAGAATCATATTGAAGAAAAATAAAACAATGTCAAATTTTTCCTTGGTTGTTGTTATTCCAAAATACAGATTTATAAAAAGCAGTTCATAAAGAGCAAGTTACCGCACTCAAGCTAGGGCTAAGGCAGAACTACATGCAAGAGCCCGCTTATGGCATCCAGAGATAGCTGTTTCGGTTTTGCAATGAACTACTCGGGAATAGTTACTATCTAAGTTGTTGGCAGTGGAAATCTCGCTGTATCTCAAGAGTTCCTACAAGCAAATTATGTTTGTCGACTAACATGGCTTTAGGTTACTCAATTTGTCAGTTACAAACAAAATCATACAGTAGTTAACTTTGGCTGCACAATGGAGGATTTGCATAACTTTGGTAACTCAACCAATCTAAACATGATATGATTGCACATTAATTCAGAGTATGTGACAGATAAAACGCATATAGAAGCAAAATACCTCTAAGCTAAATATTTAACTTGCAAATTAATTTGTAGATAATTCCATCACAGTAAAAGTCGATGTCATTTTCTTACGGATGTAATAACAAGGCTGTTCCTTTCGCCATCTCAAGTATAGTAATTGGAATGAAACACATTTGTAAGAAATTATTATCTTTTACCTTGAAATATTAATACTTTTCAAAGAAAAAATACTTTTTTTTAGTTTCTTTTTCTACATTTTTAACGAAGCAGATATTAAGAAAAAAAATGTACTCTCATAAAAAAAGGGGACTAGTTATTCAATTTTCTTCAAACCTTATTTTCCTACATTTTTGAATTTTTGGTTAAGTTTGGGGGTTTCTTAGTTTAAATGAAATTTTCTATTACATAGTAAAATGAAAATTATTTTTTTTACGACAAGTCTGTAGTAGGGTGGAACGAAAAAAACGAAGTTTTTATTTTCGAATCGTAATAGTGCGGAAAAGTTGCGATTGGTGAAGACTTTCAAAACAAAACAAAGATTTTTAAAATCGGATAATATCTTCCGATCCCGCAACGAGCCTGAATATTTGAAAAAATGGAAAATTTAGTGTTTTCTTAGTGATTTTTCAAAAATTTTGTTTTATGTTTCTTTTTAAGGCTCTAATATGGAAACGTTACGATTGGTGAAACCTTCAGAAATAAAAAAAAAATTGAAATCGAATAATACCTTCAGATCCAGAACCAAGCCTAAAAAATCGAAAAAGTTGAGAATTTCAGGATTTTTCCGAATTTTTAACATTTTTGGATCAATGTACTTTTTCAGGCTACAGAACGGAGAAGTTACGTTTAGTGAAGACTTCAAAGTGAAAAAAAAATATCTTTTTGAAATAAAACAATATCTTTCGATCGCGCAAAGAACCTACACGTTTGAAAAAATGTAAACTTTAACCCTTTTTTCAGCTTTTTTTTTCTTTTAGTTTAACGATCCTCATAAGTTCGGTATAAAATACTAATAGAAGAACGTTCGTTTATAAAACAAATGTGATATTTTAGTACTAGAGCCTGCCTGTAAATTGTTCACATGGCCCTTTAATCCCGCGATACTCATATTTGTTTATGCCGCTTAGTACAGTGTATGCATCTAATACGCCCCATTAACGAAATAAAGAACCGCAAAAATTTCACAGACGGTGCCATTCATGTTTACAGAACAATTCAAACCTGTCGATATTTACCTGAGAATCTAAAACAAGTTGTTTAGTCTGTTCTGTACACATAAAGTACAGGCTTTAAAAAATTACAATTTTAAAATACGTGTAATATAAGATTTATAATATGATGTTTTTGTCCTGTTATATAAAGAGAAAACTTGTGAAAGAAACCTCATGCAAACTTTGTAGTTTATAGCATTTGTATTCAGTTACTCACTATGTTTTACTTTCCTATACTGCGCATTTCATTAAAAAAAGGACAAATCCTGTTTCTTTTAATAGTTCCTCCCGGACCTCCACAAATCGAAGGCTATCATGATGGAGACATTGTGCAAGTAGGTGATAAATTGACTTTGGCTTGTATATCAAGGGGAGGCAATCCCCCTGCGAAACTCATCTGGTTTCGAAACGATGACCAAGTCGATATCACTTATTCAACTGGGGGTCGTGAAGCAACTAATACACATACGTTCACTGTCGGTCCTAAAGATAATAAAGCAGTTTATAAATGTGAAGCCTCAAACGTAGTGACGTTGCAGCCTTTAACAGCATCTGTGAGATTAAATGTTTTATGTAAGTATACATTTTATATCGATATTTTTTGCCAATGTGTATTTCAAAGTAAAGAAAAATAGCGCGACGGTATGTGCTAGACGTGAGCCATTGCCTTGCGATTGAGACTCTTAACTAGTTAATTGGTACCAATATATTTTTTCGATAACTTTCAACTTGGTTTGCCAGATAGCTCCAGTGCGTTCCTCTAAGCAATTCAGTCCGTCTTAATGTCATTAGTATGTCAGTTTTGACTGCTTGAAACTAGTCTAGAAGAGAAATTGGGAATATTAAAATATCCTTTATAGTTTGTATCTGGGAGAGGAGTAGGCAAAATTTCCCATTCTTTCATTATAGTGAAAACAATAGGAATACAGCGGCTAGAGAGAAAGAGAGGAGCAACGCCAGTCCCGAACAATGAATATCAATAGGCAATAAACACCTCACAAGGTATTGGCTAGTCCTTGTAGGTCGAATCATGCTATTTCAGAGTAAGAACTGATCCTATTTGAGTTTTTTCTTTTTTCCTTCGCGTTTGCTTTTTCTTTAAGGAAGAAATGGTTTAGTGACAATGCATTTCTTTAGAAGCTTAGAGAAGCTCAATTTTCTAATACCAATCATGGAAGTAGTATTTTTTACTGGTATAGATACGTGATTTTAAGTACGATTGCAATTGCTAACTTTAGTTACATTTTGCATTAATTCTTAGTAGTACGTCCCTTTTAAGCGTACTAATAAGAATTAATGCAAAATGTAACTTCCTATTCTCACAGAAAAAAGCTAAAGAATTGTTCAATATTCATAATTTCTCATTTAAGCCAGTTCTAAGCCATCAAAGTTGACATTCAGTTCACATTGAGACAGATGCATTAGCTTACTGGGACTTGCCGGATCTAGCTGGCAATCAACTTGACAGTCAGCAAAATAATAGCTTTGTCGCAATTAATTCGAGCTGTATAGTATATAAAATCACTTGAAGAGTTTTTGCTACTGGCCGTCTTTCTTTCTGGTATAAATTTTCAAACATTCCGATGATCATTTAATAAGTTTATTTAATCAGTTTTCTGGAATTCAGTTACATGTTACTATTTTTCTTAAGATGAACTTTAAAAGTTTTGACACATGAAAAAAGCGTTCAATAAAAATTACTTATAGTTTTTATGAAAACGTTTTAGAGGCATTGAGATTTTATGCAGTTCCATTTTGATCAAGATTTCATCAGAGTTTCAAACTTTAAAAAAACTCAAGGCGGGAAAATTTCTGCCAAATTTAATTTTTAAAAAAACTAAATAGAGAAAAAAATAAATAGAGAAAGAGTGCATTTTCATTTGCGTATCCATCTCTCTCTCTGTCTCCACTACGTTATCCAACTGTCACCGTCTAGGCAATAAAAATCAAAACATTTCTTACCTCAACCCGCATCTGATATTACGCTACATTCAGATCAACAAGCCCAAATCGCACTCATTGAAGTTATAATTTTGGTTTGACAATGGAAAATTGCTGTTTGATGAGGAAAAGAAAAGTAATTAGAAATAATTTTCCATAAATTAAGAATTAAATTCAGATTTTTTAAAAGCATTGCTATCAAGTAGTTTTTTGTACTTTCATAAAAACAAGTCTACAAATCAAGATATGCTGCGATTAATTAAATCTTAAAGTACGCGAACACCCTAATTATCAAGGAAAAAAATATTTGGAAAACTTTAAAGAGCTCCAATGTTTTCCTTTCTAAATCCGCAATTTCTTTTGAATCGATGAATTATTGAGAATACTAGAAGAAATATTCGAAACTCAAATGCACTGCTTTTAACTGAAATTTTCTTTTGCTTTCTTGACTTTCTCATAACCACATTTTTATAAGTTTTTATTTATGACAACAGCTCTAGCGGAAAAAGTATTAACTTTTCAAAAAGATATTTGAACATATTACTGTGTTATAAACCTCGAAAAGTTAATGTACAAGCAATATGTGGTTTTGAAATAGCCAGGGCTAAGACAGAAGTACATGAAATACACCGCCAGCTCAGTCAATTCCAACCGAGGACTGCAGTTTCGTGTTTATTAGCACTCATCAGACCGGCATAGGAGTGACTGAGATACGGATCATGATTTTTCTTCGGTGGAGAGCGTGAGCTCTTTTGCCGGGTGTGAGGGTATAGGGTCATAACATGGAACAGATCATTAATGGTATGAGGGGGAGGAGCTGGAGGTGGAAAACCTCTTAAGGAAGCCAAGATTGCCAAACAAACTGGTAGCTAATACAGAATTAGCACTGACCAGACGAGCGACCGAAGCTGGAATTGACCGATCTGGCGGTGTATTTCAAGAGATAACCGAGTTCCGCAGTGACTTTTTCGTTGTGCGATGAGTTTTTTGCATTGATATGAGAAGAGGCTCCACTATATGCTTTATTTTCTTGAGAATTTGTGCTTTATCTACGTTGGTTTTTCACTTTATTCATATTTTCTCACAATGCTTATTTAACGGTTTATAATTTGCTTTTTTTTTCCAGTTGCACCAACCAAAGTAACGATTAGTGGTCCAAAAGAAGTCCGCATTGGTGAATCCGTGACACTATCATGTTTGACTGGCTCCAGCAATCCCCCAGTAGAAGTATCATGGGTTGTTGATGGAAGACCCATGATGTCCACCCAGGCTGTCACTGAAGATAAGACTGGAGGATGGGTGACGTCATCGAACGTTACAGTTTCTGTGTCCAGGCAGGTAAATCTCCTGTGTTTTCCATTTTGGATCGTCTCAACGTCACATTTCCTAGTTTAATTAACTAAACAACTGTCTTAACTATATTTATAGTTTGTTTGATAATGGCGAAATAACTTGATCCTGATAATCGATTGTTTTTTATCACTCTTAGATCATACTCAAGCATTCACCTTACAAATGTCTCATAATAATGTGTTATAAACAAAATATCCTGTCTGTTAATTAAATTTTGGTGAGGTAAAACCTAACCTGGCAGCATTGTGAAGGCTACGCAAATCCAAATCATGGAATTACGATGCTTCCTGGTTAGGTTTGCCACAGGCTATAGAGAAAAATATTGTACCTCTCAAATACAACCACGAATTTGAAGAAAAGAGATAAAACAGTGATAAAGTAGACATTGTAGATAAATGCTGTATATTATTTGTAACAGACAAACAATCAAGTCAATTTGTGGAATGTTGCTTGTAGAAGTTTTATGTTACGATGAAATTTATGGTCTTTTGTTAAAACGAGATCTAAAGGAAAAGAAAGAAACCCAAAATTTTAGGCTTCTGTTACTCATTTTAAATCATCTACTCTAAAGTATATCTTAGAAAAATTTCATTTTCTTGAGCCATCATTGTAACTTTTTTTCTTCCATTACTGCTGCGTCTGATGCTGTCTGCTCCCCATTTACAAATCTAGTGCAAAAAAAAATTAAGTGCTGCGTATACGCACCATTTGAAAAATCAATGAAAAAATTATTTAGTTGAATCGTTGTATCTTAGCTGATTTTTTATGTATTTGAATGGAAATTTACGAAACATTTTGGGTAAAAATGAACTTGACCATTTGAGGCTCAAATAAACAGTGAGATTTTTGAACACTTTCCATTGTCTGCGGGCTTTATGATGCGCCATTTGTAACGTACTTTCACCAGATAGATTGTTTTTTGCCCAAGGGTGTAAAAACAAAATAAAAAAAATCTTAGATAAGAATTACACTCATTAACTACAAAAAATTTATTTTTATGAGTGCACACCTTTAGAAGAATCTCAGGCATTATATTTATAAACTAACTTGACTGTGGTTGTTTATAGATTTCGATATTTTAGAGTATATTATAAAATCAATTTGTTTTTACTTTCCGTTATTCGAAGTAAAACGTGATTTAATTTTAGAGGTATCTAAATCGTATTTTTTTAATCAGTAAATTATTTGAACTCATTTGTAAAAAAATGTGTAAGGTTAACGGTATTAATGTTCGAATTCTGAAGTGTGTAGCATCATTGTATTGAAAACTCAAATTGTTGGAATAACCTTGCACTATGATTTTAGTAGAATTCAAGGCGCATGCGTAAAGATCAGAATCGGGGAAGAATCATCAGAAACTCTTAGCGAAGCGGTAACCGGCCTTAGTAGTCAAGTGGTTAAAGCTCTTGCTATGCGAGTCTGTGACTTTCGCGTTCTGGGTTCCGACCCCACTTAGGTCATTTCCTCCCTTACTGCAATAAAAATGTCTTGTTTGTATATTGAAATAAATAAATAATTGGTGTATATCGGTTGGGGGGTTAAAAAGCATGAATTTGATAAATTTTTCAAGAAAATCAGATGAATCTTAATATTTGGTAATGTGTAGCCTTTCAAGCAATTTTTCTGTAAGCTTACAGAAAATGCTAGTGTAACCTTACTTAGAAATGAGTAGAAATGAGTGAGACTTGACGCTATAGTTACATTATCATGGTATAGCCTTCCACAAGCAATGTGTAACTTTACACCAGTTATATAAAATAAGTATTCCAGAGCAGTGGAGGCAGCTAAACTGCCATCGATTTTATGGAGTAAGGTTACACAAAAATGTTTACAGTACAGTTTAATTGCATATTTATTTATGTAATGAATAGTAATACCAAGTTATACACTCGGTTCATAAATATTTTATTTGAACGATTTTCGTGTCTTAAAAATAATCATATCCCACCCTCAGTTTAATAAATTTTCTTTTCAAGAAAAATATCAAACACGTTTGAATTCGTTGAAAGAACAATGGTAGTTGTACTAAGAAACGTTGCTCTAATTAAGACAGAAATATGCTAATTAAAAAACTAACTAGTTTTTCAAAGAAGCTTTTAATTAGTGCTTTTGGAGTTGCTTTTAATTGTATCTGTCTCGTACGTCATTGAAAAAAAAAAGTGTTTTTATTCTTAATAAGAAGGATATACCTTATTGTTTACTCATTTCCCTGTAAAATATCCCATTTTAAAATGCTTTTTTTTTTCAGAACTTTTTATTTTCATTATGATTTTTATTTACTTGTATTTGTTTACCAAAAAAGAAAAAAACCGTCAACTTATTTTGAAAACGTTTTGCTTCAAGAAAACTTTATTTATTCATTATTATTTCTTTTAAAATTAATTTGCTTGACGAGCAGTAAAATATTAACTGATTTTTCTCATAATTATTCATAAGTGTAAACAATTTTAAGCTAGAAAACAAGGAAAATGTGTTTTAACACCCAGATTTTGTGTGTTTACAGTATGTTTTTTACGTACATTGTTTAAAATGTATTTTAGATGCATTTCTTTTTTAACCCTTCTTTCCATGATAATGCTTAATGGAGCATACTATTTTTTATTGAGTTAAGCGTCAAAAACATCGCACAGACGGTTTGTGGGCTGATTTCTTTTTTTAATAAATCCATATTAATGTGTACTTGGTTTTTAGGAGTATTCCCTTAGCAATTTCACTGGTGCTAAATTCAGTAAAAAATGGTTTGACGCATTTATACAATATGTATCACCTTGCACTGGAGAGGTTAATTCATGACAAAATAATAAATTGTATTAAACTGTCTCACGAAAGCCTTAGAGCAAATCAGAAATAAATAGGTTACCTATAAGAAACTTATTTAAGGGTGGATACAGACTACCATTTTGGTGGGGGTCATGGCAAAGAATGACCTTCCTCCTCAATGAAAGAACGTATTATTTTGGGTACGAAAATTGTATGAAACTGCTTCGGTGTCAATAAACAGCACCAAATTGGCCAAGAATGAGGCCTCTTACAGGCATAAACGTTACAAATTAATTTATTGGGCTAAGAAAAGAAGTAATATTGCAAATGTTTACTTTTTTAAATAATTAATGAATTAAAATAAAATTATTTTGAAAAAAAAAACGGACTTCAAAATTGCATTAAAAAGTGAAAATAATTTTATTCTTTGAACACCATCGATAATATTTTTAAACGTAATTTTTGAATTTCGCGCAAAAACAAAAAGAAAAATCATGTGTAACCATACTTCATTTACAGTTTTTAAGAAAATCATCCCAATTTAGGAACGAAACAGTTACACCGTTATTCAAATATGCTATTACCAAAGCATAATGTATGCGAGTGGTATTGAAGAAACTGGACCTGGCTAAATTTTTAATTATAACTGAATTATGGCATAGATAAAATAATTATTTTATCTATAATTTTTGCGCCAACTTTAAAAATAACGTTAAAAAGTATTATCGATGTTGTTCAAATAATAAAATTATTTTTCACTGTTTAGGACAATTTTGAAATTTGTTCTACTTTTTTTTTAATAATTTTTTTCTAAATTTTAATTTCATTCTTTTTAGTGTAAATGTATTTCAGAAATACTACAAAGTTAACATCATGAAACCTAACCTAATTTTTTCATAAAAATGGTCCATACTAACATAAAAACTATAAACACGCCTTTAACTTTAAGCGATTGGCACTAAAAACTTGTCCTTGTTCCTCACTGTAATTCATTTGTGTTTTAATTTGATTATAACCATTTAAATATAAAGGGTTTTCCAAACTAATTTATATTTCACAACATTGAAGTTGCTTGTGACGCAATATCACACCTCCTTACTTAGACTCAATATCTATTACTGGCATAGGTGATAATGATCTATAGTTGGGGCAAATCTAACCAGTAGCATTGTGAGGGTTACCAGGATAATAATCACAGCATTACCTCGCTTCCAGGTTAAGTTTTCCCTCACTATAAAACAATGACGGGAAATAAACTTGATACATGCTTCAGAGAAGCCTTCATTCAACATTCTCATAACAATTACTATAAATATTACTATTATTTGGTAACAAACTTTTGTAACAATGGGCTTTATATTCAGGCGTGGATGCACGGAGGGGGAAACGTTCACCTTCCAAAATCCTAGATGATTCTAACGGTTTTATCTTAGATGACTACAGGGTGAATTAAAAAAAAAAAAAAAAAAAAAACGAAAAAGTGAATCTTAATCTGGAATACCTGGCAAAAGCTGTCCACGTCTAAGTACAATACACATGTAAAATATTATCAAGTTTGAACAACTCTTTGAGGGTCTTACCAAGGCTTAAATTTCTCAAAAATTGGAGAAAAAGGTCAATTTTCCAAAATTTTTATGAAAATACTAGTGTTTAAAATTTTTGTTCTAATACGGTTAAAATGCTTCCTTTTAACACTCTTTTCATGTATCTTCAAAACTATTTACAGTCTTTGCAGCATTTAGTTCTCACATAAACCGTAAAGTTTCTTGAAATTAACTTAAAACTCACTTTTTAAAAACTTTTTTGCACATTGCAATATTTCTTTTTTTGAAGTTCAGTTTTCTTTTTTTCAACGCCTGTACAGAATGCAGTTTTAAACGGAAGT
Source organism: Uloborus diversus (assembly GCF_026930045.1). NCBI lineage: Eukaryota > Metazoa > Arthropoda > Arachnida > Araneae > Uloboridae > Uloborus > Uloborus diversus. Next base: position 86,710,589 of record NC_072739.1, on the reverse strand, counting down.
GAAGCTAAGCTTTGTTACATTAACAACCCCGCACCCACTGAAAAGAGGTGGCTGCATTTCGAGTTCCATTTTACCTTTCCCACCTGCCAAGCCACATGTATTAAGTATAAATGTATTATTCATTTTACATCAAAAGTAAACAAGTAAACAAGTAAAATAATTTAGTTGTAATAACTAAAAAAACAGAGAGAGAAGGGCATTGTGTACTGAGAATGTATACTTACTCACACATAGTCGCTCTAACTTATAAGCATCAATATTTCACAAAATGAGGGATTTGAAAAGTATCAGTTAGTCAAAGCCACAGAAAATAGTCAGTTCGTCACATCCATTCATGAAACCTCTTTGAAATCTTTTTTGATTCAAACGATGACATGATACTTCGAGATTTGATTTTTGCTTGTATGAAGACATCTCTTGCCGATTGACTAATCACAAGCAAAGAAGCGTCTGTCACCATCTTAACACAGCGTTCCACCACCTGAATGTGACAGGCGAACTAAACAATAGCAAAATCGGTGTTGGTGTTTTTAATCGATTGTAGAATACTTTCATTAGATATGCACTAAAATAGGGGGGGGGGCAGTTATTGTACATTCTTGCCGATTGATAACATCAAAGTAGTCTGACTCATTAAAGTTAATCTTTAGATTATAGAACTCTCTTATTTCTTCATGAATAGAAGTGACTTGTCAGGCCTTCAAAATTCTTTGCAAGGTGAGTTCTCTGATGTGCTCTCGTTCATCACTGATCTTTGTTAAGGGGAGATTTTCCGGGTGGCAAAAATAGGCATTTCGTTGAATGACAGGATCAATAATTTTTTTTCTTCAGATTTTCACTTAGGTAACGAGATGCTGTAATAACACTAATGAGGAACAGCGAAGCTTTGTTTAAATTCCAGAAGAAGAAAAATTTGCAACGGCTATACTCCCACCAACAGAGCCATCAACATCTTATGGTGTTGATGACACTTCAAATGTGGAACAAATGAGGGTCCCTCTGTAAACTCTATCAAGAGTGTGTGACCAGTACGGATTTTTTGACAGATGTGCTACAGCAATTGCTTCAGCAACATTACAGAATTTTGGTACTGTACCAAATATAATTGCTCTAAAGTCGTTGATAGGAATAAAGTTCGAAGACAGCGACAGAAAGTACTCTTCAAAACCTACAAACTATAAGTTTAAGAGTTTGAAAAGTATATATTTCGATAGCCAAAAAGACAAAACTATGACAAAATAAATGGTTTGAGACAGAAACCATAGAAGAACCATAAGCGAGAAATCCATGGTTGAAAAACTCTTTACTTGCGTCATGTGACGCCAACTTCTGGAACGCGAAAACATGTCGCAATAACAATGTGATTTTTGCACTGAAAATTTGTTTAAGCCTCAAGGAGCTTTTAGCTTTTGGCTGTGATGGCACGGTCAAGAAAACCAGAAAAATGAATGGTGCAATTGCGGCCGTAGAGTAAAATTGGACATCCTGTCCAATAGTTAATCTTCGAACTGCATGCGTGCAGACTTTGCTTCACCTGTTCGCATTCCTTGATGGTGAAATTGCTGGTCCATGTGAATTTTCAGGACCAATAGGTAAATTGTTAGACAGGAGCGACAACTTACCACTTGCCCAGTTTGAAGCAATAACGCTTCTTGTCGTAGGTGCCAGGCTGTTAATTTAGTAATGTATAATTTCAATTCCGTTTAAAACTGCATTCTGCAGATTCATTGAAAAAAAAAAAAAACTGGACTTAAATAGAAAAAATATATCAATGTGCAAAAAAGCTTGAAAAAAGTCAGTTTCTGCACGAAATTTTGCAAACTTATTTGTGAACCTAATACTGCAAAGAATGTAAATAGTTTTGAAGATACACGGAAAGATTGTTAAGAGGAAACATTTTAATGGTATTAGAAAAAAAATTTTGAACCTTATTATTTTCATAAAACTTTTGGAAAATTGACCTTTTTTCCAATTTTTTGAGAAATTCATACCTTGGTAGGACCCTCAAAGAGTTTTTCAAACTTGATAATATTTTACATGCGTATTGTTCTTACACATGCGCAGCTTTTGGTGGGTACTCCAAATTAAGATTCGAAATTTCTTTTCTTTCGATCCACCCTACGTGTAACTGATGTTACAATTGATCCACATTATAATAAGACGGTTCAGTAGATGACCAAAAATAAAAATTATCACTACCAGGGAAATCTTTAAATAAAAATATTCCGAAATACCTGGAGTCTGAGCCATAGCCGGATCTGCGGAAAGCCAACTCTTGCTTCGGATGGCAAATTCAAGTGCATTGTTACGAGCCCAAGCGTAGTGCCAAAGGCCAAAAGGGTGGCATGATCTCCTTAAAAGACCAAAGAAAGCTTAAGACTGCCCTTTTCGCTCTTTTGGTCTACTAAATGTCTGAAAGAAAACCCTGAATCCCACACCCTTTTCTAATATCTTCACGAATAACCTTAAAAAATGCATTTTTAGAGAATTCATTTCTAAAACATTTCCAGAAGAGAGTCACTTTTTTGTGCTCTTTCTCTCAAATTGTAAATATAACGAAACCGCCGTTTTGTACGTTTGAAAAGTCGCTTTCTAATTCCGTATTTATGGTAAAATTTCGCTCTTTACCTCCGGGTATGAGTTGAGTTGAGCTTGGGCAGCTTGGAAACCTTACGCCCTACTCTCGCTAACTTAGAAACTCTTATATCTACTGCTCTAATTAATTAAAAACAAATTAACATGCTCTTTTTAATGCAAAAAAAGCTCTTTCGAATGACATATGTCGTTGAGGGGCATGTGAAAATGTTGATCCCTTTAATAGGCAATTTATATGGAATTATAGTTTTAAAAATATTTCCAAAAACACAAATTCAAAATAAGAAAAAAACCTAGTGAAAAACCTTGGATCTTGAAGTAATTTTATACAAAATTTGATGTGCTTTGGGCACTCCTGGACGTAGATCCGCCATAAACAAAATTAGGCGGCTTTAAAATTAATCTAAATATAACGATATTAAGATTAATAGCAATTTTAATCAAGAAGTCAAATACTTGTTTTATTTTATACATTTTAAAACAAATCAAGCTTGTACAAATGGTCTTTAGAACTTAAAAAAAAATCCTATTTTATTTTAGAGATTTTCGTTTAGAAATTTGAGAGGAACCTTTATAAAATTTAAAAGATATCTACCTGTTACCTTCCGTTTTGAAAACGAAACAGCGAAAAAAAAAAGGCATTGCTTTCTATTTGACATAAATGTATTGCGCATAAAAAGAATGGCTTATATTTATCATTAATTTATTTTAATACTGATGACTTGTATCACCGAATTTAAAAGCATTTTTGAACAATTATAGTGAAAAAAAAAAAGCTTTTGAAAACACCCACAAGTATATTCTTGCTTAAGTTCAGTCTTGAAAATACTTTGTTATATTTATTAACAATTTCTTTATTCACTTTTTCGTTATTTTTGGCAGCAATTAAAAACCGGAAGCAAAACGCAAGGATTATGACAGATAATGTAAGCTAAGAAATATGACTTATAAAATCCCTATGTTTCTAAAGCAGCAATAATAAAAGACTTTTTTCGTCTTTAGGATCCTGACACAAAAACATTTTCCTGTTACGCAGTAAGTGAAGCATTAGGAGAAACAATTGTGCAGACGTCAACTGTAGCTGTCGTATGTGAGTTTTTTTTTTTTTTTTTTCATTCTGTAGGTCTTACGCGTATCTTATTTTACACAGCATACGAGTGCAATAAACTCCCGATTATCAGCGGATTATGGTGGTACAGTAATCACGGATAACCGAAAACTGGCTAATCCGAGTAATAGATTAAAAAAACGATACTAGTGTGTACAATAGCTAAAAAATATGAATAACACTTACACATACGTTTGAATTATAGCTAAAATCTATAACACTGAATGTAAAAAAATATATATAAAAGCTAAAAACAAACAATAACACAATCATAAGTTTAAAAACATTTAATGACTATAATATTTGTACATACCATTAAAAAAATGTGAAAAGACCAGTGGAAAATCTGACCGCCGATAATCGGGAGTTTACTGTATTTGTAACAGGTCACTTAGTTGGACGAGTTTGAGTGATAATGATGTAAGTCAATGATTTTACGAAACGAGTTTTTTGTGTGTTTGTAACTTCAGCTTTGGCTCTACTGTTAAGGGTAGGGTAACGGCACCAGTCACAGACATGCTTATAACATCGCTCCCAGGTTAACTCAATTTAATGAGACTTTTAGTGTATTTAGACTTTTTAAAAGACTTTTAAAAAAGATACGACTCTTAGTAATAGACACCGAAAAATCTGATGATACTTGGTAACAAACAGGATGAGGAAAAGATGGGTAATATACAAAATTCCCTTTTACTCTTCAAAATGGGCAAAAGTTCTTTATTTTTAGAACTAAAGCCTAAATATATATAAATCAAAATGAATTACCAGCTGACCTCGTGGTGATTGTTTATAACCTTCCACCACTGCCTTGTAAATACCAACTAGCTCATAAAATTCCCTCTGATAACACTAGTACAGTCTAGCCCGCTTAATGGAATAGGCAATTTGCCAAGAAAAAATATTCTAATAAGCGGATATTCCATTATCCGGGATAAAAATAACACACATCAACAGTGTAGTACATTGGAACTTTATTACATTAAGCGGGATATTCTATTATCCGATTGTCACAACGCTCGTTAGAACATTTACGTATAGACGAAATCATTAGCTTTAAAACTCATAAAATAAAACGACTCATTCATCTGGATTGTTCCACTTGCGGTCGAGAGAAGATTAGTTCGTAACCTTGATACTTGGACACCAAGCCCATGTAATTAACGTGTCGTAAGTCACGTCGACTTCTTTGTAATCGATTAAGGAATGTTTGTATTATGCACGAGGTTCAACTCGCTCCTTTACCCAGCCATGTAATCAGGGAAAAGTTGGAAGTTCAGGAAATCACATCTCGCGTGTCCAGAAGGAACAAGGGTCACTAGTTCTAATAGGAATATAAAAGCTTCACGTAATCAGATCAGATATACAGAGATCCAACGGTCATTAGCTTTAAAAACTCATAAAATAAAACGACTCATTCATCTGGATTGTTCCACTTGCGGTCGAGAGAAGATTAGTTCGTAACCTTGATACTTGGACACCAAGCCCATGTAATTAACGTGTCGTAAGTCACGTCGACTTCTTTGTAATCGATTAAGGAATGTTTGTTTTATGCACGAGGTTCAACTCGCCCCTTTACCCAGCCATGTAATCAGGGAAAAGTTGAAAGTTCAGGAAATCACATCTCGCGTGCCCAGAAGGAACAAGGGTCACTAGTTCTAATAGGAATATAAAAGCTTCACGTAATCAGATCAGATATACAGAGATCCAACGGAGAGTATTACCGCAGAGAGTAGATTCCGAGGACTGACAGAATGCGTGGTGAGTACTCCATCAGCCATCCCCTTTTACCCCCCCCCCCTTTGATTTGGAATACTGAGAGTCCCTTATGCACGTTCTGTCATTTGCCTTGTCTTATGTAATAAACAATTGCATTTACAAACCATAGCCTGTTTAATGCCGTCATTTCTACGTCTAAAATCTCATCCACTACTTACACATACAGACAGAGGCGTGACACGATATTCCATTAAGCGGGTTCGACTGTAGATGGTTGCACCGTATCCATAGGTCACAACAATATTAGTTTACTCGTCTAAAAGGCTTATTATTTAAATCCAAACTTATGGCTATCTGTTACTGGACCCTTGTCTGTTACTGTTGACCTTACCCTACTAATCGTGAAAAAAAAAATCATATGTTGGCAATTAGGAGTGTATGAAGTTTGTGTGTTGATCGAACATGCTGTTTACGTGAAAAAGAAATTGGTGTGAGTCAGTTTCCTCTCTATTTTTTGGACCAGCAGCGATAAGTTTCTGTTTGCACTCACTTATAGCAATCATTGCCTGTACTTGACTTTATTTCAGATAGTAGATAGCAAATGTGGAATGACACTAGTGCTTTTATTGACACAAGTCAAAAAAAAAAAAAGCACCTAAAACTTACATTAAAACCAAAACCTTTTCATAAAAGTCGATTCATGATCTCAAAGAAATACTTATGCTTAAATACAAATCCTTCTCTTGAAGTTAAAATTTAGGCTGTCTTGATTTTTTGCTGACATTTTTACGAAACATATATTTGCACGAAACTGTGTTTAAATATCTTACACTATTCTCTTTCTAAGCGCGACAATTGTGTTGAATAAAGCTTCGAAATATCGTTCCCATGTTATGAAAAATTCTTTTTATTTCACTTTCAGTCTATCAAGAAACAAGTAACTAGATAACTATGTTACCCTAAATATGTTTGGTGAACAATCCCATTTTAACAGGCGCATCTATTGTTGCATAAAACACCTTACTATCATTAAATTTTAATTTCTTTTATATACAGGGTGCGGCAAAAAAATGGCAACTTTATTTTTTTTGCATAATTTTATCAAAAAAATTTTTTTTAACAAATGTAACAATTAATAACAATAGCATGGACCTATGGTCATAACATATTCAGCCTGTTTCAAAGTGGCCTCCTCCGGCGGCGATACACAGGTCCAGACATGACCTGAAATTTTCAGCGATGGGCCGCAGGTCCTCCGGCAACAATCAAGCCCATTCCCGGCGCAAGGATTGCTTCAGCGCCTCCACATTTTTGTGGGGCTTAGCACAGACCTTAGCCTCTAAAATGGACCACACGCTGTAGTCCATTGTATTGAGGCCCGGCGAGTAGGGCGGCCATTCCGCCGACGAGATGAAATCTGGAAAATGGGTCCTGCACCAGTCTTGCGTCATTTTTGCCTTGTGAGCAGGCGCCGAGTCCTGTTGAAACGTCTAATTTGCATTGCCGAAGTACTGCTGAGCCCAGGGAAGCACAACAGCCTCAAGAATGTCGCGGCGGTAGACTTATTGGTTAATTTTCACCCCTTGATCCACAAAAACGAGTGGGGTCTTACCGCTGGCGCAGATCCCGCCCCAAACCATCACCGAAGCGGGATTTTGACGATGTTCGACGATTGCTGAGGTACTTGGAGCTTCTACGGATCATATTCGGTCGTTTTGGTGGCTGTGCGCTTGCTCGACGGTGAACAGTTTCTCGTCCGTGAAAAAGATACGCTCCCATCGTTAAGCAGCGGCCCGACGCTTGAGTTGGCGGCATCTTTGCAGTCGTACGCGTTTGTTGTCGTCGGTGAGAAGCTGAACTTTCTGGAGCTTGTAGGCCTTGAGGTTGAGCTCCTCTTTCGCCATTCGGCGGACTGACCGATCGCTTATGCCGGTCTCAAGAGCGATTTTTCTCATGGAGACCCTCGGATTTCGTTGAACTCTCTTCTTGATGATTTTGCGGTTAGCAGACGTGTTGACAGTCCGCTTTCTGCCACTTCCTGGACGGCGGCCATCGTGGCCAAGCTCCTTGCATTGTTTAATTGCTTTAGACACTACGTCCTTTCCAACATTGAGCAAACGCACAATTTCACATTGACGTTTTCCTTGTCGAAACAGCTCCAAAATTGCAACACGTTTGTTTGACTTTCTGCATAGGAAAGCATGTCAATTAATCGAAAGAACCATGATAAATGACTGGCACAAAAAAGTAATGAGAATTTAATAGTAAAAGAATCATGTGGCTACATTTAAACATGTCCGCGTAAAGACTGACAAAAAGGTTGCCATTTTTTGCCGCACCCTGTAAACGTACAGCCTACGTTCTTTGTAAAGTTTAAGTAGTTAAACGATGATTTAACATATTTGGAGGGTTAGTGTGGGGGTTTTGAGAAAAAAAGCGATTTATCTCTAACGGTGGAATCACCATTTTGTGAGTTCTAAAACCCCCGTAAATATGCTAGATTAATAATTGGTATAAAGGCTTAATATTGATTTTAAAACATACTCCTAATTAAATTTATTCTTTTAAATTCAGCCTTCCTTTTTCCCCTCAATAAAACTTAAATCACCGGCAATTTTGTAACACATTTTTTCGCATTTAGATGCAATCAAACAAAATCATTGTTTGTTTAACAATTCTAAAGCATTTTGACACTATTTTTCAGACCCTCCATCAGCGCCAACTATTACTGGATTTGAAGAAGGAAAACCAATCAAAGCTGGTGACTTACAAAAGTTTACTTGTGTTTCTACGGGTGGAAATCCCCAAGCATCTTTGAAATGGTTCAAAAATGATAAAGAGGTAAGTTTGGATTGTTACAAAACATTTTAAAAATATGTAGCAATAAAACATCTCAAAGTATGTTTGTTGATTTGTTTGTTACCGCACTCAAGTAAATGGAGTTAAGTCTTGAGCTTGGTGAATAAATGTTAGAGCACACAATCAATAGCGCAGTGTTGTCATCGTCATGTAACATTCCCTCGTACTGCTGAATTCAAATGCTATTTGCCGCTTTTTGACGAGAACTGTTTTGTTTGCTGAAATTTATAAAAATTAAACCTATAATAACCAAGAATCGCCAATGAACGATCGTTTCAAAAGGAGTACGAAGGAAAGGTCATGTGACAATAAAGAGAGTGGCATGTTATCGCAGAGTTTTACTCGCTATCCACTAAAAGACTTACCCTCTCTTCCAGAATACTTTATATGAAACATAAACAATGAATCGCTGCAATGAAAAGGTTTTTTGTTTTTCTCACGGTGAATTTCAAACGTATAAATTATTTGGTAGCACATACTACAAAAAAAGAAATCGCCATTGATGAATCGCCCTAAAGATGGCCTCTTATGTGATGATGAGGAGAATTGGCATGTCATGGTGGAGCTTTTCTCGCAGTCAACCAAAGGACTCTCTCTGCTAGAATACTTTATCTGAGCATAATTAATGTATCGCTACTATTAAAAGTTCTTTTTCTTTTGTCACTGTGCATTTTGAACAATTAAATGATTTGGTGGCACATACTAAAAACATTAATCGTCAATGATTATTCTCTCTAAAGAGAATACAAAGGCCTTTCAAGCATCAATGAAGAAAATGGCAGGTCATCGTGTCACTTTTCTTGCGATTCAAAAAAAAAAAAAATGTATTATTTTTCTACTTGAGCACTTTTTCCTGAGGATTAAACTATGCATCACTGTTAATCAGGGTTATCTTCGATGGTGCATTTTAACAATTTAATAATTTTGCGCCCGTACTAACAATAGACGGGTTAATTGGACGAGCTATGCTCTACTGGATTGCATGGCATCTAATGACTGCAATGGCGCTGACGGGTTTTGAACAGAGAAGAAAACTAACAGTAAAAGGAATAAAATGTTTTCTGATTAAGTAGTTGTTGTACCTATGAGGCACTTAGCAAACATTTTAACTTCTCTGATAAAGTCGTACGAATTAAATTCATCATATAAAGCTTGTAAAAAAAAATATATATATATATACTGTATTTGTTAATTGTTTTTGTCAGTAACTGAATGGGGTTGTTTCCTTCATTCAAAAGTGCTACTTTTAGTCAGTGAAATTGATAGAATAAGCAAAAAAAAAAAACACACACACACACACACACACACACACATGAACCCAGAAAATACTTTTATTTTCCTAACAGTTATTTTTTTAATTATTTTTTTAAAATTTCCAATTTTTCAAACAAGGCGTGTTCTTGACGTCACAAATGATGCACTTTGCCGCATCTTTCTAACGCGTTTCCACGTTATGATAATCAAGTAGCGAATTAAATATTGCGCTCTACGCTTGCTATCAACCATATCGTTGCCAATACACGCGAGTAAAGATGCGAATTAAGTATTTTGCCTTCTGAATGGCAACACTAAATGGCATTTCATCATTTCTGATGTCATCGGCAGAAACTTAAACAATGAAAGCGCGCCGATTTAGGTTTTTTTTTAATATTAAACTTAAACAAATTATTTAAAAAATAGTCCTATCCTATGTTTTTAAGCATGTCTTTCAGAAAAAAATACTTTTAAATTTTGAAACGACCCCATTCTTTGATCGCATTGACTAAGTATCTGCCGTATTCTTTCGTAGTAAAAGCAATTTAGGTGAACTATTTACGTATAGAAAATAATATTGAAAAAAAATAAGAAGACCAGTACTTACCCACAAATTTCAAATACTCAAAGCACCAAACAAAAAGTATGCCTACGAAATGACTAGTTTCCATGTATCTGCGAACTACCCATAAAATCTATTATATTTGGCTTTCTATCTCAAAGGCATTCCTTTTCAAATGAGAACGGGTTCTTTTCCTCCCTTTTTCGTCTGTTTCCTTTCTTTTTGTTTTCCCCTTTCCTTTTCTGTTTTTTACTATATTTATTTATTTTTTGTTTTATCATTCATGGTGTTCTTACTTCTCTACATAGTTATAAGTTGTTTTTTCCGATGAGAATACTTCTTTTAGTGGTCTGCAGATAATGCATAAGTGCCTCACTTATTGTTGTCAGCTTTAACTGCTTTATCTTAACATCTGAAGAGTAACAGAGCAATAGAAATGGTATTCATTTGTTTCTCTCATAAAGTTTCATTTTTACATAGTATTCGGAAGATATAGTTTTAGTGCAGTAAAAGCCCTTTAGAGTTATTACATAAGTATTAAATAGTAATAATATTTATAATAAATTATGCATTTATGTTACTGAAATTACGAAATGTGATTTATTAATTTTAAAGTACCTTAAACAAAGCAGAGTTAATGTAGTCATAGATAATGAAATATGGTTATGTAAGCATTAATAAGTATAAATCACAATAGTCATAATTGAAAATATATGACAACGTATACATGTAAAAATAAAATCAATTAAAAAGAGTTTAAAATAATTTAAAAAATTAATTTGAATTTTTGTCATTTTAAATGACATGTTATGTTTTTCGCAATCACGAGCATGTGTGTCTTTGTGTACGCGTGTGCGTGTCTTTGTGTATGCCTGTGCGAGTGTGTATGTGCGCGCGCGTGTGTGTAGGCGATGGTGTGTGTATGTATGTAGGTGTGTGCGCGTGTGTAAGTAGGCGTGTGTGTGTGTATGTAGGCGTGTGTATATGTATGCCACAGTGTGTAGGCATGTGTGTGTAGGCATGCGTGTATGTAGGCATGCGTGTATGTAGGCATGCGTGTGTGTATGTGTGTATGTATGTATGCGTGTGCGTTAAGTTCTGGCGAAAAGTCTCGAGGACCGGTCAAGGGTGGTCCTGCAGAGGGAAGCGGCTGGAAAATAAAATCATAGAACATCAAAAACGGTAAAGTGAGAACAATAAGCAATGGGATTGCTCAAAAAAGCTCTGCAGACAGCTGTTTCGGGGTTTTAAAACCAAACCTCTTTATCAGTGCATAAAAAAATCAATGGAACACAAAGACAACCGGACAAGCGAACCGTCACTCTGGGTTCTGCTTTTCAATTGATTTTATTTGTGCAAGTATACACGTTGCCATATATTTTTACTTATTTCATTGTACAAAGTTTTCGACTGCTTCTTTCACACGATAATCATGTTTGATACATGATTAAGTGTTTAGGTAAGAATTATCATTTTTCCCCGATAATTGGTTTGCTTGAATATAACGTACCTTCTTTCAGTTTGAGCAGGGCAAGGGAACGAAGTTAAAGGTCTTCGATGATTAATTTTTAGCGAAATGTTTAATATCACTGCTGTGTATGAAGTGAAGGCACAATTATGTCCACGAAATTTACCCACTTTAACATAAATTTACATTTTGATTTTTCTAGTATCGAGCTTTAGTTGTTGTTTTGAAACTTAATTTTTTTAACATTATTTTTTGAAAAATCCATAAATCTGTATGATCAAATTCTCACGGCAAGTTAAGCTACAAAACTCTCTAGCATAAACGACAAAAATCAATTATTTCAACATAAGTATTTGAAAACCAGATAGTATCAAGAGAAAAAGCTGGTGGTACTATCTATTGAGGGAATATACATACCTTCTTCAGGTGCAAATAGCAGTGACTTTTACTTTCATCCTACCTACAGGACGGATAGTTAATATTTCATAAAACCTATTTGAATGAAATTTTGCAGACTTCCCACACAAATGAAATTAAAACTACACAAACTAATAAAACAGTAAAAAATCACTAAATTCAAAAATAAGAACAAAATGCTAAAACGTTACCTCTGAGTTGTGTACTTAGCACTAGGTCGCATGGTAGGTTTACGACAGTCACGAAACGAAAATACAAAAAAATGTGATACTACTTGTAAAAATGCTACTAATCTAAGCTGTCCTAACAAAGCGATATTAAAATATGAGTTTTTATGTACTATAAATGAATGGTATTCAGAAATCGCAAGGAATTATAATTGATAATTGTTTAACCGAAAAAAAAGAAGTAATAACATCAAAAAGGAAATTTCTGATTACTGCAGACACGTGTTTCGGCGTTACAATGAACGCTTTTTTCAATGCAAAAGAAATGAGCTTTTGGATGAAAAGGCATACGATAAAACTTGTACTTTTTAAAGTTGCTATTCCTTATTTTAGTGTTCAGCACAAAGATATTTATTTAACTTAAATTGTTTAAACATAAGAAGCGTCACATGATGCTTTCTGGGATTTCTGTGGTCCGAAAAATGTTTCAGGCTATTTCCTTAAAAATGTTTCTCTGTAAAAAAAAAAAAAAAAAAAGCACTAATACTTTTGTGTGAAATAAGAAAACTAATTTTGGAAGCAAATCTTGAAATTAAAAAAAAATCATATACATACACATAATGTTATACAGATTAATCTGGAGTTTTAATTTTTAACGTTTTTCTCAAACCATTAGGAAAATAGAGCGGTATAGTGAAAGTTTGTTAATTAACGTTTCTAAATATAATTTAAAAGCCATTAATCACAAAACTTAGAATTGTGTGTGGTTTTTCTTAGCAGGCTCTCAATCAACACTTATCGATCAATAAGATAAATTCTAAAAAAGGAAAATAAAGATAATTAATTTTAAATCACGCATGAAAGACGTGTTGTGAAAGTAATGGGAAAACAGAAGAGAATTATTAATGAGCATTACGTAATTTCCATCAACAAAGATTTCTAAATTTATTTTTTTCAATAATTAAATAATCATAACATTTAATGAATATGGAATGAAACATCCCATGCTAGATCTTTTACACAACTTCAATAATTTTAAATATTTGATTAAAATATTATGAAGTTAAGATTATTCAGAGTACATTTAAGTAATCTAGGTAAGTAAATAAGTATTTGAATAGCATGCATTAAGAATATTTTGGCAAAAGTGATTAAAAAAGCACACACTTGTTTTCTCTGTTCTTGACTAATAAATGCATTTTTCAATACTTTTGCACTCACCCTATATATTATATAGGATATATATTACAAGGGGGTTGTTTGCTTTAGTCAAAAGTACTACTTTTAGTCACTGAAATTGATAGAATGAGTAAAAAAAATAACATGGTTCAAGAAAATACTTTCATTTTCCGAACAGTTATTTTTTTAATTATTTTTTTTAAATGTCCGATTTTTAAAACAAGGCGTGGTCTTTATGACGTCACAAATGATGCACTATGGTGCATCTTCTAAGATTTTTCCACGTTAATCCTAATCAAGAAGCGAATTAAATATTGCGTTCTACGCTTGCCATCAACCACATCGTTGCCAATACACGTGAGTAACGATGTGAATTAAATATTTTAATCTGTGAAGGACAACAATGAATGGCATTTCATCATTTCTGACGTCACACGACAGAAGCATAAACAATGAAAGCGAAGCAATTTAAGTAATTTTTCAAAAATATTAAACAAATTATTTAAAAAATGGTCAGACCCATGTTTTTAAGCATGCTCTTTCAGGAAAAAATACTTTTAAAATTTTAGAAACGACCCTATTTTATGAATATTAAAAAAAAATTCTCTCTACTCTCTAACTAAAGAAACTGTGTTGCAAGTGCAAGTAGTTAATCAAACGTGGTAGAAAATCATCTTATTTATTGAGCGTTCTGATTTATAAAGTAAATATTTCTTGCATTTTCTAGATCCGTGCAGTAGAGAAAAGTTCAACAACTGGTACAATGAGTGAACTAGTGTTACGTGCTGAGTCCAGTGATAATGGCGCTACCTATAGATGCGAAGCTAGCAACAGTGCTTTAAAAAAACCATTAACAGCAGAAGTAAAACCGTCAGTGCTCTGTAAGTAGAAGTTTTGTGTTTTTTTTTTCTTCCAATATCAATAGATGCATAATGGTATTTCACCTTATTAGAATTCTAAAATTTTGTTTTGAAGTTATTTTTCTTTCGACACAATGAGAATATTTTTAAACATACATTGTATGTTGGTCAGTGATGTCATATACTTTTGATATTAATTAATTAGGGAACATTAAGTGCAAAGATTATTTGATAAATTGCCGAAAACAAATAATTTATTAAATATATTTTTCCAAGTTATTTTGACACCAGAACCTTAATATGTATTTTGAAAAGGAAAAAAAGTCATTTTAAAAATATATATATAGCATCATTATTCATTTATTTTTTGAACACTGCAAATTTTTATACTTAGCTTATGATCCTCAAGATGGTTAAGCGAAAAATGGATAACACTTAAGTACAGAAACTTAGCTTTAGTGTAAAAGCCTGGAATGTCCTTGTGCTTGGTAGTTTTTTTGTCTAAAATACTGTGCAATACTATGTGCGTTTTTAACACTAGAAACGTTTTTTAAATATTTGTTAGACTCTAAAATCCATTTTTTTGTTTTCAAATTTAAAATTTAATTATGCTCATTTCATGTTTTGAATTTATTGCATTAGGGTAAATACTTTAAACATTTTCATGCTTTCCTAATGATATACCCGTCAAATACATAGTAGGAAGGGGGGGGGGTGTCAAGAGTGTTCTGGGATTTATTCGAGCACATCAAATAAACATAGGAGGATATCTTGCATCCTTTCGAGTACCTCCACCAAATTTAAACCGTTTAGGTTGGGGTTTGCGTCTAGGACAGCCCGTCAGATTAGTAAAAAAAAAATCGATCGTCAGAAACATTGAAGCGGGGCAGAATAAGGTGGGTTAATTTCTAGCTAGAATGCGTGCATTTAGCAAATAGGATGATTTGAGCGTAACGTAAGAGTGTAAGAAGGTTACAAAATGAAAAAAAAGAAAGGGGATTTTTTTTTTTTTTTTTTTTAAAGAAAAAAGTTAAAGAATCACGAAGGAAATATAAACTGCCGAGTTCTACAAGCCGAAGTAATAAAAACCGTCTATTAAGTTTAGAGTGTGCACATGCGCAATAAGCGAACTATAGCTCATTACAGACTTACTTCATGGTCTCGCTTTAACAAAACAACGGTTTTGTTAAAGCTAGACCACGGAGAGATAGCGGGGGAACTGAGAGCTCAAACGGAATACTTCATTGGTAGAAATAAATGGCGAGATTACCTTTCAGGGGTCAGGTTAAAAATACCCCTCTAAATGTTCGTAAGGTTTTAGGCTAGAATGACTACGAAGTTGTACTATCTGTATAAAAATCTGACACGCTTGAGGATTTCAATATGGCATTTTTTTTCTTTCGCGTTTTCAAAAATTTGCTATGAGCGTGCGTTACTTCTGAAACGTCAGTCTTCTGAATGGGAGCGTTTTTAGGGTTTACTTTACACTTTCTCTGAATATCTGACTTGCTCGTTTTTCCTTTCTTTCCTTCCGGATCGCCACTCCCCATCACACAATTTGGCATATTAACATACCTTTTGTATCAACGACAAGTAAGATCATCTAAACCATCAATATCAGACACGCTCAAATAAATCCATGAAACTGTTTTTTTTTTTTTTTACATTTTTGAAAATCTTCAATCTTTTCATCACCACTGCACGGGAACATTATAAAACATTTTCTTCATCTTATAACTAAAACTGCAAAATATAATAGGTTCCCTTCACGCTAGAGTAAATCCCCATTAACATTATGGGCTTCCCTACTAGTTCATAAAAATAAGCACCAACTATTCTTATACTTTGCACACATCATATAAATATCATCAGGCAGATACCATTCTGACTTGCATTTGTATGCATACTAATCAGCAAACATACCGATGCAAAAAACTATACATGCATTTAAACTTAATAACAGCTTGAATGAAGTAAAGTTCAATTAAGTAAAAACTTTACTTCAATTTCAATCGCAATATCATACAGCATAGAAGGTAATTGCATATTTTTGTGTCTCTAAACGCTTCAAAGCTTGAGGTTGATTATTATTTTCTAATATTTACAGATATCTAACAAATTACAGAGTTGAATTTTTTTAAAGAAAATAATACTCAGCGGAAATCATTAGATGCATAAATATCATTTAAATAATATTGCTTCACGTATAAATATCTAATTAGAGAAAATATTACAACATAACAAACTCGAATAATGAATTCATTAATTATAAAGCTTTTAAGAAACAATGAAAAAAATGTTCTGGCAACTAACCTTTAGAACGGAATCATATAGCTGTTTATACATTTTTCAACAATAAATCAAGCATACGCTTCAGTTGAAATTGAGTTTAATTATTTTGTTTCAGTTGTTTAAATATGACGGAAACAATTCCGTTTTATTTTGAAAATTTCTTTTCTCTTAGAATAATGGAAGTAGTAGTACAATTATTTTGCCTTCTCAGACGATTGAAAAATAAGTTTTGATTATGCTTTAATTACATTCATATATTAGTGAGGGATATGATTGTTAATAATTTTTATCAAATGTTCTTTGATTGTTATTTGTGGAAAGATTTGTTTGTGTATTTGTGCAATGAAACGAAAAAATATTCATTTCGTTTTCATGAGTTTAAGCTTATTATTAATGGAAAATGTAAATCTATCCATCCAAAAACACTTATTTATCCTTGCTATTAAGTAATAATAGCAAATAACAGATGAAAATTATTACATTTCTATAAAGGATATGAGGAGCTAAACAGTAAAAAAATAATTTATTCTACTATTATGTAATAACACAATGCTTTTTGTGCCATTTATTACAGTTCCCCCAACATCGGTTTCTATCAAAATAAAACCCAGAAAACCAAAAGCGAAAGATTCAGTAAGTATGGTTTAGTGTTTTAAATGGTTGATGTTATTATAATTATAACTATTTGTGAAATTGCAATTGAATCAGTGCGAAGCAAAGGGATGTAAGTGCGAAAGGAGATAACCAGTACAAATGATAGATGAACCTCTCCTCTGGTTTTCGTGTAAAATGTAGTACTAGTACCCTTGGTAGGTGATGCTATTCAGCATGATTCATAAAAACTTTTCATTGAAAGTCTGCCCAGGACCGGAACTTCGTTTTACCGTGTTTTACTCAAAAGTTGAGAATGTCCACTTTCATTAATTTGGCTTATCACTGCTCAATTTAAGACAATTTTAATGATGCAATAATATTGGACGAACTATAGTACAGGGTGACCGACGGACGTTTTTGAAATGATTAGAATGAAGCCGCTACCCGAGGTAGGGAGGGAATGCACTTATTAGTACCCTTGGTAAACAATGCTATTTGAGTAATTATGGATCAGTGGACAGTTGAGCATCGCATGTTTGCTTATGACACGCATGGTAAAAATGCTTAGTCAATTACGGCTGTGCTGCGGTTTTTCGTGTTTATTTCAACCTTGGACGCTACGGTATTGTTTCAAGCCGCATTACCATTTTCACGCGGGTTAACAACCTGATGACAACAGCAATTAGTGCAAAGAAGCCAACTGGTCCCACGAAGATTGATAGGATCCTGGACAACATCGAGCGAGTGAAACAAGCGATTTTCAACTGGTCCCACGAAGACTGATAGGAACCTGGACAACATCGAGCGAGTGAAACAAGCGATCTCCTTACGGTCTGCAGAAGACAAGCGCGTGAACCAAACTTAAGTCGTAAATCAGTGCGCACACTATTGATAACAGATTTTGATTTATTTCTTACAAAATGTATCTTTTTCAGCAGCACAAAGCAAGAGACTTTGAGTAACGAGAAATTTGAATGCAAATACTGCTTAAAGAACATTAAAAAGCAGTAATCATTATGAGTGAGGAGGCTCATTTTCCCTTTTTGTCTGACATTATCTTTCGTTCTTACTTTGCATTTCAAATAACATCAAATTCTATCGAGTTTAGTCTTATAAGAGGATTGTTTCGTAAAAAATCCACGTAAGTACTGGTCATGCAAAAAAACATCCGACTCCCGTCGGTTCCTAGCACTTTATTTTGAAAAATAAATTTAGTAACCTTCTGGAACTTATTTTTTTAAATAACTAGGCATTTCAGAACCTTGTGTCCTTTATGTTTGTGCAAGGATAAAAACTGACCTGAACTTGTTTTTTAACATTGAAAAAATCATTTTTAAAACGCTGTATTTTTGAAAAATGTTCCCGTTCAAGTCCCTGCCCACCCTTATAACTTCGGAATGGCTACTTTCATATTCATGAAAGTGGTATATTCAAAAGTTTAGGCATAATACAGAGGCCATGGGCTGCTAAATAAAATCACTTAAGGCACCCCTTGGTGGAAAACTGCGGGGAGTTAGCATTCCTATCTTTAAAACAGAGCAAGATGGGGTGAAGAAGTAACATACAAAGTTGTAGAGATTCATCGATTTAGTACAAAAATGCACATTGGGAGCATCAAGGCAAAGAATAAAATGATTAAAACATGCATTTGCTTTTTCGTGATTTTCCACTCTGCGGCGTGAGAAAATGAGCAGAGAAAGAAAAAAAAAAGTAAGCTATAACAATATACATTATTATGACATTATGTTGTCACGTTTTGCCCGTAATGTTATTATTTTCTTTCTGTTCAAATTTCCTGACGTAACAGGGATGTAAAAGAGGGACTTCTTCATAAAATTGTGAAAAAAAAAAACTGTTATAACCGTTTTGTTTTTTTGCATCAATGTCAACAAAGCTCGCACGAAATCGATGATGCTCTACAAATCACTTCCCCCTCTATCTCGAAGACAATTTTGAGATAGAAATTATGATTCCGTAGTTTCCCCCAGATGGCGCCATTAGTTATTTTACTCAGCAGTGCATATCCTACGTATAGTAGCGCATTGAACTCTGCTCCCCTTCCGCCCGCAAAGATCTTCGGCTGTCGAAACATTGACAATCATTTTAAAACGTTTATGGAACGAAGTGCAATACCTATGTAAATACAGTGCTGGCCAAATTATTAGACTAAAGTTTTTTTTCTTTGTTTTTTTGTACACTATTTGTACTAAAATACTATTTATTGTACTGTTAAAGTACAGTGCATACTGTACACTGATTATAACGTTATTTTAGCATAATTTAATGTTTGCAGGTGGCAGCACTGTCTGCTTTGTTTATGTTCTTTGTTTAACTACCTACCAGGAACATAACCTCAATCCGCTTAAACAGTTCACTAGTTCTTTTTATTAGTGTGTTTTGTTATATTTAAAGTTAGTTTTAGGTAATTAGTGAGTTTGTGTATGTGAGTATATATAATAGTGAGTATAAACAATTTTTTACCCCTTTTTTTAAAAAGCTAAGAAATGGTGTAAACCTTGTGAAAAGTATGCCAAACAGACTTAAAATGCTTATCAAAAACAAGGGAATACATACTAATTGCATTAGATAATTATTTCACTGTTCGTTAATGTGTCTATAGTTATGTGATCAATAAAGAACTTGCTTTTAAAACAGTCTTATTCTAATAATTTGGCCAGCACTGTACTTACTTGTTTACTGGTTATCTTTCACACTTCACGCGCAGGGTTTTTAGTACATCGAGAAGTTTAAACGTGACAAATATTGCAAAACCTGTGACTTACGCCAATAATAAATTACGGTTTCCATTCTACAACTAAAACCGTGACTGCTTTTTTAAGGTGACACTAACGTGCGAGACGTCTAGCAGCAATCCAGAAGCTACGATTTTGTGGTGGAAAGATGGAGAATCCATTCCGGGCCACCATGAAGGGGTTGTGGATGCTTCATACGGAGGAAAATCAACAAAAAATCGTGTCCGGTTCAACGTAACTTCAGCTGATGATTTGAGCTCATATACATGCCAAGCAACAAATCATGTCTTAAGGAGAACTGTCCATGAAATATTCACTCTGAGGGTGTTGTGTACGTATAATCTTTCATTTTATTTTATTTGTTTTTTTCCCAATTTTATTTATTTATCATTATTAAATTCATTTTTCATTTTTATCATCATTATTGTTATTAAAATCATTTTCGTTGTTATCGTCATCATTTTTATTATTAAAATAAATTTCATTTTTATCATCGCCATCATTATTATTAATCAAATCATTTTAATTTTTATCATCATGATTATTATTATTATTATAAAATCATTTTCATTGTCGTTATCATTATTATTATTAAAATCAATTTCATTGTTATCATCGTCATCACCATTATTATTATTAAAATCATTTTCATTCATCGTCACGTTAATATTATATTAAAATCATTTTTATTGTTCTCATCATTATCATTGCTATTATTATTTTTTTTTACAATAGTAACCACGATTTTACTAATTTGTATTAAAAACTGTAAGAATTCAAAAGCAGATGCGATAAAATGTACTTAAAAAATAATCAAACGTAAGATTTAAAGATTTGTTTAATCATTTTCCATAGTTCTCAATACATCTCTTAACTAAGTTTAGTTTTCGAGGAGAGTATTGAAACTTCATAAAATTAAATTTTAATGCTTAGTTTTAATTTAACCGATTCAAGTAATACACATTAAATTAGCGATTTGCAACCCGAGGAGAGTGGCCCCTGGGAAACATAAAACAATTTCAAGCGATGTATGCATTTTTAGAAAAAAAAAATATTTTTTTTCATCCATGGATCTTTGTGAATTATATTTTCAATTAATAGCTTTGAGATCCGATTTTCCGATCATACAAACACGGGAAAAAGTATAAGGACAAGCAAAAAGTCGCTAATTCTAGGCGCCGCTTGGTTGGAAAAGTATGTAAATATTTTCACGATAAAAATACCTAAAGTGAAACATTTTCATACAAACTTTGCTTAAAATATTCTGAAAATAATTAAAATGCATGAATTTTTAAGGTTTTACTGGTTTGTCACTTGGAAAAAATTATAAGGACACACATTTATTTTGAGACCGGGAACAAAAAAATTGCATATTTAAATGTATTATACGATTATTTTCAGTAACACAAAACTGTAAGGCACTAAGTTTGTTCACTTTATTTGGTTCTTTATCAGGCCGAACAGCACACAACTCTCTGAATGTGAAAACAGCAAATTGTTGCTTACAAAAAATGTAAAATAAGTGGATGTGAAACTGCAAGGAAGGTAACAGATCTAAAAGAGTAATTTATGATTTTTTGAGGAATCCAAAAAAGTATGGCAAGGAAAAACGTACAGGCAAGCTTCCCACTCTTACTAAGCTCCAGAAACGAGCAACTGTTCATGGAGCTTCCTTAAAAAAAAAAAAGAGTTCTACTCAAATTAAAAGACACATGAATGTACCTTGCACTTGCCGAACAGTGCGTAATGTTTCGCAAAAGAATTCCAATGTCCCATATGCTAAACTACGGTCACATTCACCATTTAAAAATTTTCAAAAGAAGTTTTGATTGTAATTCGCTAAGAAACGCGTTTCTTTTAGATCTCGATGGAAATATGTCGTACTTTCTGATGAAATTTTTTTTTTTATTTGTACGGACCAGATGCTTTTCACTATTATTGGCATAATTTGCAAAACGAAACCTTTCTTTTTTCCAAACGACAATTCGGATACGGTTTTGTGGTGGGCAGGTTTTGCAGTTAATGAAGCACCACCAAGTAAGTCTATTCGATCTCCCTGAATTCAGAATCGTATGTTGATACACTAGCTGAAAATTTACTACCTGAAGCACCCCTTATCACAGGTGGTGATTATTTGTTTCAACAAGACAATGCAAGTTGCCATGTGTCTTGTGGGACACATTCATGGTTTGAGGCCAATTCAGTGATAATTCTCGGCCGGCCCACAAGAAGTCTTTATTTAAACCTCATAGAGAATCTGCGGAGCATTTTAACTAGTAAAGTGTCTAAGGATGGGACACAATATGCAAATTAAGACGAACGAACGTCATCCATTAAATTGGCATGTAAAAACATTTCCGAATAAACTTTAACTGAACTTTTCTGAGTCAACGACTGGACGATTGATGAGGGTAACTGAAAAAACAGTGATTTTGTAGAATATTATTTTTTCTGGGACATATTTGTTTAATATCCTTATAATTTTTTCAATGTTTCACCTAATACATTTGTGTTAATTCGGGATTTAACAATTATATTGTAATTTAATTTCATACTAAGAAGTTCCTAATGCTTCCTATTTACAAGTAGAAAATTATGTTTGATTTTGATTGCAGTTGATGATTACTTTCATACATAACACTCATTTTTCAACGTGTCCTTATAATTGTTTCCATGGCTGTACTACCTGTATTGAGCACATACGCCCGGGGGAGGAGGCGTAATGTCATATCAGTGCTCGAATGGGGATGATGATCCGGAAAAGTTACCTGGATTAAGTGGAACGTAAACATTTATATAGTCAAACTGATGCCTTGATTAATTTAAAAAGAGAACTAATAACTATTCGTTCAGGAATGTGTGTAAGGAAATGAATGCTTTTTTACCTTAATCTATGTCGAAAATATATACAGAATACATACAGAAAATACATACTACAGAAGCATCTACAGCCAAAATATAGTATTTTTGAAGGATCTAAATCTAAAGTAGTACTTAGCGGTTTTCGTTTTAGAATTTCGACTAATTTTTACGCTTTAACGGGTGATGAAACCCATGCTTACATCTTGGAAAATGCATGTCTGCATGCATATATGCCCTTTTTTTGTGGACCCTTAATTAAAACGCATGAATTGAACGAAATTTCCAACATACATGAACAACTGAAATTGATCCTGATTAGTTATGGAGTAAAAAGACATTTTTGTCGTAAAGCATGATTTAATACAATAACATAAAAACATATTTAATATTTTACTGCAAAATACATGTTCTTGTATTATCTTTGGATAATAAGCGAAATAAAAAAATCTTATTTATCTGCAGATAAGCCCGAGTTTCTCCTTACTGCAGCAGAACGCTTTGATGTTCTTGAAGGCGAGTCTACAGTAGTCAATGCAACAGCCAAGGGAAATCCAAATCAAATCACCTATTCATGGACAAGAAACGGTCTTCCTCTGTTGGACATGGCTGATGGCAGTGCTAGGCCTAGCGGGGCCCGGTACGGACATAGAGCTGTTTACAGAGGGCCCTTGCTGGAACTGACAGATGTGACGAGGGATGACGGAGGTGAATATGGCTGTGAAGCAGCAAACACCGAAGGAGTAACATGGACATCAGTAAACATTAATGTCATATGTGAGTATTGATTAATTTTACTGCCTGGTAAATATGTCTTGAAGTAGTGTAGCTAGGGTAAAGCGGAGGGGGTGCCCCAGGCCGGAAGGCATATTTTCAGGACCAGCGACGTTGATTTGAAAAAAAATCTAAATGGGGGAATCATTCTTTAAATTTGGAGGGAAAGGAAAAGAACAACCTTTGTAAAGTAAGGTTTCGAAATGACTATAACTGCGTTTCTCAGTGTTCAAAGTTGAAATATTTCCGTAGTGAATCTGTGGAGATTCCTTATTACCTTAACATCCTCTAAGATAGACTTAAACTGTATTTTTAAAACTTAAATTTCGGAAAATATTCCTTGAAAGAACTTGAGTAACTAACGTCAGCAGAGGCTAAAAGTGATTTCAGTTTTGATGAAGATTCGGGAGAGGACCCTCCCCCCCCCCCCACCTTAAACGTTACATTTAGCAGTGAGTTTTGATGCAAATTTAGAATACTTCTCCGAGACAGGCTTGTGACATCCCTCCCCCCTCCCTCTTTTTTTGTTGGAAGAATACGGATCAAATTAGTTTCCTTTCACTCTTAAATAAAATTATAAATTTTAAGTTTAATAATTTTCGATGGTTTAATGTATTAGATATTTTTTACTGAAAGGGAGGCAAATCGAGGTACCGCCCCGGGCGGCATAAACTGTAGCTACGCCAAATGTCTTGGTTATAAAAAAATATATGCAATAGTAAATTTCGTACTACAACAAAACATTATGTGAACATTTAAGTTTTATGTTTCATTCATTTTGTTTACACATGACTAGATAAATAATAAAGCGTGTTAAAACCTCCTCTCACCCACTTCTAGGAAATAAATAAAATAGTTGATGCTAAATCTCCATTTGATCAAGTATTCAATGATTGTTGTAATGATGTAATATCATATTAAAATTAGGTAAATATTAAAAGAAAAATGCATACCGTTTCCGAATCTCGTTCAAATTTTGATGATTTCAGGTGCAAAAGCAGTTTTTTTTTTTTTTTTTTTAAAGGAGAATCGGAACGTTAATTTTCGACAACGAAAAAAGTAGTTTTCAGCAATTAGAACAAAGATACATGTTTATTTTGTTTTGCATCTTTCTAAATCTTATTATTTGTGTAAAAATTTCCGTAACACTAAAAACTGATTCATGAAAAGTAAATGATTTCTGAAATTCCTTGGACACTTAAATGCTTCTAAAATATTCTTAATAAAGATAATTTGACAGAATAAGTTAGTTAGTTTCTGCTCGAGTTTTAGTGAACTTAACTAAACTGAATATATATATATATATATATATATATATATATATATATATATATATACACTAGTGTCCAAAAGTTAAGCATAATTCATAAAATGCGAGAAAAATCTGTAAATTTTCGTAAAATTATATAAAGTTACTTATGGAGATTCATTGGTTGAAGAAGAAACAATATGTTTATGCAAAATAGTATAGTCGATGGTGTCATGCGCGAATTAGGTGCGCGTTTCGGAATGTGGATAAAACAGCTCGCACGCTTTGGAGAGTTCATGCGCGTTTCATGCAATTGCTGTACCAAGAAAAATTGGATCTGGTGAAACAGATCTAATAATGGCACAAAGACGCCAATTGGACATGTTTGCAAAAGGAAGAATCGTTGGAATGCTAGAATCTGGACGATCACAAACTGAAGTGTTTCGTATTCTTAGTGTGCCTCAGTGTGTAATCTCGAGACTGTGGCAGAGGTTTTCAAATACGGGAAATGTTACCCGCCGACCAGTACCAGGTCGACAAAGAGTCACAACCGCAAGCCAAGATCGTTTTCTGGCAATTTCTGCACGACGTCATAGGGACAGCTGTGCCAGAGAACTGGGTTCGGCGCTCAGTGCCGTCACAGGAATAACAATTTCGAGTTCAAACTGTTTACAGGAGACTCAATCATGTCGGTCTGTATGCCGGAAGACCAGCAGTTTGCATTCCTCTCACATCAGCGCATAAACCGCTCGTTTAAACTGGAGCTTGCAACATCGGCATTGGAGTGTGGGACAGTGGACTAATGTGATGTTCTGTGATGAGTCCCGCTTTACTCTACAGAGTGATTCTCGTCAGGTAACAATCTGGAGAGAAAAGGGGACTCGTTTCCAACCGCAAAACATAAGAGAAAGACATCACTTTGCGTCAGCAGGAGTAATGGTGTGGGCGGGCATTATGTTGGATGGCCGCACCGACCTCCATATTTGTGAGACAGGCTCAGTCACTGATCAAAGATACAGAGACGAGGTTCTTGAGCCTTATGTTCGCTTGTTTCGAGGTGCTGTTGGTCCTGAGTTCATATTTATGGACGATAACGCGCCATGTCACCGAACAGCTGTGGTCGATGACTTCCTCGAATCAGAAAATATCCAGCGAATGACGTGGCCTGCGAAGTCCCCTGATCTGAACCCTATCGAGCATGTCTGGGATATGCTCGGGAGATAACTTGCAGCCCGTTCGCCCACGTCAAGCTCCGCTCCGGAGCTAAAAAGAGCTCTCCAGTATGCTTGGAACTGTTTAAGCCCACAACTCATCCACCACCTCATAGAAAGTATGAGTAATCGTTGTGCAGCGTGCCTGGCACTCAGAGGTGGCCATACACACTATTGAACTTCAGCATCATCTTATAAAGAAAATTTTTTGTGCAAAGAGTAAACTCCTCATATCCCTAATTTTCATTTAAACTATTTTTTGGGATGATAAAAGTAAATATTACCGTTTTTTGAGTAGTTTCCTTATTTTGTAACCGTGTTGCACTCGCATATCACGTTTCCCTCTATTTCGATTTATATTTCTCACATTACTCACATAAATAACAATTATGCTTTTTAACAAATATATATATATATATATATATATATATATATATATATATATATATATATATATATATATATATATATATATATATATATATATATATATATATATATACTTCGCCACGTGTTTTTACTTTTAGAATATTACAAGTTATTCTTTTTACTTTTGTATAGTGTTTTTCTTTTGCGTATTAATAAATTTGATTTCGTTTTATATGTACTGTTTGTGTCAAGACTTCTTTTTTGTAGGCACACTGCGCTAGCCGAGGGTTTAGGCACATGTACGTCAGGTGCATTTTATTTGTTTAGTTTCATTCATGGTACAGTCAGGTCTATTAAAACGGTACACCAATACTTATTTACAAACCAAAGTCGTAGTTTTAAATGACGCGGTGGCTGTTCTTACCCCTATTTTATCAAATAGAATCGTTTGCGCTTCAGCCAATTGGATGTCAACTTATCAGAGCTCGACAATAGGTCTCTTTCTTATTATAAAGAAGTTCGTTTACCCATGATTTAATAATATATTTTTAAATTATTCAATATGTTGACCGAATTTACTGTAATTTCTTCATAAATCAGTGTTCTATATATTTTCTTACAATTCCAGATCCAGCTCGTGTCACCAAATTAACAAGGACATTAATGATCGGTACTGGAGAAAACGCCGAATTCGAGTGTGAAGCTGACGCCAACCCCGCTGTAAATCGAATGATCACGTGGCGTAGAACTGGCTTCGACTTCACCAGGACGCGGGAAGCTGTTGAACGAGGGAAATCAGTGCTCAGCGTGATCAATATTACTCGTCTGGATGCTGGAGAATTTGACTGCGTGGCCTACAATGGAATTGGGAAAGAAGCCGTCCAACGAGCTCAGCTCATAGTCAAGTGTGAGTTGTGAGTGAACACTTACACCTAGGTCACAGTTTGCTTGCTCTAAGCAAAATCATAATAATTGGGGTGAGATAACGACATAAAACAAAAGTGAAAGAAAAAAATATATATAACTAACTATACGAACTGAACGATGGGAGTAAAATAATTAACATGCAATTTTTTTTGCTATACGTTGCTAGTTAAGTTCATAGTTTTACTCTAAATGCTGTCCTATGCTGTATATGTTACAGTAAAAACCGAAATTGAAGAATATGAAAATCCATCGGACATATTTGGTCTTTCACCAAGATCTTTGCTATGGAATTGTTGACATTTTACGGCAAGTTCGACATTACCAAATTTCGGTCTTTAACAGCAACATATACATGGTACGATCTAAAAGTAATGAGCCTCACTTTACTGAAGCATGCACACCCTGCAGCTCGCTCCGCTTTACAGCGACGGTGGTGGGGGTTGTTGGCTTTACAGTGCAACGCAGTTCAGTTGCCTCCCAGGTTTCGGAGCGGCACCATCGGCCTTAACAGTAACCCCTATACGGTGATTCGTGACACGGCGATATAAGAAGTTCGTCAGAGTAATGCAAAGAAATCAAATTATGCTTCCGATTTCCTTCCCAAACGTTCGCAATGCTTCAACAGGCGCTTGGGACAAAGTCTCTGTCCTATACGCAAGTGGAAAAATCGCACGAGGTCTTTCGTAAGGCTAGAAAGTGGTGACTGATAAACCTCAGTCTGGACGCCCAATTTCGACCCGTACTGACATAAATTTGCAACGAGTGTGTGAATTTTTGAGCACGGACTGGTGTTTGAGTCTCTACCAAGTAGAAAAAGCCCTGGGTGTATCGGAAACAACGGTGCAACGCATTGCTACGGAGAAGTTGCACATGCGGAAAATCTGCACGAAACTCGTGCTGAGAGTTCTGACTGAAGAAGGTTCGAGTCAACGCTCCTGTGTTGCACTAACCTTCCTAAAGTCCGGGCTTATGGCCTCCTGACTTCTTCTTGCTTCCCCGATTAAAAATCAGCGTTGAAAAGGAAACATTTCGACTGCATCGAGGACATCAAAGCACATGTCAAGGCAGCCCTTGCAGATACCTCGAAACAGGATTTAAGGGATGCCTTTGAGTCCTGGAAAAGCCGCCTACAGAAGTACATTGTTGCAAGAGGTACCTATTTTTTAAGACTATTAGGCAGTCCTTCCAATCAGCTCAATAAATCGGTCTTTTTTAACGAAGGCTCAGTACTTTTGGATCGCACCAAGCTTATGCTTTCCCTTTCCATGAATCATTCTGAAATTGAGAATTTTTCTTTTAAGAGGTGAATTATTTAAACTAGAATTTTAAAGATCTAAATATAAAAGAAACAAAGAATAATATTTGTTGTTGTGCTTGATTAAGAAAGATAAACACATTTTATAAAGTTAAAAACCGGTTTTATAGTTCAGTTTTCAAAGTAATGAACAGCTTTAGCTTTAAAAGGGGCAGTGTGTTCTTAATTGTGAAATCAGTTTGATGGACTGATTTTGAAACTTTTTCAAATTTAGTAACCATTTCTCATTAATTTAACAAAATACAATGTTTTTGCATTTAAAAATTCCTATGCAGCATGTATTTTATAAATTACCCTGATAGCACAAAATGTCATTTCAAAGTTGCAAGGTCAGCAGTTACAAAGTGACAGAAAAATGATGAATCACAGAACTCACGTTGCGGCTACAAATTTCGTATCACTTCAACAATGAATTTGTGCCAGGACACTTGGTGAAGTTATGAAAACGTCACTGCAACGCCAATTTTCACCCGTCATTCCTTGCCAGGGGATTTTCTAGTAAATAATATTTTTACAACAATTATATTAGGTGAAATAAGATAAATCCCAAAGGTTACTTTTATAAATTTAATTAATACTATATGTATTCAGGGTAGATTAATTTGCACTAGCTGATCGCGGACCACATCAAAATTGCTCGCAGTCATCTAGTGATCTGCGGACTACAGGTTGAGAATGACTGATGTAGACAGAAGGATAAATTACTTTTTGAAATTCGGGATAAACTACTTTTAACAACGAGCTTTATGCATGTAAGGATAGCTGTAGATATGAGATAAACATAAGCTTTTCCGCTGAATATAAAAAAGTATTATATTTCACTATGTTGTACTGTGCTGTGACGATATTCTCAGCAAGAGCCATTTAAAAAAAAAAAAAAAAATCTTGTGCAATGGGGTTGTTTCCTTCAGTCAAAAGTGTTAATTTTAATCACTAGAATAGAGCAAATAATAAATAAATACAAGGAGCCAGAAAAAACTTTATTTTTCCAGCAGTTATTTTTTACCGATTTTTTTTTTTAAATGTTCGATTTTGGAAATAAGGGGCAGTCTTTATGACGTCACAAGTGATGTATTTTGGCCCGAAATTCCATTGGCACGCTAAATGTTTACGCTTTGCTGACAACCGCGATGCCAGGTTATGATAATGTGTGCTGTGCGCTTATGCCATCTGTGAATGGAATGTTATCACTTGTGATGCCATGTGCAGAAGCGTAAAAAAATGAATTTCAATCTGCGCGCCGATTAATGAATTGTTAAAAAATATTAAATTTTGTCAAATTATGTTGAAAATGGTCAAATCCTATGCTCTTTCAGAAAAAAATACTTTTAAAATTTCATAAACGACTCCATTCTTGTTAACGGTCATGTTAACCTAAGTAAATGTACTACATAATAAAGATGGCATTTATACAGGAACAGCTTTGTGCACTAAAAAAAAATGGCACATTTATTTCTAAGTTCAAGTACACATTTATACGTAAATGATCATTTAATTCGTTTTTAGTCTATATCCCTTCTTGTGAGTACCCTATTTACTTTAGAAACGTAGCTAGGATTTTTTTAACTTAAATAATGCAAATTGTATTCGTCTAAACAAGACTAATGAGCTCCATCAATGGCAAAAGTAACTGCCTTACTGTTTTCTCCTAATTTGTATTGTTAGAAGGTTTTCTAATGCAATGTTTTCTACTAAAGTAGTAATCAGTTACAGCAATCGCTCGAACGATTCGCCTAAACTGCTTGAGCGACCTGAATAAAAGCCCAGTTCGAAACTGACGCGTAATAATGAGATGATTTAAACTAATTTGCGTTTTTTTTCGGTGGCTTTCAGCCTTCTTCTAGCAATATAAACGGGTGTCGAAAAGTCTGACACATTTTAAATATTCGTAGAAACGCAATAAATTATCGTATGAATATGCAATTTGGGCCATAACACGTCATAGGTTCATGATTTTTTTTTATGAAATCGTAAAAAAAGGAGAAAGAAAAAGGTAAGTTCTATGTAACTTCATCGATGGCTGTGAAGTCTGAGTAAGAAAAACAAACGTAATGCGAAGTGTTTAATCATTTTATTAAACAGAAATCTATAGAGTAGACCGGGGCACGTTTATGCGGATTTTTTTCAATGAATTTTCTAAATTTTATGTTTTAACTTAGGAAGTTTTAGACATTGTGGGTTTATGAAGCAGTTAATGGAGTCAAAATTGGTATATTCGGATGTTGCTCAGTTTGTGTTTTTAACAGTTAAACAAATTTTTTTTAAGTCCAAGTCGGTTGCGTAAACGTGCCCCGGATAAGGGGCACGTTTATTTTGACACATAACGTGTTCTGTTAGTGTTTTGAACATAATGACTTACCATCGCATATTTATTTTGACACCTAACGTGGTTCTGTTAGTGTTTTGAACATAATGACTTACCATCGTTAAAAAAAAAAAAAAAATTACATACTAAATAGTGTATAAAGCAAAAGCTGAACGGGTATGAAGACTGCATTACATGATTGTAAGCTATAGATAAGTATTTGTAACTCAATTAAACATTAAATGGGGATTTTCAAAACTAAATCACCTGAAAATACTAAAAAGTTTTGAGGCAATTCGGAGCAAAAAAAAAAGCGTCATGGCACGTTCAGGAGTAAGACACAGTAAGAACGTGCGTAAAGGTGCTCAGTCGTCAACGCGTAAACTTGCCCGCCTTGAAGTTTGGATTTATTTTTAACACGCAAAAATAGACTCTATAACAAAAAATTCGACGCACCAAGAAGGAGTGGTCCGACTGAGATGAAAATTGGTGGATAGGAAGACAATGCACAGAATAGTAAATGATTAAATTATCAGAACAATTGAATATTTTATGTCGAAGTTACACTAACAAGTTCAATAAGGTGTTGACCTGCTTCTAGCCTGTGGATACAAGCTGAAGCAAGGCGTGACAAAGACCGATAAAGCTCCCGGAGGGTGTCCTGTGGTATTTCCTGCCAAATTCGCTCCAATTGTCAAACGATGTTATCAACATTCCTTACCAGATGCAATCGCATCCCTTCGTATCCCAGACATGCTCGATGGGAGAGTTCTGCGATCTGGCAGGTCACGGAAGAGTTTGACAAGCTTGAAGACAGTTCATAGCAACACGTGCCGTACGTCATCTGGCATTGTCCTGCAGAAAACCAACCTAGGGTACTGCAAAAGGAACGGCAGCAAAACAGGTCTTAAGATGTCGTCAATGTACCACTGTGCAGTAAGTGTACCTCTAATTACGACCAAGGGGATCCAGTTATAAAAGGAAATGACACACCAGACCATAATGCCTTGTTTAGGGCCAGTGTGGCGTGCAAAAGTGAAAGCAGAATCCCCCCTCTGTCCTGGGTGTCACCAAACGCGTCTTCGATGATCGTTAGGACACAGTTGGAAGCGGTATTCATCGCTAAAGGCTATACGTCCCCAGTCGGTATCATTTCAACCTGATCGAACCATGCACCACTGATGCTCAACACATGATGCGACTGATGCTCAAAAACTTGTGAGGAGTAGCATCAATATGTTATGACTATTTGCTCTCCAGTTATAATTCGTTTTGAAAAAACGGCACTGCGTAAACGTGCCCTGATCTACACTACCTTTCATTGACAGATTTCAATGTGTTCACGCTTGTTGCTCGAACCAAATCTAAACGACTCTAGTAATGAAAAGTATTGCTTTCTGTATGATAAAATTCACACCTCACATTACGCTTGCTTTTCTTACTGTGACTTTACGGCCGTCACAGAAGTTACTAATGATTACAACTTTTATTTTTTTTCCTTTGTTTTTTACGATGTTGATAAATATTCTTGTACTAGTGAATATTATGACGCAAATCGTGAATTTATATAACAATTTGTTGCTTTTCTATGAATTTTTCAATTGTGTAGGGGGCTTTTAGGACACCCTGTATATACCACTAATTTAATCCAGACGGAAATATTTTGTGTGATTGGGGGAAACATTACAATAATAATGTGCAGATACATATTTACCAATACGGTCAATTACACTTGTGGGCTTAGAAGCAGAAGTTTTACAAAAACAAAACATTTTGATTTTCAGGTTTTGATGAGAGTTATGTTTTACTAATTTAAAACCTGTATTATTGATTTGGCAAACAGGGAAGTAACTTTTATGCCTTGAATTATATTAAGGTATCAAAAATGTATGCTATTTATGACGTACCATGACGTTATTAGGGGGCCTAAGTCAGATATTTTGCTAAGTTATTAAAAAACACACGTTTTAAAACTAGAGTGTCAATATATCTAGTCAATATATCGAGTGTATACTAGAGTGTCAAGTGATGTCCACAACATGCAGTTTTTTATTAATCTGATTTCCTATTGCCTGATCAATTTCCAATCTTTGCACAATTTCGGGGGGGGGGGGGATAAGTGACAAAAATTAATCAAAAAAAAAATAAATATGATAAATAAGTGAATTATTATGTTTTCTTTTTAAAAAAACACGATCGCCATTATCTATTCACAGAAATACTATTTTCTACAGAAAAAATATGCATTAAAAAACAAGAAAGTAGTCCTTTTTGGATTTCATGTAACTATTATCAGTATTTCTACAACATCTTTTCGAACGTTTACTCATACGATTTTTCATCTGACATTGTGAAGCATTTGCGTAATCAAAGTAGCTGTTCTTTCAGCAATTTGATATCTTTTAGTAAGTTACGAACCAGGGCTGCAGAGTCGGAGGAAAAGTGACCGACTACCTCCGATTCCGACAACGGGAATTTTAAAGCCTTCGACTCCGACTCCTTTACCACAAAATCTGACTTCGGCTCCATATCGGCAAAGCACTGGCAGAATTGCGGACTTTGAAGGAAAAGAAACAACTTCGACTTTTTGATTCAGACTCCGCAGCCCTAATACGAACATCTATAGCTTTAATTCGAACCACCAAAACATAGTCACTCCGCAAATGCGGAAGGACAAAGAAAGGATTTGTCACTTCTCGAAATCTTTAGCAGACTGGATGTTATCTGAGTAACTTGTCTGCTGCTACCGTGGAAGGTCACTAGATTTTGTCTTCGTCACAAACAATGCTTAAGAATTAAATCTAGTTATTGGCTAAGTAAAATTTAAAAAAAAAAGGGGGGGGGGGAGTTTTCTTTACAATTATCGTAAAAAAGTTTAAGCAAATCCCTGTATTGACATACCGTATGAGGCTTGCAAATTATTTTAACTTTTAATTACAGATAAAATGAAATTACACCTGTATTAAGCCTTTTAATGTTTTATAGTTTTTGTAGGAACTCTGCAATATTTTATCGTTTAAAAAACCATTGATTATTCGAAATTTTAATCAAGCATTTAGTATCAAAACCAGCTGAAGCTATTAAATGTCTTTCTGTTTTTGTAACTCGATATTTCTTGGTGAATACTATCATGCTCAATGTAATTTGGAGAGCATCCAGCTCAACCAGGTAGAAAACGTCCGTGAATATTTTTTGTTTCTCCTGGAAAAAAAAGGATTTAGTTGGTATTGATACTAAACGCCTTAAATGCAAAACAATTGTTTTTGCAATACGATAACTGTAAATCTGCCAAAGTTTAAAATAAAATTTTAAAAAAAGTTTTTTTTTTTTTTTGCGAAAAATAGGATAAAATATTAGTTATGTAGAACTTAGCTATTCATAAAGTGCTCGTGAATTTCGCACCCTATTCAGGAATTTCGGGAGCTATTAATTTTTGTTCACTTAGATAAGTTTTCTTTCTTTTTTTTTAAATTTAATTTTTGATTTTCCCAGTACCTTTGCCTCTGTACCTTTTCTCTGTGAAAAAAAAAATATTTGGACAATTAAAGTTTCTTTAATGATATCTCTTAAAATATTTTTACAGTCAAACCAGAAGTGCGTTTGCCACACAGTTTTGTGGACGTTGCTGGTGAAGAAGGTGAAGCTGCAAGACTTGTTTGCCTAGCTGAAGGAGCGCCAGCTGTCAGCTTTGTATGGTCCTACAATGGCGGCGTCATCGGTGGAGACATTTTTGGCAGTAGTAAATATGCTTCCCAGGCAGCTCAATTAGACGACCTTACATGGGAAAGTGTGTTGTTTGTGAAACATTTACAAGCTTCTGATTTCGGATACTACACATGCGTGGCAAGGAATGAGTTGGGACACGACCACGTCAAAGTCAAACTTCGAAGAAGAGGTAAATCAACAAACAGTTTTCTTTCTTTATTCTAAAACCTTAAGGGGACCATGGAACTTCCAAATAGATGAAATCAGTCAAAAATATGATTTTTTTTATTCCGTGGAAGTAACAATATATGAAGTGTGCTGAATCGTATAAAAAAAAAACTCTTCTTAATCTGATGTTTCATCGCGAAGTTATATGCATTCAAAAAAAGTAAACAGAGCGTGTTTTCGATTAAAATGGCTGTAAAAAATGTAAACAAAGTCGAAAAACTAAGTAAAACTAAGTGTAAAACATGTAAACTAAGTGTCAATAAATTCTTACATTGGTATTAATGTCAAATATTTAGTCATCGTAAAAATATCTTTCGGGAGGTATTAAAATACGAAGATCATTAAATGTAGGTGAAATTAGACTTTAACGTCATTTATCTCGGACTGGAAAATTTGATGCTGACACAGATTGAAAAAAAAGCTCCATGCGACTTAATTTTTGGTCGATATTCTTCAAATTTCAGAATATGCTACTTTGGTAGTAGCTTGATAAAACTGGGTATGCATTAAGGTTTAAGAGAATTTTATGTTGCTTAAAAATATTAAAGTTTTGATTTTTATGTAATATTTGCAACAAAAACTATTGCTTTAAGCGAAAAAAAAATACTGTGCAGTTAATAATGAACCAATCCTTAAATGGATACCCAAAGTTCTTGACAATGTTCTGTTCTCTGATAAAATGCAAATTATTTGAGAAAAAAAGCAAAAATTGAGTCGTGTGGAGCATTTTAAAATTTTTATTTTAAATTTCAAAATTTTTATTTTAAATTTCAAAATTTTTAATTTTAATTAAATTTTTATTTTGTTGCAGTTTTTTGCTTGATATTTTGCATGCTAATAAACTTACCAACTTTTATGCCCAGTTTCATATTTCAAAAATAATAAATGAAAGAAAAAGCTTTCAAGGTCCACAGTCCCCTTAATAAAGAGATAAATCCCGAAAACTGATAGGTTTTTAAGTATTTTTAATGATTTCAGACGCTTTGATGTAGGAATATTTTGGAATAACAGTTAATCAAAAAATAGAGAAGCTAAAAAAGCGATTCACAAAATTTTTTAATCAGCTTCCCTGTTTCGTTCTTAATCACATAATTTTGTAAATCAAACGTGATTATTATTTTTAACAATTATCTTTTTATGATTTCCTTTCTTGACTAATTTATTACAATGTCTAAAAGATATCGATATTAAACTAATGAATTGCATAACCATTTGAATTTAACTGTAATTACATTGTTATATCTAAATTAAATGTACTGTTGTAATAATCGTGTATGTTCTGCTATTGCTCATTCAATGTATGAATGAGAATAAAACACTGGAAAAAATTAACTTTTACCCGGAGGAGTATGTCAGTGCTAAGCACAAAAGTCATATCGATACTTACTATCAAAATTTAATTATTGTCGTCAGGTGGCTCTTTGTAATATATTTTACCAAAATACAATGTTTCAGAAGCATTTGAAGGTGGGAGACATTTCAAAAAAAAAAAAAAAAATGTAATGGATATAAAAAAGAATTTTCTCATTTTTAACTCAGCTGCAGATGCAATTTTTACGCTTAGCACGGTTGCATTAAGTATTTTAAAATGAATTTTCTACAATATGGAAACTATATATAAGTAACATAATTTTCAGGTCCTCCCGATCCCCCATATAGCATAAGAATCGTCAATTCTTCTTCGGACAGCGTGGTAGTCAGTTGGACTCCAGGATACAGCAGTGGCCTTCCGCAACAGTTCAGAATACGATATGAAATTACCGGTTCAAATGATCCCAAATATGTTGATGTCTTCCCAGCAAACACCACAGTGTTTGTTATTTCTGGGCTGGAACCAGAAAAGGAATACAGTTTCAGCATGTCAGCCAGAAACATGCTGGGTGAGAGCTTGTATAGCAAAGAGAACACAAGAGCTATCACACAAAGTGAGTTTATTTCTTCGTATACACTGTAAAATGTTTTTTGTTAAATTACCAGTTTTAATGGGTGCAACGTTACACGAGCTCTGAAGTGTGTAGCATCATTGTATTGAAAACTTAAATTTTTTGGAGGAATCTTGCACTGTGGTTTCAGTAGAATTCAAAGCGCATGCGTAACGATCAGAATCGGCGCAAAGCAGGTAAACTCTTATTAGCGAAACGAAAACCGTCCTTTATGGCCGAAAAATAAAAACTCTTGATCTGCGACCTGCCTCAGACTTGCGTTCTGGGTTCTGACGCCACTCAGGTCATTTCCTTTCTTAGTACAATATAAATGTCTTGTTATATTTTAAAATAAATAAACAATTGGTGTACATTGCTTGGGGCGGGGAGGGAGGGGTTTAAAAAGCATGCACTTGATAACTCGTTCAAGAAAGTCAGAGGAAAGCTTAATTTTTTTTAGGCATACAGAAATTTCTGGCGTAACCTTACGCAAAAAATTAGTGAGACATTACGCTATAGTTACATTACCATGGTGTAACCTTCCACAAGCGGTGTGTAACTTGACGCCAGTTTTATCGGTTAAGTTACTCCAGAGCACTGGAGGTAACTAAGCTGCTACCGAGTAAGGTTACACAAAAATTTTTACAGTGTACTTTGATACAGTGGTACCAAGCCTGCGGATGATAAGCTGTTCTGGTAATTTTTATACTTCGAAAATGAAGAGTAAATAAACAATTTTAAAAAGAGAATAGTTAATGTCTCGAAAGAAAGGTCACAGTTTCCAAGCAAATTTATTCCTTCACACAACATTGGTGTAAAATTTAATTTCTCGGTCTTATGACAGTCAGTTCTTTCATCACAAGGTCTTAAAGTGATATTTTGCTTCTTTAATATTTTTTTTAATGGAGTTTTAAAAAAATATTCCTCTCCTTTTTTTTATTGTTATGACTTTAGTGTTAATGATGTGTTGTTCGGCTGTTAGGAAATCTTCATGCTTGCAATTAGTTGCTGACTATTAAAACCCCAAAAACAAAGAATCAAAAATTTTGTGTTTTCTTTAAAACCGCTGCTCTTACGTTACTTTTTTCACTCAAAGATTTTACTTATAAAAAACTGTCAACACTTTGTAACCATTCAACTTCCTCAAATTTTAATGTGGAAAAATAACGCATTCTAAGTTTACTGTAATAACAAAAAGAAACTGAAACACTTGTAAGGTAAAAACTTAATTTTTTACGAGACATTGTTGAACATAAGATTTTGGAGTTAACGCTTTTAAAATTTAGAGCAATGAATTTGAAGTTAGTTTCTGGTAGAGAAAATATCAAAAAATCAAACGAAAAAAATTTGTGTATTAGATTTTACTGAAACTGCAAAGATCTGATACTACTCTAGCACGCAATAAGTTTCTCAATAAAAAAAATATCTTCCTGCGTAACGTAAACCTCATCCCATTTTTATGCTCTGGACAAAACCTATGCATGCAGGCAATCACGCTACTGGTGGCTCAATTTCTATCTTGCATGACATCTTCATAACATTTCGCTGTTCGTCAGGAAAAGAACGATATTGGTGAGAGTTCTCAAAATTTGTAAAATACACAAATTGCTATTTGTGTCTCAACTTTTAGAAGTCCTGATACTTTCATGGTTTTTTTCTTTTTTAAAAACATTTCAATTGGTGGAGAAATTAATTTCGTGATAAAGTACTTCTGTGACGGATTTGAAAATCGTAAGTGCTATCAAGTCGTATGAGCATCATAAAAAAAAGTACAGTATCGAAAATTGATTGCTTCTTTTGACTTTATTCATAAATTGTCCATTGCAGAATCAAGAGGAAATGCAATGGCGCCAACTGGAGCAAGTCAAGATGCCTTGAGCGAGAGCAATGCTGAGCTTCCAAAACTCCTGCTTGTTGTTGTTTCTGTAGTCGGATCGCTTCTATTAATATTAAATGTTGTTCTAGTCATCTGTTTCATTAAAAGACGGAAAAACAGACACCACCATGGTCGAGGTATGCATTGTATTTATTACTATTAAAGATTAAGTATGTCTTAGTTTCGTAAGTAGTATGTCTTAGTTTCATTTTAGTAGTCCTTAGTTCGTCTTAGTATGTCTTAGTATACTCAAGACCAGTCAACTGATTTTATTGAAACTTGAAGCAAAACTAGTGCCACCCGAACATCAGTTACGTAAAGGAGATCATTCTACCAAAAAAAAAATAAATAAATAAATAAATAAATAAATAAATCTTAGTAAAACGTCACTTTCAGGGAATGCATTTCAGATAGAAATGTCATTATATAAAGCTATTTAACGTGAAGCAACTTGTCGTTAACCACGATACTGATTAGTTTAGGTATCAGCTTTTGCATTGAATATGAATTTTTTTGAGGGAAGCAAAAAGTAAACTGTTAGATTTTAGTTTTTCTGCTAAAGCTTTAAGACTCACAAGTTAGATATAAACTCAAAAGGGTAAATTCTAATCATTTCTATACTTCAACTGTATTTAAACGTATAATCAATTAATATGTAATTAAATGCAACGTTTTTATAATATGCAGTGCTTAAAGTACAATGGATAGTATGTTGTATATTTCTGGAGTGTTAAGAATGGCGTTAAGTCAAACATTTTACAAATTAAGGTAAGAATGGACTTGAGCTTCTATTTCATTCCTCTATTGGTACGAATAGCCCAAAAAGTGCCCGGTCGAACAGGTGTCCTCTCCCCTCTCTCCCCCCCCCCCCCTTTCCAAACGCTGTGCACGCTACTTTGAGTAAAGTAGTACTGAATTTTTGCAGGTGTATTAACCAAATCTTCAGTAACTTGAAACTTATTAAGTCTTAGCCACGACACCTAGCTTAAATTTAAAGAAGTGCGCATGGTACAACCTTGGTTTTTACTTTCTAATGATATAAATCCCTAATCATCAGCAAAACTATGACTTGTTCAGAGCTTTGTTTTTCATAGTTTCGATTTTTAACAAAAGTGAACCCTAAAACAACAAAACATTTAAAAAAAAAAAAAAAAAACTAAATAACTAAAATATAAAAATGCATTGAATTGTTTAGAGAAAACATCAACCACGAAAGAAGAATTTCCATAGCATTAGCTTTTTGTTGAACAAACACGCTTTTCTCTCTTCCAGGGAGTCCTAAAACAATAACGCAAACAACAACTCCCGATTCCTTGATGTATACGCCCAGCAAATATCAACAATCCATCAACGGAGAGGCAATTTGTCAGGTAGACGACAAAACCAGCTATCAAGAAGAAATCCTAATGAAAGAGCTCTTTGTAAGTACATTGTTTTGACGATAATAAAATTGCAATTTGTGTAATGCGTCTTCTCTAAGATTTGTCAATGAAAGCTATTAATTAATTCCCGTGAATTATCATCCCGATGATACTGCTGAGTAAAAAATTCTCTTTGTGAGGGAATAATAATTAGCAAATAAATGTTTGATGCGTCAATAACAATAAATTTATTGCTATTTGTGGGTTAATGATGGTATTTTTACTTGCTAATCGTTCGAAAGGATTCTACGTAACTAGAACATTCATTTTTATTAATTGTGGAACCCTTATTTTTTTTTCTTTTTAATTATTTTCTAACAAGATAGTTTTTGTGGCACTGCACAATATTACTATATATAGCATGATATATCTCCTTACTTTTTCGTCTTTAAATTGGTAGAATAAGCAAAATAATAATAACAATTACCCAGAAAAAACTTTTATTTTCCCAATATTAAACTTTTAATCATTTTTTGAAAATGTCTGCTTTTCAAACCAAATTGTTTCATTGTGTGACGTCAGAAGTGATGAAAGCCATCTTGAATTGGAGAGCGTGGTTTTCTTTCCTGGCAAGATATCGCCATTTAATGATTTTTTCGCCGTGAGTAATTTATTAGCGGAATGAGAATTTTTAGTTAAATAAAATATTTTCATTTAGCGAAGTTTAGCAGAGTCCTGAAACTTTATTCTGGTAACCCTAGCGATTTGCCGCTCACTTGTGACGTCAGCAGTGTTTAAGACTTTTTTTTTTGCGAGAGAAAATAAGTCTAAATTAAAAAAAAAAGTAACTTTTCCCATGTTTTCGGCCATGATCTTTCAGAGAACATTATTTTTGAAAAATAAGAAGCAACCCAATAATATAACACACTGTGTGGCAAAGAAAACTTCCCTTATAGTTTCTAATTTCTTGATACATTACTAAAAAAATGGGGGCGATGAATTCAAAGAAATGTAAATACGCATTAATGATTTATTAAAAGCATACTTCATTTCTTTTGTAATTGAAATTATGTATGTGAATGTATGTTGATTTATTAAATCGAGAAGGATCTTTACTGAAGGTCTGCGATGTGACTTGTGTGCAACATGCGATGCTCCCCATATTTTTCGTTAAAAACTTTTACAACATCAGGCTGATAGAAAGAGGCTAATACTCTGGTTCTACAGCAAAAATAAATGAATGTGCAAAAAAAAAAATCTATTAGAAAGGGACTGTTTTTGATATTTTTTTAAATCTTTCAACAGGGAGAATACGGTACAATGACTTTTCCCCGTGAGTCTCTTTCCTCGCTACGAATGTTTTTTTTTTTTTTTTTGAACTTTTCATCTCTCTAGCCCCTCAGAAGAATGTTGACGCTCAATACACCCTTCCACTCTAAATAAAAGTATTGACTATGAAACTATCGCAAACTGAAGAATAAAAGGCCGTGGGTGATGTAGGGAAATCAGTGGTCATCTTTGGATTTAGAGGGTCACCATAAGTAAGAATTAGCAAAAATTGTGTCACATGCATTTGGAGAGGTTTTTTTTTTTTTTTTTTGAAGCTCTCAGTGAGTGTTATTTTACCCTTTTTCGCCATTTGCAGTTATAACAAATTCATTTTTTGAAACTTCAAAATAACTTATACACTAAACAGCTTAGGGAAGTGTCGAGAGAAATCACAGAGCTGCATTTATACAGGTAAAAAAAGGTGGAAAACTATATCTAGCTTGCCTATTAGATGTAGGTAGCAGAAGCATCGCAAGCTGCAACACGTATTGATCAGGATAGAATTATTTTTCCCACATTATTTGGGCAAAAATACAGCGCTGCCCCATTCAACTCAACTTTACCATACATAAAAAATGGAGAAAATATTTTGCATAATTTCTTATCCTGACTGCAATAAATTTGAAGATTTTACGTTTGAAAATATTTTTAAATATAAATAAGCATTTATTCAAAAAACAAAGGTGTTCTAAATATTTTTTTAACGTTTTCTGTCTTGAGACTAATGGTTATAGAAAGTAAAAATATTCAAACACTGCCATATTTTAATAAATAAATAAGTTACCATTTTTTAGGAGACCAAAAAGCAAGTAAACGACAAGTGTCTTCAAAGTTATGACACATCCAAATCATACGGTAAGTTATTTATTTATTTTAATTTACTTATACATTATTTTTATCATGGACGTAGGTTTTGAGAAGGCGTTTAACAGGCTTTACAAGCAGCAACTAAATAAAAATCTTCTGAAGAATTTCAGTCTGACCATCTTCTCGCATATAATTAAAAAGTACAATGTGTTGAATACACTACTACCTATACAACTTGTACTCATACTACCTATTTAAATTTATATCTCACTAAGCAATTTAGAAATTCAATTATTTTTTAAGTTCCCAATTATTTTTTCTCCCGTCCCCCCTCCCGCCCCTGTTTTTTTTTTTAATTTTATATAATAAATAGTATATATTATTACATATTACATATTGTGTAGAGTATTCAACACAA
This sequence comes from Uloborus diversus, assembly GCF_026930045.1. Classification (NCBI taxonomy): domain Eukaryota; kingdom Metazoa; phylum Arthropoda; class Arachnida; order Araneae; family Uloboridae; genus Uloborus; species Uloborus diversus. Next base: position 86,668,110 of record NC_072739.1, on the reverse strand, counting down.
GTACAATGTGTTGAATACTCTACTACCTATACAACCTGTACTCATACTACCTATTTAAATTTATATCTCACTAAGCAAATTAGTAATTCAATTATTTTTAGGGTTCCCAATTATTTTTTCTCCCGCCCCCCCCCCCTGTTTTTTTTTTAATTTTTACATTTATCTGAATTTAGTTGCGACCAAATTGTTTAATCATTTCGAATACAAATTTGTAATTGTTTTGAATATATCCCCTTGTCTTTCCACTTATTTTTAAGCTTAACTATTATTAACCGAGAATGGGGTTTCTTCCTTCAGTCAAATGTAATACTTTTAGTCACTGAAATTGATAGAATACACAGATAAAAAAAACATGGAGCCCGAAAAAACTTATTTTCCCAACAGTTATTTTTTATTTAATTTTTTTTACTGTTCGATTTTGGAAAAAAGGCGTGGTCTTTATGACTTCATAAATTATGCACTTCGGCGCGCTACTCCATTGCCGAACTAAATGTTTATGCTTTGCTGTCAACCGCGTTGCCAGGTAATGATAATTTGCGCAGTACGCTAATGTGAATGACATTCAATCACTTGTGATGTCATGTGCAGAAGTCAAAAAAAAAAAAAAAAAAAAAAAAAAAAATCAGTTCCCGCACCGATTAAAATAATTGTTAAAAATACATTAGACTTTGTTAAATTATTTTAAAAACGGTTAAATCCTATGTTTTTAGCATGCTTTTCCAAAAAAAAAATAAATACTAGTAAGGTTTCGGAAACAACTCTATTTTTAGAAAACAAAGTTGAGCGTAAAAGATGTGGTTCATAAAAAGGTAACTCTTATACTTTTAAGTATGGATTGTTAATTGGTTCGTTATAAATTAGAAAATTGGCATTAAAAGTATACAAAAAGGGTGCATTGCTTGTTTTAATTCAAACAAATATATTTCTAGTACACTCACAGGCAGAATATTTTCTAGTTTACAGTGATCTTTTTTTTTAAAGTTCATTATTCTTAATAAAGGAACGAGTTGGCAAATTGTCTACATAATTTTGTTTTCTATTACCAAGCGTATTTAATTATGACAAACCACTTAATGTTAAAAATTACACTTGTTAATGATTCTGATAACGTATTCATTAGTTATTAAATCAAACGTATGAACCAAAAAAAAAAAAAAAAAAAAAACAGATACTTTTATGAGGAAAAAATTCTAACTTTTAAAAGAAGTTTGATGTTACTAAAATATTTTATGGTTGTAAATAATATGATAATTTTTAATAAACTTCTAAATGGTAATAATGATGTTCCAAAATGTGCTAAAACAAAGAATGAGTTTTTGTCTGTAAAGTTTATTGATTAGAAAAAACCATGTTTATTCATATTGGTTGCTGGTTTGTGTAACTAAAACTCCAAAATAACGTGTCTTCTGCAGATGGTTTGATGTAAAAAAATCATACAAAATTAAAATTATCTTAAATTTCATTCCTGATAAACTGTCGAGAGTTTTAAAGAATGTTAAATTTCCTTTTAGAATACTCACATTCCAGGAAAAAAGATAACTGCCCAGACATACTGAAAAACCGAGGAATGGTAAGATTTTGAGCTTTTGAAGTTTTGAGAATTATTTTAATTATTGTTGCTAGAAAAGTATTATTAGTAGTAGCATACTAATATTACTAGTTACTACATGTAGAAATTATTAAAAAAAAAAAACTTTTTGGGTGTTAAAGTGAAAAACCTCTTGGCAGGTAAAGGACAGTAAGTGCAAATTTCTCTTTTTTTTTTTTACATTTTTGTCATCTATTATACGTTAGCTTTTAGTACAAGCTCGCGTATTTGGTTCACGCTGCAAAAGAAAAAAAAGCAAGAAAACAAGTAAGTTACAACATTTCCCTATTGTTCGTACGGAATCCAAAACGTGTTTCTTCAAACATCATGAAAACTCATTTTGCAGATATTGCCGTTTACCTGCACACGGCAGAATAGATGCAGTGACTCGGTACATAGTGTTTAAAAGAGCTCATATAGTGACAGAGACAATTTTTAAAAAACCTCTTTATAGACATTCTAGAAGGCACTATAAAAGAACTGCTTTTGAAACGAAGTATACAGGTGACACTTTACACTCAGAATTGGGTACTACAGTGCTGGCCAAATTATTAGACTAAAGAGGTTTTTTTTTGTTTGTTTGTTTGTTTTTTGTACACTATTTGCATTAAAATACTATTTATTTTACTGTGAAAGTACAGTACATACTGTACACTGATTATTAAGTTATTTAAGCATAATTTAATGATTGCAGGTGGCAGCACTGTTTGCTTTGTTTATGCTCTTTGTTTATCTACCTACCAGGAACATAACGTCAATCAGCTTAAACAGTTCCCTAGTTCTTTTTATTAATGTGTTCTGTTATATTTAAAGTTAGTTTTAGGTAATTAGTGAGTATGTGAGTATATATAATAGTAAGTAAAACAATTTTTAATTCCTTTTTCAAAAAGTTAAGAACGTTGTGAAAAGTATGCCAAAAAGACTTAAAATGCTCATCAAGAACAAGGGAATGCATACTAAATATGTATTAGATAATTATTTCAATGTTCCTTAACGTGTATAGTTATGTAATCAATAAAGAATCTGCTTTTAAATCAGTCTTAGTCTAATAATTTGGCCATTACTCTAGAGTTGAAGTTGAAGATGTTATTTTACTCATAGATTTATCGAAATCTCTGTATTTAGATGTTAGTCGTATTACTATGATTGTAGAAAGGTTGCTTTCTCTAACAGTCTGTTAATTATATCGGAGCCTCGTCACCTTTATTACAGCAGCACAGTACAATGTGAAACTATACAGTAAAATCTCATTACAGCGAGTATTAATGCAAGGGCATAAACGTTTCAGCAAAAAAAAAAAAAAATGTTTAGTCTCATTTGTATTGCCATTATTTTGTTTGAATTCGATTACAGTGAAATCCTTGTTGCAACACAAAAAGATTCAGACTTTGAAGTTCATTGCCATTAGATTTAATAGCATTCTAAAAAGTAGAATCTAGGCGAGAAAATTTTGCCCACATAGTTTCGACACACATTACGTTTACTTATTGAAAAGGCCATTTCACGAAAAAGTCGTTATTTTACACATAAAGACTAAATTATTTTATAAAAAAATAATGATTTAAAAAATCAATGAACAGTCATTTGCTTACAACTCCATACACATGTTAAACATTTTCAAACAACAAAGTTTGTTCATTACCATATTAAATTGTTAATTTAAAAAATATATATTACCAGTCACGTGCTGGATGAAATTTTAGAACATGATAGCATATGGAAGGAGCAATTGACTTAAGAAACGCTAAAGCAAAAATCCCAAGTCATATGACTCGACTACGACAAATGAGAGCCATGTTTTACGTGAAACGAGGGAAGGAAACCTAATTATTTCAATACTTTACTTTAAATGTATCACGTGACTTAAGATTTTTCCTAAAAGATTTGAAAGCTTCCCTCTCTCCACCTTTTATTCCTTCTCAATGGACGAAACATCCGTTTTCCTTTTTCTTTTTCGTGGAATGGCCCAACATCCTTCAAATACAAAGTGTTTCTTATCTTAGACAAGTGGTAAACATAGTTTTCCCCCTACTCTTTTAGGATCATGTGAGCTTACAGTCAGTTCCTCTGACAGCCTCGATATCGTCAAGTGAAGTCATCACTACTCTAACTGAGGACACTCGCTACCCAAGAAGGGTTCTTCTTCCAGACGATACCGCGCTTTGTCATACGAGACAAACGGAGAGTCCTCCTGGAAGCTGCATACTTGGCACAGTTGGGAGCCATCTTGTGTGATATCGTACTTCCATTTAAAAACAGCTTCACGAAAATGATCAAGTTTATTACAAGAGACATTTGTAAATCTGTAGATGAGACCATTGTTGGAATCGTCTAATTTCGATTTTCTTCGTAGTCATTGATAAACTAAACTATTCGGAGCCAAATTTAGACATAACTTACTCAGTAATTATCTCGAAAGCCTAAGTTATGCAACATTTTTAAACAGGAAATATTAAGTTATTCTTACTAAACAGTGCAAAGGGGAGGGTACTTTCATTACTTAACACTAACTAAGGCATAGATTAAGCTGCATTACCGTAATTACAATAAAAATACTATAGTCAAACCCGCTTAATAGAATAGCTAATTTTCCATGATAAATTATTCTAATAAGCGGAATTTTCCATTAAACGGGATTAAAATAACAGACATAAACGGCTTGGTACATTCAGAAAGTATTACATTAAACGGGAGATTATTTTAACAGATATTCCAAAAAGCGGGATTGACTGTATTTTTACAAAAAAAAAAAGGAAGTATTGTATTCGTAAAAAAATTTTCACTCAAAAATCGACCTTAATTTCCATTTTGTCTACCCTCGAATGAATGTTGAGTTTTGTTTTCGACTCGATCACACGTGGATAAATGCCTAAGAACGTATAGATACGCAAAATATCCATTTTGACGATTCCCGAGTTAGTTACAACGAGTTTTCTCGTGACGTCTGTATGTACGTATGCATGTGCGTATGTATGTCGCATAACTCAAGAACGGAATGTCTTAGAACGTTTAAATTTGGTGCATAGACTCCTAGTGGGATCTAGTTGTGCAACTCCCTTTATGGTTGCATTCGGGTGTTTTTAAGGGGATCTTTTGCCCCTTTTTGTTGGGAAATCATTGTTAATTTCATCAAAATTCATATCAAAAAAGTACAACATTCATTGCTACAATTATATGCTAGTTAAATGTAGACTGGAATAAGTATCAACTCATGCATTTCAATTCAGCAGTTTTTGCTAGAAGTAATAAAATTGAAGGTCAGTCTTCGTCTAACGCCTAGTACAACTTAAATAAATCGCAAGATATAGGTTGAAAATAATTCTTGAATATTTTCTGCAAAATATTGAAAAAAAAAACATTCGGAAAACTATAAAAAAATACGCTTACAAGTATTGTGACAGCAATACGCATACTTGTAGATAATGCGACGCTATTTTTGCAATCGCGATATTTGAGTTTCGATTTTTACAAGTTCGTTTTCCACGATAATGATTTCCCGAAAGATCTTGCCCTTTGCGTCTGTACTTAAAAAAATATGTCTAAACTATGAATGTTGATTTCTTGCATCACTATTACAATTAATATCTTTTTATGCATTTATATTTTCTACTCTCAACTTTTAAAATAATTTTGTGTTTCTAAAGTTTGATGTTTAACGCACTTAATGCGTGCTGGCGAATAATTTCTAAAAATTTAATCCATAAGGACAATGGACATACATACGAAGGCCAATATAATTTATGGTATAAGTTATATAAATAAAAGAAAGAGGCGCTCTGTCGGATTTTGCACTTTCGTTCAAAAACATTTAAAAATTAATACATGCATGTTTTTGATGAAATTACAGACAGTTTTGAACTGTTGATACTTTAGAATCAGTCAATTTTAATAACATATTAAGACCGTATTTTGAAGTTTATATGTACTGCAAAATGTCTGCCTAACCCATTCTCCCTTAATTCTAATGCTTAATAATTTTTAATATTCCAATTTTTATCAGAAGAATTTATTGAGATATTTAATAGTCTTGTCAGTATGATCTGGTGGTCAGGGGCTCAAAAAGTATCTTAAAAAATCACCTTAACTGCTACAAATTTGTTCGATGCAGCTAAATTTGGCTCCGAATGAATGTTTAATTCTGGCCATTTTGTACATAACATTTAAGGGGTGCCTTTCAATGGTGGAAGTGACTGCAGGGCACCATCTTGTTGAGTTTTAGAAGGCCTGAGATAAAGGAAGAAAGCTTGCAATTAAAAAGTTTTTTTTAATGCTATTTTACACTCCATGTTATCCAAGCAGGTATCAGAAGTCTTTTTTTTAGTTCAGCTTTGTATCTTATAAAATCTTCAGTAATCAGAAAATCTTTGCAAAAAAGTATAGACTTTTTTCCGCTAGATTTTTGGGTAGAATAATTGATGCATTAAACAAAAAAGCCTATTTGGTTTGATAGCTTTATTTTTCTTAAAGTTTTCAATAATACATGTAAAAATGCATATGATTCATTTTAAGAAGAGAATCGGTTTATGAACATTGTTTTAACTTTTTATTTACTTTATTTTTTCTTTCATTTTTTTAAAAAATATTTTTAACTTCATGACATATTTTCAAACAAAAATATCTTAATATTTTGCATAAAAGAAATTTTTAAAAGATCATATTCAGAATCTTAGATCGATTCAGAAGAGAACTTTTTCTTGATTGTCGATTGAGTATTTGCTAATGCATTTTAAAATACAATTGAAAATGATTTTTTTTTGGCATTTAATTGAATTTTAAGCATAGATAAAAATTTATAAGTACTTTCTACTACTTGAATATTTAAGCATTTCAGATTATGAAAATTTGAAGAGTATTTAGTTGTCAATTCTGGAAAATCGCATTTTCACATATAATTTTTTTAAATAAATCACTTTAGAATTTATAAGCCGATTTTTGTATCAATTTGCTTGTGATTATTGCAATTCTAAAAAGGGCCCCATCATTAATTTAGACAGTGAGAAGCAAAGGGATGTAAGTGGCATCCCTTTGCCACTTACATCCCTAGGCCCCCCCCCCCAGGTAGGCTTTCAATGAAAATATTTTCTAAATCATGCTTATAGTAGCATCTACCAGGGATACTAGTACTATTTCTTGCGCCAAGACGGAGGAGAGGTTTGCTTATCATTTGTACTGGTTATCTGCAAATTTTTAATTTTGCCACTTACATCCATTTGCTTCTTACTCCCTTAATTATGAAATCACTAAATTTACCAGACATTGAATTTTAATAACTAATATCAAACTTAACTTCTTATATGTTTTCTTTCATTTAACATAACCTAGTTGTTTAATATATTTAAATAAAAGAATATATTCTTAGCCTATCAATATATATATACATATATATATTGCATTAGGAAAGATTAAAAATATGCTTCCACTTAACGAGTACATTACGTAACTTAACATGGTATATATTTTTTAACTTCATGCAGCTATCGAATCTATTAAAGTTGAACTTTCGTTTATTTCAGGGTTTTTCTTTAAAGACCATTGTCCCGTACGACGCGCCTCATATATTTCATTCAAAATAATAACTTGAAAGGGTAATGATTAAAATGTTATTGCATAATAAATTCATTAAGCAAAAGATTTCGTCATTACATTTTTAATTAATTACTTTTTAAGGAAATATATGAACCGCCACGTGCAGGACAAAATGACTGCTTTTTCGTGGAATGACCTAAATGTTGTTTTTCAATAGTTTAAACTATTGTTTCTCAACAAATGAGATATGTTTCCTTTACATTGGAAATTTTGCTCTCAAAATTTACAATTTCTTTTAATATTAGATTATTAATAGAGCAAAAATATGAACTTATACATAAGCAAATTACAAGAGATTGACTTTGGATGTCGTGACATATGCAAATCAATTATGTTTAAATAACAAAATTGTATAATGAAAATGCAACTTCATCAGAAATATCTTTGTATGAAATGTAAATATTAAAAAAATAGCTTACCCCTTTTTCATTAAAATATTAAGGGATATGATAAAATGTTAATGAAATTTAAGCGTCTTTTTGTTCTGCACGTGACGGGGGATTTGCCTTTAAACGTAATTTTTCAATTTTTAAGCAAACATGATAGTCGGTGTGAACAACTGAACTATTGCTTACCATTACATTATTATCTAAAAAGAACACTGTTTTAAATGAAATAGGTATAAAAATAGAAAAGCTCAATGTCTGAAGAAGGTCATAAAAGAATAACTTTGACCTTGAAAATTGTTTAAATTAGAATTAAAAGAAAAAAATACAGATTTCAATTTACAACCGCTTTGTGCTTGAAGCAACAATTCAGGGAAATCAAATATTTTCTTTGCTTAATTAATTTAGAACGAGGTAGAAGTTTATTTTGTTGTTGCGGAATAAATAATGCTGTAAAGTTTTTTTAAAAAATCGTCTGCTTTCAAACAGCTTAAAATTTTGAGGGAAAAAATACAATTTTTTCTTTTTCTACGCAGTTCAAATACACTGTAGGCTCTGGCTATTGGCTGCTTAAAAAAGCAAAAGAAACAAATCTAGCAACATAAAACGTATCTTTAAGCTCAGTCGAAAACTAACTTTTCTTTGTGTTTACTCGGTTTTTCTTTTTTATTCTTTTGAAATTACATCAACATTACAAACTGTCATCGGCCTAATTTTTTCCCGAATGAGGAATGGAATGTTTTAACGCAAGGTGGCGCATTCAAGTTCTATAATTGCGAAACGCCTATGAGACCGGGGAGGAGTATTAAAGCTTCTGCCTAATGCAGATCTCGGCGATTAAAAATACATAGATACGTACATGAATGTTATTTCGATTATTAAAAAATAAATAAATTAGTTTTTTTTCATTCTTCATTTTTGCCTACGTTTTATAAGGTAAGTTATTTTTAAATATTGGTGAGAGTTCTCTTTTAAAATTAAAAAGAAGCGTTAGAAAACCTGTATTTTTCTCTGAAGCCCTAAAAAATCTCATTTCTTGTTTAAAATATTGAAAGAAATATAAACTAAAGCTTTTATTGAACTGTTGAGGGTACTTCAATTTTCCTGATTTGTTAATTATTTTCGATATATATCCTGATTTGTTAACTTTATTCACTCCTGAGTTTTGTGATTTTTATAAAGTAATGCTTTTCCAATGCTGCAAAAAAGAAAAAAAGAAGAAAACATTTTATAAAAGCTAGCGATTTTATGCAACGAAATAAAGTAACAATTTTCTATGTAAGTTCACTAAAATAAGCTTGTTTTATTCAGATAAAAAAGGCGTTTGATATTGAAAGGCAATATGTATTGTGTACGCGTTTTATTTAAATGTGGTTAAAGATTTGTATCATCAGAATTGTATCATTGTATTTTTTCATATATTTCATAGATTTTGTTACAGTGTAAAGGGCATGTATATTATAAAGCAAAAGTATATATGTGAATACTTTGTTTACGGCAGTGAAGAAGACAAAGTAAAATGAGAATATCAATTTTTGTAACAGACATGCTTTGTAAGAAGATAAGAAACTAATCAATTTCTTAGTATTTGATGATGTAATAAAAGAACAGAAGAATTTTTAAAAGTTTTGTTTTCTTTGTCTGCAAATCATTTGAGAAACACTTCATTTTTCATGTTCACAGTTCTTATATGTGTTTTAACTGGCTAAAACTACTACATTAAAAAAAAACTTTTCAGATTTAAAGGTTTTCAGATTTCTCAGAAAACTTCAAGATTATAAATTCTAAGAATATTTATAACAACCATTCGCTCAAACTAAAAAAACTATGTTTCATCGGTTTATGATTTGAATTAATGAAATTTAGGCTTCTGATAATTATTTTTTTTAATCATCCAATGTAATAGTGTGCACGGTAGACACATTTTTGCTAGCGCAAAGTTTTTGTATTAAATAAACGAAATGATACTTTAAAACTGTTTAAGATATAGCTAAAAAAAAAAGTTACGTTGTACCATAAATATGAACTCTCTCTCTCTCACACACAGAAATATATATTATGCATTCGCCACGTTTTTCTTTCATTTGCAGAAAATTAAAAAGTAAACAAATATCTAAACTGAAAATTGTTTTAAATAAATGCCTTGAATCTGATTTTTTTTTGTGTAAGTTTTTCATGCAATACTAGAATGACAATCAGAAACTACAAGAAATACTTTGCTGAAGAACCTAGGATCTTATTTAAATTAGCATACCAAAGAAGCAGATTACCTATCAACAAGAGATTGGGTGAAGTCACAGTTTTTACGATCTTAATTAATTTGAACAAGAGAAAAGCAAACTAAATGCTTAAACTGATATTTAAGAGTGCCATATTTCCACAGGTGCACCTACAGGGAATCAAATATCCTGGGAAATTTTATGCGTCACAAATTCAGTATAGTGTGATACATGGTTTTACGGGTGGGGAAAGTTTTCCCAATAGTAGAACCTTTACTATAAACTTATTTACTTGTAACACATCGGTTCAATGGGGTTGTAACCGTCAGTCAAATGTACTACTTTTAGACACTGAAATTGGTAGAATTAACAAAAATTAACATGGATCAATAAAATACTTTAATCTTCTCTCATTTTTTTTAAATGTATGATTTCAAAACCAAAATGTTTCATCGTAATGTATTCTTCACATTAATTTAGTTGGTTTTAAATACAGTCAAATGTACTACTTTTAGACACTGAAATTGGTAGAATTAACAAAAATTAACATGGATCAATAAAATACTTTAATCTTCTCTCATTTTTTTTAAATGTATGATTTCAAAACCAAAATGTTTCATCGTAATGTATTCTTCACATTAATTTAGTTGGTTTTAAATACATTTGCTTACTATAGCAAGTTTGGTGTTGTTACCCCAAGTGCTTAACCTGATGGAGAGGGGCGAATTTCCTGGCTGTCGAGGTGATATGCAGCAAAGCTGTAATATCGTAGTATCTGGTCATAATAGATATTACACAATGTGTGGACCAACATTGAAGCATGAGGTATTGTCTTTTATTATTCATTAACAAAGATTTAAAAAAAAAAGTTTTATTGTGGGGCTTACTGTATACTTATTACTACCCAAATTACCGTTTCAAATTATGTTCGTAGGAAGTATTAAAAAGTAAAAATAAAAGTATGTTGATGTTCCGATTAAAAATACTGGATGCATAGTTTCCGCCTCAGGATCCTTAAATCGTTCCAGACTAGAAAATTTAAGGTCTCCCATACACAAGGTGGTTAGTTGAAAAAAATTAATTTTTGAAAAAGTTGCCTGTCAAATAGTTGACTGGCCTGTTTTGTAAGAGTTTAATCAACTAAAAAGTTGATTCAACCCATCGGGATGAGAATGGTAGAGGCAGGAAATTTGAACGCTACTGATTGGCGAACATATAAAAACGTCAGTCATCTGCTTTATAGTTTGTTTTGCGTGCTCTATTGCGTGCTATTGTTGTTTCATTTAAAAACGAAATCTTTTAGACATTATTTGAAGGGGGAGGAGATTAAAAGCATTCTCAAACGTGAGTCTGAATTTCTGAGGAACAGAATTTGTTCATATGCGTTGGATGGAGAAAAAAATATTGCCGATGCATTTGCGTCGGCTGGCCAATCAGGAGTCCCAAAACTATAACAAGGTCCCTAGCTGAATTTACATGCTGCCAAGCGACTCTTTCACTTTTCTCCCTGGTTACACATCCTTATAACCCCTCGCTCGAAAGTTTAATCAACTAAACTGCTTCGTGCAGTGGAGGTCTAAAGCAGTCACAAATGTGCTAGCAAAAAAGACAACAAATGCCCCCAAACTTTAAATTATTTATAATAGTAAAACGAGCATTTAAAAAACTGTTTAAAAAATTAAAATTGCAATGGGGTTGTTTCCTTCAGTCAAAGGTACTAATTTTAGTCACTGGAATTGACAGAATAAGCAAAAATAATAACATGGACGAAGAAAGTACTTTCATTTTCCCAACAGTTAATTTTTTAATTAATTTTTTAAAATAAATGATTTTTCAAACAAGGCGTGGTCCTTATGACGTCACAAATGATGCACTTTGTCGCATCTTTATACCACGTTTCCACGTTATGACAATCAAGAAGCGAATTAAATTATTGCGCTCTACGCTTGCTGTCAGCAATATCGTTGCCAATATACGTGAGTAAAAATACGAATTAAATATTTTGCTTTGTGAATGGCAACAGTGAATGGCATTTCATCATTTGCGATGTCATCGGCAGAAGCATAAACAATGAAAGCGCACCGATTTGAATTTATTTTTAAATATTAAACTTAAACGAATTATTCAAAAAGGGTCAGATCCTAGGTTTTTAAGCTGCTCTTTCAGAAAAAAATACTTGCAAAGTTTTGGAAACGACCCCATTATGTCAGCCTGATGCAATAATTTGAATCAAAACGTTAAGGGAACAATGTACGTTAAGTCACGATGTACGCAGTGCAGATTTTTGAAATTGTAATTTTCATTCTTATCCAAGATTAAATGAGAAAAAATTAAAACCTAACAGAATAAAATTAATAACCATTGTATAATTCACTTTATATTTCATAATTGCATGTAATACAGCTTGATTCTTACAAAAAAGAAGCGCAATTATTTATCTATTTTTGAGTTAAAATTAAAAGACTTTATGGAAAGCAAAGGGAATAATTTTATTTAATTTAAAATTTAAGAAAATATCTAAGATCACAAATATTATGCTCAAGGAGTATGCTACCAATCCTTAATAAAAGCAGTCACATCAGAAAATAGAAGTTTCCATGTTGGGCAATCGTAACAACCTTATTTTTAAACTATTGGCAACTCCACGAAAAAGTCAACCTTTTGTCCCGCACGCGAACGGTTCACATATTTCATTAAAAAGTAATAATTTTAAAGGGTAATGACGAAATTTTGGGATTAAGAAATCACACATAAGTTTGTAATTTGTTTAAAAAATATTTATTGCTTTTTCAAAGTATCATTTTTAATGAAATACATGAGCGGGACAAAATGACCGTTTTCCGTGACATGCTGCTATGTAATTCATTACTGTTTAGATATATATTTAAGATCGGTTTATATCACGTTTGCAAAAAGCATTATACTGCAAAACTTTTGATACCATGTTAGGTAATAACTTTACCTGATAATCAGTGAGAGAAACGTATCTTGAATATGAAAATATGCAGAACATAATTTTTGTTGGCTCTGTTTAGTATTATTAAATGCATCGTTTGAGATGATCCATATACAATACAGTTTATTCTTTTTGGATACCTTTTGATGGAGAAAAATATAATACAACTTGTTCAGAATCTTAAACCGCAACCTAAAATAACTTGAGTTATCACCAAATGGCAAAATAGCTGCCATTTCTTTAGATAGAATATATGTGCACAAAAAGAAGGGGAAGCAGAATCTGTTTATTTGACTCTATTAAAAAAGGGGATATGATTTTAGTACTTCCATTTTTGGATTTTCGGAACAATTCCACAGAACAATTTCCATTTCTGAAATAACAGAAAATCCCGCAGGTAAGGCTTTGCTTTCGGAGTATGAACTTTATAGCTTTTCTATCGAGTTTGAATCGAAAATATACGTGCCTCAGGGAATTTCTATGATTTAGTCTTGGCTGGAAGAATTTTGCTTTGCTTTCTTTTAAAAATGCTTTTTTTTTTTTGGGCACCCAATATAGTAATAACTTATCACAATTTGACTGTATCGCTAAATAAGTTATTGAACATAGTGGAAATATAGTATGGAACAAATTTTGAAAAAGGAAAGAGAGAAAAAGAAAAACCGAAAATATTCTAAAGCAAAAATGAAGCGTTTTATATTCCGCTTGCCCAAATTGAGAAATTTGGAATTATGGGTTTGCATCCTTTTTTCCTATATCAAAATTTAAAAATAAAATTTAAAAACAGCTCATTTTTTGTTAGGAACTTTGAAAATAATCTCTACAAAAGGATATTTTTCATACGATTATTATTATTATTATTATTATTAAAAACAGTATGGCATAATAGTTATACTAGTGTAAAAAATACAAATATATAAGATTCTATCCATGACTTTTCAAAGCCTTTTTTTTTTCTCTTAACATGATACTTCTTTGTCGATACTATTAAGCTACAAAACCAGTTAGAATAAATCCTTTTTACCAGGTTAAACACCACCTGCAAAAACCGATTTTACTTTAAAACCAGCTGAATCCATCAACGATATAAAAATTTATTACTTAATCAACTTGCGTTTTTTATTTCACAAGTTAATACATGACATAAAATTGAGGTATCACATGAGTTTAAATGGAATTGGAACAGAAAATAAGAGAAGAAAAACCCTATATTATCAAACTTATGGGAAAAATGGCAATGAATTTGTAATAGAAAAAGAACAAAATCGAATTTTCAAAAAATCACTTCAAGGTGTCCACCCACTCCTATGTTACAAAATAATTTAGTGCCAAATTTCATGAAAGTCGGCTGAACGGTCTAGGAGTGTTACAGAAATCCAGATTTTCAGCTTTACTATTAGTTAAGATGATGTTATGTAGAATATTAGGTTTTCATTTCATTGTTATGAGACCATATTTTATCATTGGTGCTTCTCTGAACTCGATTTCGAAATCCTTCACTGGTTTCTCGATTGAGCATTCAACAACTTATTGAGATAACTTACTAACGTCGCATTTTCATTCATATCATCTCTTCATATCATAGCCTTACTGCTGGAACCTATTACTTACATGGGTTAAGCTGGTTTACATACTAAACAGTTCAATTTTAGTTATAGTAAAAATAAGGGTCAGACCCAAACATCCAAAAAAAAAAAAAAAAAAGCTAAACCTGGTGCAAATTGTTTATTACCCACCCAATAAGAACAGGTAAAAGGTCCCACCCCGGGTTTCGGAATGGGGGGCATCTAAAAATTGCTGTTTTGAGGAATTTTTAGAGTAAACTTCAAGAGGGAATATTATGTCATACTAAACTTAAAAGCGTGAAAATAAAGGCGTTTACCCCCAAGAGCGATGACACAACACACCTAGAGCCCCCTTATCCCCGTAAAACGAAGCAGTACCCTCCTTCCCCCCCTCCATACATTTCAAAAGGAAATATTATTTTATGCAAAGTTCAAGTTAGTAATCAAGTGTGCCTATCCTGCAAGTGCGATGGTGCCCCTTCTCCCAAAGCTACAGCACCGCCCCCCTCGAAAAAAATAATACACCAATCCCCCCTCCTTTCCATTTCAATTGGAAGTATTATTTCATGTGAATGTAAAATGCATTAAATCAGGACTGTCCGCCCCACAAGAACAGTAGCTCACCTCCCAAAACGAAATAATATACTTAAAGATTCCCCCCCCCCCCCTCTGATGGCATATTTGATTAAATGGTCAGAAAAATTATGCTGAACTAGTTTCCCCCCCCCCTTTTACTATATTGCTTTTTTGCAGTACTTAAAAGCAAAATTTTTAGTTTGCGTTATAACATAAATGCCTCATATACGTCATCAGATTGAGATAAAGGTTCCATCAGAATGGGAGTTTTCAAATGATTTCTCCTAAGCTTGTAACAAAAAGTCTTTGTTATCAAGATCTCTTGGAATCTAGATCCTCAGCAAAATCGTTATTGTTGCAACTATGTCTAACACAGTTTGCGCATATAGTTGAGCTCTTCAGTCCACTTTCAGACTTATCAAACATTCATTTTTCCAATAATCCCTCAGAGCAAGCACAAGATATGAAGTGAAGAAAGTCTTCTAGAGCGGAAGGTTTGGCTGTTGTAATAGGACGCAGATATTTCTGTGGTGCTTTCTCCTTCTTTGTACCCACCAAAAATGCCGCTAGCTTTCCCATACTTACAAGTGACATATACACTGCATTGCTGGCATATTTCCTTGTGGCTTGCAGATCATTACCAAAAAAAAAAAAAAAGAAAAAACATGATCGAGAAGTTATCTTCCATTTATAACATATATGACACCAACTGTTTATTTTGTGATGGTGGCGTGGATGGATCTTTTGCTTCAAATAATAACACTTAATCATACAGGTTTTCTTTACATCTCAAACTTCAGATTCATCGAATACCGATGAAGGATCAGCATACAACTCGTACTAGTAGTTTTTAGCAATCTTTTGTTCCATCTTTTTTACTGTTCATACTATTCGGTGTAAAAGGTGGTTTGGGGTTACACATCTCTACAGATAGTAACTACTCTCGTAACAGAAGCTAGAGACATAACTGCATACCTCTTTTACAAAGAAATGCAACTTAATTTTTTGCCTTCCATATCCTTTTATGTTACTATCACAACGTTAAAGGCCACATCACAACTCACCTTATTATCAGCGACACGACCAGTATCGGCGAGCAACACCACTACCAACTTGAGTCAATACCCGTAGAGAGGGAAGAGCAGTATTTAGCATTCTACTGTTGTATTGCTCATTGCTCTCATCAAGACTTCTTCCATTGTTGAATCACTATAGGTTCTGGACCACCTAAATTTGTCACTGCGTTGGATCATTGGGTAGCTGATGTGACATATTTATCAATTTTTTTAAAATTGCATAATGTACTCGAAAGTTTCAGATAGTGTTGCAAGTATATTCGCATATTTAGCATAATTCACATAACCGGCTGCGTAAAAGAGAGACGGCTAGGTGTTTGCAAATGGGTACCCCCACCGACTTGGAGGGTGCAGAATTGCAGCATTGCCCTTCTCACTGTTGGAAATTTCGGTTTATCCCCCCTTACGGTATGGCAAATGATTAAAGACAAGTTGAAGTAAATTAATTAAGAAGAAGGAGGTAAACTGCAGTCAATTTGAACTATTTTTTATGCTGCACAGGGATTTTGTTTTAGATATCATCCCAGCGCTCTAAACAGTTAAATAACTCCAGTCACAACTAAATTGGTTACTGAGCTCGCTTAGATCTTTTATAATTATCCTTCTGACATTACTATATCATTGTGTGGCATTTTGTACTTCGGAAAAGTTTTAAATCAGTGAAATTTTGTCATGAACTTCACCTCAATCGTTGATTTTAGAATGCAAATTCATGGTCTCCCCCCCCCCCCCCCAAAGCGATGGTGCACCCCTGAAGTGTGACGGAGTACCCATCCAGAGTAAAAGCCCTCAAAAAAGAAAGAAATACCCCTTGAAAAAATGAAAACTGCCTTAAAAATTCCAATAACGCAATCTGCGCCATGGACCCTCCCCCCTCCGCCCCCTCCCCGCCTGTACACCGGTTAATTAGCATTTCTTTCTATTTGAGTTTATTATTTTAATATTATAGAGTGTAATTTCTGCGACTTTTGAGTATTTTTTTTAAATAGAAATTATTTTTATTTAAAAAGAGGATTATTTCGCCCCCCCTTTCCCCCAAAACCCGACGCGCAAAGTGCTGGGACTTTTTACCCCTTCTTGCTGGAAGGGTAAGAAGTAATTTGCAACAGGTTTCACTTTTTTTTTTTGGATGTTTGAGTTTGGCCATTTTTTGGCCTAATTTTACTGTACTAATAAGCTAGTCTTATAACTTGTAAGATGTTTTCAGCTGCTATGCTGAAGATGAAATTACTTCATATTATTTATTTAAAATGGGGTTGTTTCCTTCAGTCAAAAGTATTACTTTTAATCCCTGCAATTGATAGAGTAAAGAAACGAACAAACAAACAAAAAAAAAAAATAAATAAATAAATAAATAAAATTATAATAATAACATAGGCCCAAAAAATACTTTAATTTTCCCAACAGTTATTTTTTTATAATTTTTTTAAAAGGTCCAATTTTTCAAACAAGGCATGGTCTTGATGACGTCACAAATGCTATTTGGCGCATCTTTCTTCCGCGTTATGATAATCAAGAAGTGAACTAAAATTACGCTCTACGCTTGCTGTCAATCATATCATTGGCCGATACGCGTGAGTAAAGATGCGAATTATATATTTTGCTCTGTGAATGGCAACACTGAATGGCATTTCATCATTTGTGATGTCATCGGCAGAGGCGTAAAGAATGAAAGCACACCGATTTAAGTAATTTTAAAAAAATATTAAACTTGAACAAATTATTTAAAAAATTGTCAGATTTTTTTTTTTAAGCATGCTCTTTCAGAAAAAAAAAATACTTTTAAAATTTTGGAAACGACCCCATTGCTGCTGAGCTTCCCTTTGGCAACTGTTTTATAGTTAAACTTGAAAAATAGTAAGAACACAAAGAAACTGCTTCAACTGAAGGTTTTATTAGCGGACATAAATATATACTTGAATGAATATAATTAATAAATAATAGCAAGTAAAACAAAGTATTGAAATTGGATTTTTAATTCGCACATCTCGTCGCATACGGGTTTCAGAAATGAAAAATACTAAATGAAAGAAAAATAACGCAAATGAATTTGTTTTCATCTCACCCCTATCTAGAGACTTGCTGTTGAAAATTAAATATTAATTTTTAAAAAAACTATTACCGGTTGGAGGTTCCCCCCCCCCATCAGATTTTCTTTTCGTTTTTTTCCCCTAACGATTTAAGAAGCGGTTTTATAGAAAAGCTGTAAAATTAGCTGCCGTGGGTACTGTATAAATATTGTTAGTAGTCCAGTTTTTTATTAATTATTTTAATATATTCACGTTCATAGTTTTTATTGAGAGAAACGTTATTGTTTTTCCATTAATTTATTATTACACTGTTGGTTTTTTTTTCTACAAGTGTACGCTTAAATGCTAGAACAAACTGCTGATATCAAAATGTTCCCGAAAAGAAGATCACTGATTGAGACAATATAAATTTTGTATCAATTCAAAAATAGTAGTTTTTATTTACCATAACACGGGTATGTATATTTTGTATCTATAAATCATGTTAAATGTTAAAAATGTATGTTTGGGGGAAAAAACAGAAGATATCCAATGAAGGGAATATTTAACTTGCGAAGGAGAATCGGTATTGACAAAAAGAAAAGCTCATTTACTTCTAGATTTGATAATTGTTTACTTCTAAAATACACTATTTTCATTACCTCATCAGACCTCTAGCAAAAAAATAATTTGTTCTGAAAGTATTTGATTTTATTAAGTGGGCTGATTCTACAAACCAGCATAACTACACTAAAATAAAGGTTTTCAAATTTTAACACTTTTAAAACGAAATGAATTACTATATTTGAATTTTATTTTATGTGTTTTAAAATACAGTTGACAAATTGAATAAAAATAGGGTACATTTGTTTTTGCCTATTTTCGCAGTAGATAAAGTCAGAGAAAGAAGAAAATAGCATGAAAGAAGTCCTAATGCATCTTAAAAATATCTCTAAAGAAAGTTAAAAATAAATAATATTAATTAATAAATATCGAAAAATTAAAAATTAGAATATTGGGTAGTGAGATGGAGAAAATGTGTTTGTCGGTCTGTCCGTCTGTAACCCATTGATAACTTTTGAGGGAATAGTCCGATTCGAACCAATTGTTTTGTAGGAAAGATCTCGGCGCGGACAACTCATTCCATTAGTTCAGTTTTTGATTTAAACACCTTTTCTCTCAATTTTGAACAGTTCAAAAAACTTAACATTAGCACCTACGGGGAAAATTAAGGCAAATGTAAATCCCGCACTAAGAGGCGCATTTTCTTCAAAAAAAAAAAACTTTGTTAGAAAGAGCACTTGATGACGAACATGTATGGAAAATATCTTTTTGATCTGAACCATTTTCCGTACAATTTTGAACAGGTCAAACCCCTTAACATTAACGTCTATGGGGAAAAATAAAAGTTGATAGAGATCTCACAAACTTAGAGACATATTTGCTTCAAACAAACTTAATCAAAAATAGCTCTTGATGACCACTTTCCGCTTCTGACTCCTAGAATTTTAGAGCCGTCCACTCCAACTCTAAATCCTAAACCAAAAAATTAGACCGACCCCGACTTTGACTCCGTAGCGTAAATTCAGACATCTGGAGAGAAAATAATTGACTCCGACTCTTGGAATTTTAAAGTTTTGGACTCCAACTCCGACTCCTTTACCACAAAATAAGTGCGACTCCAACTCCAAAAACAATGGCAGAATTACGGACTTCAGGACATTTTTTTCCGGTATATTTATTTATTTATACATTTTTTGAAGCTATTTTTGGCAATGGGGGAAAGACGAACGATTTTTTCTTTTTTTTTTTTTTTTTTTTTGAAGTTATGTATTTATTTTATTGAGCTTATTATTTTTAATTATTTTTGATTGCGAATTAAGATTCTTTTTGATGGAAAATAATATCTTAAGGTGCTATGTTTAAAAGCTACTAGTACTTTATTTGTTCTTTTATTTATTTATTTATTTATTTTTGCGCATCTATTTCTTCAGATGAGCAAGGCATATTTTATTTCTAGAAATCAGCTTTAAATTAAAAAAAAATTACGTTTGACATATTTGCAGTCTCAGCTATATTATAGAATATTGATTAGATAATAGAAAGTTAAAGTGACGGGAAAGTAGGCAAGTTTAGTTCTAGGACAGAATTTCTTGTTACTTACCTAAGGCTGTTAAAATATTGCCGTATTGTTTCCAATTTTTAATTTTTCGATACGTTTTTTATTATTTTATTTTTGACCTTTTTTTGCGATATTTTAAAGATGCATTAAGCCTTCTTTATGCGTTTTTCTCCGTTTTCTGACTTTTACTTGGAAAATAGGCTAAAAGAGGCTGATTTATTAATCCAGTGATTTTATAAGAAGCAATTACTGCATATCTTGATTTCTCTATATAACCATGCTCATATTGACACCCACATTGAAATAATTTTGAAAATCATGAACTTTACCCACGCGCTATCAATAACTACTGTTTTAATGCACTCGCTGACAGAAATATTAATACCTCATTAGAATAGTATCGGCAAAAGAGGGACTTCATAAAGTCATCTATGGATATTATTCCAAATAACCAGCTTCAAGCAAACTTTCAGAGTTAATGCGTTGATTTGTATTCGGATTAGTAATTTGGAAAAGGATATGTCCAGTCTCTCACTACTCATGGAATCTAATGCCAAATAATTCAGCCACTTTTAAGAGATTCATGTGAAAAATAGAGATGAAAGGCAGATTATAGCAAATTTACGCAGTAACGACTTTAATTAATAACCAACGCAGAATTTTCACCGTTGCTTTTCTCATGTCTTCTCGAGTTTCGATGAACTTTAGTTGTACGAATAAGGCTTTCTCTAATGAAATTTCGAAAAGGCATTGAATTTTGATTTGAGTAGTATTGGAAATTGAATTCAGGTGGCTTTATTTAGCTGTACGAGGAAATGAAATGAGAAATGATTTAGATTTCTTATTGATTGGATTGTTTAGGTCGGATACTTTCAGAAACTAATTACGAAATTTACTTTTGTAAATCTAACATGCTACGCAATTCAAAATGAAAGTTTTAAATTGTCATTCCTTTTTCTCAGAAAAATATTATATGCTAAAACTTACCCAGCGCTTTTAAACTTTACTAGCAAATTTATTTTACAAAATACACATTTAGCTTTTTTCTAGTTCTAAACTAGAAACGGGACTGATAATCTCAAATCTTCAACTAAGCAGACAACTGATTGGTTTAGTTTTAGTTTTAACTAAAATTGATGCTTGCATAACAACTAGAACAAAATTTGTTTCTTCCGTTAATTTTCATTCAAAATTACGTTTGTATGTTGTTTTCCTTGTTTTGTCCCCAGTTTAAAATGGGAGTTTGTAGGCTTCTTGCGAATCGAGAAGACCTCGCCAAGATGGCCTCATTTTTGGCTACTTAGTTTCGTGAGAAATTGCCAAATATTAACCATCCTGACGTCATTGGTAAATTTTTAAATCTAATTAATAAGTGTAGATTTTTCTAGACTTTTCTTCTGTTTTACCATCCAGCTAATATTTAGTAATTCATTAAAATTGACATTCTTTTTAAAATTTAATGTGTTAAAAGTACATTTCTTGTGTAAGGTAAGTGGTATTAAGGCCTCCCAAAAAATAATGCCTAAACAACAAAAATACAATTTAAAATGTTCTTATCCACTCAAGGACGCACTCGTAGGTAGCTAACACTCATAAATGGCACTTTATACTGGTCGCGACATGTTGCTCACTTGTTGCAACCAGTGCGACACAATTCGTTTGCGCGAAAAATTGTTCGATTGAAGGCTAAATTATTTTTGTAAAATTGCAATTTTAGGTATATTTTTCCGCACCAGTTTTTTGTTGACAATGCTTCTATCAATCTTTGATGTCTGAATTATATATATAAATCAATTATTGTACTTTTGTGTACTTCTTTGTGCACGATGTGCTAATAAGGCCTGACCAAACTTGATCGTAGGTCTTATTATACTCTTTTGTTTTTGCAATAATGTTTGTCAGTTTTACATCCTGTGCTAAATCTTTCTCAATATATTATGGATGCTTATAAGTTGTTACGACTATTTAATAATTGGTTCAGTGTTACAGTAGTACCCGAAACAGACCTTCTGAAAAGTTTTACCACATGGTTTATGGTTCTAGTTCGGACGATGAAAAAAACAATATGCAGTTCGCTCCATTAAAAGGTACAGCATTTCAGAACTTATGCCTACACCAGAGAAAATTATGAAAAAAAAAAAAAAGACATCAATTGTTAGAGTAAAAGCCATTAAATATCAGAAAAACCCAGTCATCAAAGACTTGTTATACAGA
The DNA here is from genome assembly GCF_026930045.1 of Uloborus diversus. Classification (NCBI taxonomy): domain Eukaryota; kingdom Metazoa; phylum Arthropoda; class Arachnida; order Araneae; family Uloboridae; genus Uloborus; species Uloborus diversus. The sequence continues at coordinate 86,645,813 of NC_072739.1, read as the reverse complement.
AACAAAAGAAAGAAAGTAAAAAAGACGTAAACCCTCAATGAGGAAATGATACTAAAGAAAACGATGCTATTTGGTATTGTCTAACACTTGTGAGAGGATAAGATAAAATCACATGAGACTATATCTAAAACTCGGCAAGTGGTATCATAAGGAACGCGTCGGGGTGCAGTCTATGACAAAGATAATTTTGAGTGCCCTCACGGTTGATAACAAAGAATTTTTTGACAAAGAAAGTTTGAAGACATTTGGAATGTGTGTGATTAAAGCATATATATTACAATTGAGCACAATTATTAATGTTAAAAGCTTATTTGATCATTTAAGAGTGTTAAAGTTCTTAAGCCTTATTGTCCTACTGTAGTGTAATGAGGCCTAATGACAAAGTTTTCAAAAAATGTTCAATTCATGATTGTTTTCTGCAAAACTGGTGTTTTTTTTTATTTGTTAGTTTCTTGAAGTAATTGATCTGTATGTTTATTTAATATTAAAATTTCTTGATTCGGATACATAGTTTTTTTTATTTTAAATCTCCCTTAGGTAGGCCTTATTACCCGCACCATTCCTTAGTTAGATTTCAAAAAAAAAAAAAAAAAAGAAAGAAAGAAAGAAAACAAGTACATGCATTTTACTGTAGTCTTATTTCCATAAAAATGTATAAGTTATTTAATAATTTTTATTTCAATATAGAATAATATTTGCAGTACCCGAGTTAATTCAACAGGGGGTATGGTGGCGTTATCTAAGGATGTTCAATTAAGCGTATCACAGAGAGCAAACAAATTACCAAAATTTTATTGTTCTACTTCATGCTTAATCAATATGGGCTCAACGATTTTAAAATGTACCAAGAACTCCATTAAAATTAACTAAACAATCTGATTTTTATTTTATATATTTTCTTTTGAAAAATTTAGCTTGATTTTACCGTATATTTTTCCCTACCTGACCCATGAAGTAGATCAAAACATACCAATCAGTGCTACAAATATTTGAATAAACCGCCTTTAATTCAGCTCGATTAATATTCAATGCGATTATTAAATCAAGGAACAAATTCATATGAGTGATAACTACGAAACTCATACCGAGACACCATGTGTCCATTTACCAAGTTCTTCTCTTAGAGAAAAATGCTTTCAATAACTCTTTTTGGAGATTAACAGCTTAAATGATGAATGTTGTCATCATACAGATTGGGAGATTAACTTCTGAATATGAATGATCACAGTTTCGAAGTTACACGCGTAATTAAACCTCCCGCAAGATCTGCAATTCCCAGTTTTCCCGTACTAAATGCCTACATCAATTTCCTAAACATTTCCATTCATCTACCACGGAAGAGTAGAATATTTTGGGATTTATAGGATCGTGGATTTAAAATATTAATTAATTTTACTTAGCAACTCCAGTTTAAAGTACCTCTTCTAAAGCAATATGCATACACGTAAAAGCGCACCGAGTAAATATAAACATCTCAGTTTTGTATCAGTGTTCTATATTTATGTGTATGATTTATCATTTAAATGCTTCACGTGCATTTCTAGCATTCGTATACGGGCAGAACACGACAGGTCCATTTTTAACCTGAAGTACTTCTATTTTCAGAACCGTTAGTTCTAGATGCATGCTTCCAAGCTCAAAATTGATCAAAATAAGGCGCATAGTTACGATATTAAAGTTTTGAAACGAAAAAAAAAAAAAAAGTTTGTACAAAGGTACGAGATCTAACTTTTTATTTGCTCCCCAGATCAGTTAAAGAATAAACAGGACTCAGAAAAATATTAAGCTCTTTTCCCATTGGCATTGCCAAAGATTTGGTGAGACAGGGTCATCTGAATGTTGTCATCTTTTCTGGGAGCTGCTTTTACACCCAGTAAAAATAAGATTTTGAAAACTTTTAAACAGCGCTGTGTTGTTGGAAGGAAAATGGCCTACCGAGATTCCGACTTTGGTTTTGAAACTTCCGACTGCGGCTTTTACATTTGTTTATTTATTTATTTATTTTCAGTGATTTTTGTTTTCCTCCCTCATGGAAGGGGGAAACCCACTATACATAAATTAAAATATTAATGCCTTCACATTAAATTTGTAGACCTAAGATGCATATAACGTTAAAAACTCAATTTCAAAATCAAATTTTTTAAAAGTTGCGATTTTGAAGTGAGATTACTTTAAAGTTTCCTTTTGTTAAACACTGAAAAGGGGATTAATTTGCTCTCTTTTCAAAGTTTAACAAATAGATATTGATCAAATCGTGTACTTTCAATTTTTGAAAGCTGTAACTTGAGAGAAAAAGAGCTTTCTTGCTAAGTCAAAAAACTTTCCTTGAGAGGAGGCGGTCCGCTCCGGGGATACCCCATATAGTGGGTGACACCCGAAGTTTAATGTCGGAGTTTATATAAAATATAAATAATCTAATTCTGAAAATTTTCCGAATAAATTTTAATTAATTATAATTAATTAAAATTATAAAGATAAAATTATATTTCATCTATAAAACTTCAACAAAAACAGGGCACTGTATTGCGGGGAGAGGCCGGGTGCATGTAATTCTGGTTTACACCCGAGTCTACTTGCTCAAGGGATACATTCCTTTTACATTTTTGAAACTGAGATCAAAGTAAAAAACATTATGATGTTTATTTGAAAGTGATGACTTAAAAAAAAAAAAAAAAAACACGCAACAAAACCTTTTGCTGACAGTTAAAGAAAGTTATAAAACAAGCACACTAAGGGACGGCGTAGGTAGCTATTACAGAAAAATCGGTAGGAAACTGGTTGCCAATAGCAGTTATTTTTTTATTAGTTGGTCTTTATTCATGTAATGGAACCAATTATATAGTCAGTTTTTTTAAAAAATGCAAGGAGAGTCAGTGAAAATTAAAGAAAAAAAAGAAGCCCGGAGTTGGCATGTTTTCTAACGACTTCGACTCCTTTACCTCAAAATTAGTCCGACTCCGACTCTTCGATTCCAACTCCAACTATACAGCGTTTCTTTTAAAGCATATCGCAACATCTATGCCCTGAAAAATCAAGAAAAGTCATAAAACTTTTTTTTTTTAAATTTAATTCCAAAAACTTCTTTCTTTTTAGTTTTTTTCCCAGGACTAAGATTTAATAAAATTATAACTTTCATTTAAACTAAATTAAGAAAAAAAAATACGTAAGCGTAAGAACGCATATGAACAAGAGATTCTCTTATAAACAGATGAAATGCAAAACAGAGACCCATTAGAGTCAGTCGATCCATTTATCAAGTTCATTCAACCATCTTATACGTTTTATGAAGTGTTAAACGCTACATATGCAGTTCTATTGAAACAAATATTAAGGGGGAAGCAGCATTTAGTAAGGTAGAAGTTATGTTGAGGAAATTCTGTTAAGCCAAAAAATATCAGTTTAGATTTCTTTTGTCATTATTATTTTTTTTTCCATTTAAAAAACATAATATAAACTCAATTTACTTTAAATTGTATTGCTTTTATAACAAATGAGCCAAAGATTTTTGTTAACTGTGTCTCCTCTCCCAATTATACAGTACTTCAGTATAAGAGAGTTTGCATGAAATTGGAATTACAGTAAAATGAGCATATCTATCTAGTTCCACCTAAAATTGCATTAAAAATATATGTGAAAACTTCAATTAAGGTATTTTAAAATATGTAAATTATTTTTTCTGAATTATAATATACTATTTTTTTAAAGAATTCGGGTTAATATTTAGCTATCGTATGAAAAAAAAAATACTTTGGCTTGAGTAGTTCTTTCTAATTAACGAATTTTTTTTTACAGAATCAGAAAAAAATCAATTAAGAAAAGTCGCTAATGAATTAAATATAAATAAAAACTATAAAAACCAGCTTAAACAATACATTTAATTAGTGTAAGGGAATGCGAGATTTGATCTTGCCTTTCAGAAATTAATTTGCGAGATTGAATGGCACGAGTCAATTAACACTGTACAAATCTTTATAATTAATAATTATGTTCATTTTTTGTTACATGAAATCTGATGTGTATTTTTGCGTTAAAATTTTTTTTAAGCTATAGAACGTGACTAAGAACAATGCCAAAATTTTCTACTTATATTGAATTTAATTACTCTTAATACTTTTAAATTACATACGCTGACACATTCTAAAATTGTATTTAATTTATAGACAATAGAATTAAATAACATAAAGATCTTTAAATCTAGTTTTGGGGGAAGAGTGGGTACAATAAGACACGTAAAGTCAATTACATTTTTTATCATTAAAAAAATCACATAAATTTAATTCTTTCAAATGGAACAATGTATGTTACTGTAGTAGCAATTATAATAGCGGATCTAGAGAAAACTACGAGTTCATAAAAACGAGAAGAAATATAAAAAATAAATGCAATTTTGTCTCTTTGTTCCCACTCACCAGGGGAACATTGAGAAATTTTTTGAATTAACAAACTTTGAAATAATCTAAATTTACCTGGGAAAATAAGAATGAATGTTGTCGTTTGGTTTGGTTTTGGTATAAGCTATTGCATGGTAAAATTCATGTTGTCTTGACACACACTAATGAAATCTACCACATATTTGTTTGGGATTGAGATAAAATGATTTAGATGATTCTGGTTTAGTAACTGACTTCTGGAAAAAGAAGAAGTCATTAAAGAAGTCATCTTGAGATGAAGCATTAGATAAGGATGGAATGCTTTCACTGTAGTCTTTGTCTATTATTAGTACAACAGCTTCATTCCTGTCTGCTACAGAATACCTCCGAAATAGCTCGTTTTACTTCCTTTTTCGGGCATGTCGAAATTTTGAAATATAGAAAATATTATTAAATTTAGCATATTGCAAAGAAACAATAAAATAAGCATAATATAAATAGAATAAGTACAAAATGGAAATATTTATGTGATATTGAGTAGCAATACAAGTCATAACTTCATTCAAGCATCCTTATTTGTTGATGCATGGCTATTATTTGCATCCTAGTAGTAATAAAATGTACAATTTCTCCCATTTTAATATAAAAGTACCATGGAAGCAGTTAGAAGTGAATTAATGGTGTCTCACTGTTCCTTCCTTTCAAAATATAAACTCAATGGCTAATGTTAGATTAATAACACTAGTCTAAAAATTATGTAGAGTTTAGAAAGATTGGAACAAGCAATGAAGATATTTAACTGCGACGGGTTCGAACTGATGAAATAGTTACTTTTCCTACATGAAATATAAAAGCAAACCTTTTCGATAATGTTTTTCACAGTATGTCGACCTGACTATTCAAAAGTTTTACCAGGCTGGAAATATACAAACAGATATTATATTGCTGTTGTCTCACTATTCTCCCTGATTCACTGTACCCACTTCTTCCCCACTAGTCAAACAAGGTTAGCACTGCTTTTGTACATTTGGACGAAAATAATAAGCATTTATTTCTGCTCTTAAATTTCTGCTCGAATCTATTATGTTTTATTTAATTAATAGATAGTTGAAGAGCTCCAGCAGTCGTCGTTTTTAAACCAAGTCGATGATTATTTATCCAAGTCGTTTTTATGTCTCTAAAAACATTTTAAAAATAAGCAAATGTATTGGTTTATAATAAACATAATTTTACGAAATACATTACATGTTTCTCGAACACTGACAAATGTTATGTTATATTTTTCTTTAATTAACAGTTCGTAGTTCTTATTCTGATCGATTTTTTTTTAAATTTTTCTTTCCCATTTAAAAAACAAATATAAAATTTTCAGCAGTTTTCTAAAGAGCACTGAATTACTAGGGGACTCCGCCCCTGCTCGCTTCACTCGCCAACCCCCGTCGCTTAATCAGTAACAACGCCTTCAGCGTTCGGGGTCTCTCACTTTAAATAGTTCAATACTCTATTCAATACTCTCAATTGAAGGTACTCTAATATAACGTACTTTTATTAAAGTAAGACATCCGGAGAAGCCATTTCACCTTGTCTCACTCCTATAAAACTTAAAAGGCCGGACAACTGAACTGATAAAAAAAGGTCTACAGGATGTCCTGCAGATATCTTGAAGATCCCAGATGTCTACCGAGATCCAGGGGAAGAAGCATTAAAATCATCAACAGTCAACATCAGGCAGCACTGAGCCACCTCAAGTGGCGAACGGGGGTTGGCGAACGAAACAAGCAAGAAGCGAAACCCCCTAGTACTGAAGAAATGTTGTAAAACTTTTTGCGTTAAAAATTACTGACTAAAGTTATTTGATTGTTATTTTTTGTAACAAAACTCAAAATTTGTTTTTAGTTTCGTACCTCAGATATTCCAAAAATAATGAGCAACTAAATATTTCGGGTTTTTATTTTGTAAAATTACATATTGAGTACAGTGCGATAGATACAGCTAATGACAATCAAAAAAAGGTAAAAGTATGAGAGCTAAAATTTCCATAAAAATGACCCTATCTACATGATACTATTGTTTTTATACTTTTTTCCTTAATGAAAGCCCAACTGCTAATAGCGTTTTTACAAACGATTTTTTGAAAGAAATTCTTTAAAAAACATCTGAAAGCATTTTCTGTCTGTTTTCATGCTAGTAATGCAAGAAGAAAGTTGAACTTAAAATTAAAATGGGTAAATGTAAAAATAATGTAAATAAATGATATTTCACTATTTCCATCGCAAACTAACATAACAGAAACATAAATGTGTTTAATTTCATGCATTTGTCCCTATATTTTTTGCAATGCATGCAAAAACAGTCTCCTACTGCAAAAAATTTTACTTTACATAACAATACTTAATCCACACAATATGTTTCACAGTATAAAAAACAACTTATTTTATAAATGTTTTGTTTTTAAAGAGCTTACAATAAATTTTTCTACCCATTGCTCAAAAGTCCTAATATCAAACTTTACAAAGATAAATAAATATGAGTATCGATTCAGTAACTTAATGACATTTCTTGAAAAAAAAAAGTATTTAATTTGTATTTTGTTTCCTACAGAAAACATTTCTGTTACTTGTTTTGAATTCCAAATGTATTTATAGATATACTTAAAAATGCCTCATTCATCCAGCTTCAAGGTTAGTTTCGAAACGCTTCCTGATGAGAGCAAAACAAATAGAAGAGCTGAAATTAAACTTGACGTTGACTGAAACAAGTGAATTGAAAATGATCAAAATCTATTTAAATGTAGATTGCTTTACATTGATTGCAAACTCTTTGAATAAAAATGAAGCATTTTAAAATGAGTTTATAAAAGTTTTTACAGTTCACAAAATTGAATGATTATTCGTGCAGAAGACTTTCCTCCTTTTTAAAAACTGTCGAAGACTCGAATAATTCAAAAACAGTTTTTATTTTTAAAAAATAGATTATTTTCAATCAAGATATAGATGAAGAATATTATAAAATTAAATATAACCATTTTTTTTTCAGGATTTTTTATTTAGTAGTTATTATGGTACAGGATTAAGATGCCATAATTTCGGTTTTTGCCTACTTTCCCAGTAAAAGTTGAAGAAAGAAAAAAGAATGAAAGGCTTAATGCATCTTAAAAATATTGCAAGAAACAAAAAAAAATCGGAAATAAGGTAATTAAATAAATACTGAAATATTAAAAATTGGAAAGTAGGGTTTTGAGATGGGGAAAATGTGTTTCTGTTGGTTTGTCTGTCTGCCCCCTCCTCTCCCCCCAACAACTTTTGAATGAATAGTATGATTCGAATTAACTTTTTTTTTTGTTCAAAAGGTCTTGGTGAGGACACCTCATTTCCATATTTCACTTTTTGATTGGATTTTTTTTTCTTTCTCTTTTGAACAGTTCAGAAAACTTAACATTAGTGTCTTATGGAAAACATCTTTTTAATTAGAACTTTTTTCGTTCAATTTTGAACAGTTCAAAACCCTTAACATTTACAAACAAACTTTGTTGGAAATAGCTCTTGATGATCAACTCCCGACTCCGAGAATGTTAGGGATGTCAATTCCGATTCTGACCCCTGTATCGAAAAATAAGTCGGACTCCGACTTCTTAGTTTTGGCAAAAATTTAGACACGGAGAGAAAATGGCTGACCCTGACTTTTGGGATTTTAAAGCATTCAACTCTGACTTTTTTATCTCAAAAGAAGTCTAACTCCGACTCCTTACATTTTGGTAGAGTTACGGACTTTGAGGAAAAAAGGACCGACTCCGACTCTGAGTCTTTGAATTTATGTTTTAACATAAAGGACAACAATAACATAATTTTTTGACGAAAATTATTTGTTTAAGTTCACATTTTACTGTTATTTATATATTTATTAAAGTGTATTTATTTATTTTATAAATTATTTTTTGGCTACCGGAAAAAACGTACGATTTTTGTTTTTGATATAGTGTTTTTATTTCAATAAGCTTATTATTATTATTTTTTAATTTGTTTTGAGAATAATTAAGATTTTTTTCAAATGGAAAAAATATATATTAGCTACTTTGTTTAAAAGGTGTTTACTTTTTTTTAAATATTTTTTTACGACTCTTATTTTTTTAAATGAACCAGTCACATTTTCTTTTGATAAATCATCTTAAAATGTTAAATAGGTATGTTTGACATAATTTGCAGTTTCAGCTAATTTAGAGAATATTGATTAGATACTAGAAAGTTGGCGTTGGTATACGGAAAAGTACGGTCGTTTAGTTTTGGTTATTGGTGAATATATAGATGTTTAAGCTCCACGTACAAATGCTCGTAGTCCAGCAACAAAGCTTAATAGTTTTGCTTAAAAGAATTATTAGCAATTAAGGTATCTGCGATTTGTAACTTTTTGGCACAAATATAGCAGTTTAATGTCTTAAAAAATCTCTATTAGTTAAAAAATCATATCATGGTGTAAGTTTTTGCCTGATCTTTAATTCTATTCAAAAACTAATCTTGCTGAGACATTAGCATTAAAACTTCAAAAGTGGCGAAATGAATCAGTGACAACTAAAAAACAGCTAGATCCATTTATGTATCAATAATAAATTAAAGAAGGGCCTGGGATACAGTGAACATGTGATTTGTTTATTATTTTTTTAATGAAAAAGGAAGAAGAGCAGTGCATTTGAAAATAAATTACCAAACATTGTTTGAGGTTTTCTTGTCATGTTATTTATTTATTTATTTATTTATTAAAAGCATTGCACACTACAGAAAGAATCCAGTTACAGTGGCAACAATATAAAAAAAGCTATTAAAACAAACTATACATTTAAAATATCAAAACATAAAGACTTAAAATTGTAAAATGACAAGTTAAAAATATCTAAATCATGACAATGAATATTAAAAAGTTTGTAAAATTAAAAAAAAAACTATCAACATAGTTCCGTCTGGTAAAAATATTTTTAAAAGAAGAATGAATCCTAAGTGTCCTACTTGGGACAGCATGTTGTATCGTATTGAGCAGTCAATTAAATTATGTAGAACTTTGCAGAAAAAAAAAACACAAAAGGTCACGGCGTGATTTAAGAGTGGAAATATTATAAATATTACATAAATGAGAGTAAGAATAAGTTAAAAAAAATTTTGATTATTAGTTCTGTAACATAAGTAATAAACAAATTTGGATTGAACCTGCTCAAGAGTTTTAGATTTATTATTGCAATAGGGATTCCAAATAAGACTACAGTACTCGAGTTTGGACCTCACAAGACAAAAATAAAGCGTTTTAAGTGCTTACTCATTAGAAAAATTTTTAGTCTTGCGTTTAAAAAAACCCAGAACCTTTATGTTATAGGATTTTTGCAACAGTATACCCTATGGGTTATGAATGGAAAAATAAATTGCGTGCTCGCACAAAGAAGTTCACTGTTCCCATCCTTAAGATACAGTGAGCCAAATTTTATTAGTTAGATTCAACAAATTTAAATTACTGTATTATTTTGTTACACTTTTTTATACTTTTCTGGTCTAAAGAACACACCAAAAAGATTTAAATGAAAGGAAATTACCAAAATTTAAGAAACATTTATTAAGTTAAAATAAATCATCGAAAAACTTTGAATGACATATTTGCAAATTTCATTCTGAAGTTCCCTGCATATATTTCAATCGGGTAAAGATCATGACAATATCTTTTACATCAGTAATTGATTCATCTATATTTTCACGTAATCTCACATAAAAATAGTTCTGAACAGTTTTAGACCGATAAAATTCAACAAAATAAAATATGTAATTTTTTATGCAAACTTTATGAGTACATAGTTATCAACTTTAATGTTACTAAACTTCAGTTTACTATTTATATAGATACTAGTGGTACTCGCACAGCTTGCCCGTAGTAGAAAATTAAAAGGTCTTTTGGTTCGTCTGTATATTTACAAATAATGTATGGTGAATGTCTCACCAATTGGCATTCCTATGTTATGGTTCCACGTTATGATAACTTGACAGTTTACTCGTGCATCTTATGATAATTTTGCTCGGGAAAATGTTCTTAAAATTGGAATAGAAAAAGAAGTTTTCGAAAAATCGCTTTGAGGTGCACATCCCTATACTACAAACTAACTTTGTGCCAAATTTCATGAAAATCGGACGAACGGTCTAGACACTATGCACGTCACAGAGCTCCAGACAGAGAGACTTTCAGCTTTATTATAAGTAAATATTACGAGGGTCGGTCAAAAAGTTAATGGCTCTTTGTAACATTTTTGGCCAAATCCTGTTTTGAGGAAATGTGTGACAACATTTCAGACGCTTGTCTTTATCGTGTCACGTAGCAGCTTTAATGGGATTTTTTTTTCTGTTGAATTAAAAAACAGCAAGTGACTTCCGAATCAAATTCGGCTGCAAGTGGCTTCCCAATTGGAAGGAAGCTGTAAGTGGTGTTCGCATTAGAAATGCATGCAGTAATTTATTTCTTTTGGGCGAAAAGCTATAACTGCAATGAAATTTCTAGGCTGTTTCATGATGTGTATAGGATTGAAAGGCATTTTGATCCTACATAACACACTGTAAAAACGATTCACAAACGTTCCTGGAAAATAATGGGCAGCTGATATGCCCAATTTGCGCCAGTAAAGTTTCTTGAAAAAGCCAGGAATGTTTTCCGCTAATCTTGAGTAACCTTCCTGAAATTATCTTGGAAGCTTTTTAAACAAATTCAGAAATCTTCCCGTTTAAGGCCAGCCGTCTATCTGGAACTTTAGTCTAAACTGTGATAGGTATAATATAATAGCTTCGCACCTTCCTGATTCGTCAAGAAAGTTAAAAAATAAGTGTTGGAAACATGGCCAAAGCTAAGACAGAATTGCAAGAAAGTGTCAAGAATTTCACTCTCCTGCAATTTTTGCAAAGTTAGGCAGTCCAGGGACTTATTCGCTCCCTTTGGGAGCTTAATCACTCTGGACGGCCAGTAAATGAACTGAAGCCGATATACTTTATAAATACGCTCAGTTCATCTTTAAACTGGGAGCTGAATATATTTTTCACACCAGTGAGCAGTCAAAACTCGTACAACTTATTGTAGCAATCCAGGAAACTCTTTGACAAAGATATTTGATTTTTCCAGGAAGTAGATAAAAACCATTGAAATCCCGAAACGTTACATAGAAATAATCAGTAACGTTTCGGAATTTTTTTACAGTGCAATGTAAGATAGCTTGAAATAAATTCAACTGGCGGAGTTCTTCAGGGTTTTACGTGGGCAGTGTATGAGCACTCTTCCTACAACCCAGAACCATGTTTTTGGTCCCATAAAAGAATAAATTTCAATGTCAAATCTTTTAATGTAATGAATGTTAATATTAGTAAAAAAACGGAGTTAGTTACGTTGAAAAGTAGATTATGAATGAAACATTAAGACTGAAAAAAAGTTACCTTAAAATTATCATCTTGTTTTGTTTTCCTAAAGTTTAGATAACTATTGTAAAAATGTCTCGCAGTAAAATTTTATATTTTATGGCTTAAAAATATGTTCGAAAGTGGCTTAAAATATGTAAAAAAAGTTTCATAATGTGGAGCAGTTTTGCTGCATTAAGGGGTCTTAGTATTTTTCCTGCGTTGACGAGCATGCGAAAACAGCTCGGTTTTTAAAACTTTTCATCTAATTAAGGAAACATTTTGGCAAGTTTGATTTTTTTATGACTACGAATGCATATATAAATGTATAACGTAGTACCTTTGGATTGATTTTTCATTTCAAATAATGAAGACTATGATGCAAAACGTAATATGATTTCCCTCCCAATCACGAAAAGTTAAGATCTTGCTCCGCGCGTGATCTATCTTATCTATTTATCTATCTTCTATACATGTAATAAAATAAGATGTTTGTGTGTGTGTGGCACGCTTCCTGGGAAAATGATACGGCCTGGAAAGATGAAACTTGGTATACAGGTGCTATTTTTGCCGAAGATGTGCACCTCGGGCTTTGATTTTTGATATTTTAATTAGAAAAAATGTTATTTCATGTTTTATGTGTTTTTTGCACTTTTTAGTATTTTTTACCTCACAGACCCCGAACCAATCGCACCACACAAATATTTTTTATACTATAGTGTAGGAAAATTAATTTTAAATATGATAAATGAAAAAAAATTGAAGATAGAGCAATTTTTGTATTTTTTACGAATTTTTGAAAAAACCTTTAATTTGCATTTCTTCTTGGGTTTTATTTTTTTCTAATATAATCCTGAGAGAAGTATCAAAGCATCATGTCTAAAATTTAAGAAGGTAAGAGTAAAAACATTTTGCCCTCTTCAAAAGAAAAAAGTTCTTAAAAATAAGCAATAGTTTTCTTTTTACAATTTTTTTAACGCTGAACACATGTCTTTCCACGCGTTGGTCGAAAAAAGCGTTCTTCATTCCTTTATGCCTCTGACGTCACTACTTGGATTTCGATTCGATATTTACGACTGAGTTTTAATCGCAAACAATGTTAATCTTTTTTACTTCTACATTTTATGACGTGTTGACCACGTGTTTTTCCGGCAGCGCTTGCTTTTTTTCTTTTTTTTTTTTTTGTTTTATTTAGTGATTGCATTTATTTCTTTTTCCAACCTCCCCCCCAACCCCAAGATGGACGTTTTGCTGTATCTATATTACGTTACATTTTATAGTTGTGCGCATTTAATTCAATAAAAACAGAGTTTTTTTTCTTCGTCAAACGCTACTTTTTACACACTACGGGGAATTTTGGAGATAACTTTTTTTTTTTTTGCTCTACTTAAATAAAAAAAAGGGGTTTTTTGAGTGATCTTTGTTTTTATTATGAAATGGGCGGGGAGGTTAAAATAAATAGAGATGGATAAGGATATTTAGAGATAGATCGTAAAGGTAGATAGCTGCCGAAAGCGGCAATCTTGGCATAAAAATGTGAATGGCACAAAAAAGATAGAGATGGATTGATCAATACTGCTGCCAAATTTATTTAAACAGCCGCCGAAGGCGGTAAACGCTAAGTAAAAAGGTAAATGACAAGTTAGCCAAACAGCCGCCGTAGGTGGCTGCTTGCACAGAAAGGCGAATGGCGCAAGAAGGCGAACCAGCTGGTCGCCGCAGGCGGCTAGTATTGAATAAAATAATCGTCTACTATATTCCAAAGTTGGCCTTGAGTTACAGCCATGTACCACAGTAAAATGCTGTACATCTTGTTTAGCTCATAAAGTGGTAATTTTTTTATAACACTTAAATATTAAAATATTGTATACAAATCATAATTGTGATGCTAGAACTGTCCTTAAAAATCTTGTTCTACTTGTTTTACTTAAATTTATGTACAAGACCTAGAATAGGTCTCACAAAATATGTACAGAAAATTTCAGAGTAATAAAGCAATAATTTGTTTAAATATGACGTAATTAATAAGACATCTCACGTTTTGAGAAAAACGTGTTTAAAGTTAAAACAAATAATGGTCCCAAATGCTAACATCCCCTACGATTTTATTAATAACTTCGGAAGTATTTCAACAATTATTAAAAGTTTGGTACCGAACTGTTCAGAAAAGATGGGAAAATATTTTTTGTTCAAAACATCGGACTTATTAAGGTTAAAAAGTCCTGAGACACCTTTATCAGAAAAACATATTTTTAGGAAATACATTTTATTTCTAAATTACTTTTATGTGTTGTTTGTTCCCCAAAGAACTGTAATCTAAGAAATAAAATTTATCATAGTAAACTCCTTCGTAAAAAATAACGGAATAATAGCTCATTAGTAAAAATATTTTCCATTATTTTAAAGTCTAAATACTGACTTTAAAGGAATAGAACTAACTTTTCAATTTAAATCATGTTTAATAAGCCATTTGTACTGGATTGTGCTAAAATATAATCTCAAAACACAACGTGCTTTAAATCAATGCTCAAAATAAGAATTGTGTTACTGTTACACATATTTTTCTGTCTTTAGTGTGATTTATTGGCGAAAATATTTAAAAAAAAACTAGTTTTCTTTTTTTAAGTCAAACTTAGAGTATTTCATTTTTTCAAAACTAATCATCCTTTCGCGTTCACGAGGTTGAATGTAAATTTAAAATTCATGTTTAATTGATAAAATTTTCTTATCTTCAAAACATTTGTTTTTTTTTTGGTAAAACAAACCTCTATCGAAAATAATGATATAGCACTAAGATCACAACGATCAAGATATTTTTCTCATTAAAGAAAGAGATAAATGTTCAAGAGAAATGCTGTTTTGAAAAATGAGAACATTTCCAATCTTTGACTGAATAGAAGTAATATTTTCAAATTTATTGCACGTAGTACCATTTTTCTGTTTAGCCGTTCTTTTTCTTTCAAAAAAGAGAAGGAATAATGTTATAGCGTCTATCCTTTCTTTCGAAAATATGAAAATAAAACGTTTAAATTTGGACTTAATATCAATTTCCTCCATGAGTGACTTCCATTTGTTTTCGTTTTCTGCTGAACATTATACATAAAAAAAACTTCAGCAATATACAAAATCTTAATTAATAACGAGTTTGCCATTCATAAATAATTCTACAAAGTTTGGGCTGTTAGAATAGTTCTAGAATTCTTTCCTTAAATCAGTTATAATTAAGGTAATCAAACAAGCTTGGAGCGAAATTTCTGAAAATTGTAAAATAGAATACCATAATATGTCTTTCATATTTGAACTTTAAGATGAATTACGAAGCAGTATTTTTTGGGCATAAATTATACAACTAAAAATTTAAAAAAATACTCAGTTTTTTGTTCACTATTTACAAAACCATTAAACATATTTTATCAAACTGTTGTCCAGTATTTAAAAAATACTTCATTTATATGGTTTACTAGGGAATATATGAAAGAGACATTAATTTCATTAATAGTTTTTTAAATTGCCAATTTTATTTCAGAAAACGTGTCAAAAAACAAAAAAGCGTAGAATAACTAGTCACCTCTAACTACTTCTATTACAATTATTTACTCGAATAACGAAAAAGCGTGGCGTGGAAACTAGTTTGAGAGCAATTTTTGAAGAACAATATTTACTTTAGCGGCTGAAGTCTTTTTGGCACATTTTATATAAAGTCCACATCGCCAAAATGAACGATAAAGTGATTGACATTAAAAAAGTATAGCAAAAGACATTCTTGAGAGGGATTTTGTTTCATGCAGTAGAATACTGAGTAGAATAAGCGACAAAAAGCTTTTAGTTGAAAAGAAAGTAACTGTGATAGCTGTCAACTTTAAAATATAGTTTACAGCGATTCCATAACATTGTTTGAGTTTAAATGATTGTTTAAACTCAAACTGTTTTATTTGTTAACTGTTTTTTTTAATTCATTTTTTAGTGCCAATAGCGCTTTCAAAAATACATACATCATGATTGCCGGCCGGTTTATACGTGGTTTAGATTATCCACGGATCTTTTCACCTGTTTTTTAACGGTCACTAAATGTTTTTTAAGCTTATGAGTGTGTAATTGTTTGTTTTTAGCTTTTACATATCGTCACCTCAGAGCAACACTAAGATATCTAATCCTTTGAGGCGACCATATGTATATTTTTATACATTCAATGTTAGTAGATGGAATGTAGCAAGGTTTTTAGCTATAATTTAAATGTATGTGTGAGTGTTTTATTCATATTTTTTTAGCGATTGTATACATTAGTACCGTTTTTTAACTATTATTCCGATTATCCGAGGTTTTCTCTTACTCGCGGTTGCCGTTTAACCCTATTCCGCGGATAATCGTTAGTTTATTGTTCTTAAAAAAACCCATTGAAAACACGTATTGCATGAGCAATTCTAAATAATAACTTGCGCAACTTATACACTTTTTTTATTAAGTTTGTTTCTGCAAAAGTAATTTCATCGAACAGTTCAAATGTTATGGGTAATTTTTGTACAAGAAAGGAAACCGAAGAATCCATGTCGTAAACAAACATGAGAAAATGTTAAGTTGATTTTCTAATTTAGCCTTATTTCTAATGTTTTACATGTTCAAAAATAAACCTCTTTCGTTTTGAAAAACTAAGCCGACCAAATATGCATTAAATCGTTTTTTTTTTTTTCAGTAATTCAATCCGATTGAATTAAAGAAATTAGTGGAGAAAGTAGAACTTTTGACCCTGAACAACTTTTTCCAGTATGTAAGGGAATGAGCATATGCCTTATGTGAGCATTAATATTCATTTTCTTATTTTTCGTAAGCCATTATCAATTTCTCAGAACAATAACTTTTTTTGTGTGGCATGGAATTTTTTCCGATTTTTCAGAAAAAATATTAAAAATATTTCTTTACTTTCTGTAATTTAAATAAAAAATTTCTTCCATTATTCACACGTGCCGCTGTAGGAGGGTTCATGTGAACAAGTCTGGGAGCTCATACGAACACGATTGAAAAACGCAGGGAAAGCACCACATTTCAACGAAAAACTCTTCAATATTAAACATATTCCCATATACCAATTGCATTAAAGAGAATGTTACATATATTGTATCAAATTATTGTACAAAAAGTGTTATAACGAAAAAACCATTTCCAGACTATGTAACTCTCCTCACTGTAAAATTTTAAAGTTTTGTATAGCTGTTTTAATGACACGATAGAAGGAAAAAAAATTATAAGGCTTATAATACAACGAATATTTTATTGTGTAAAATATTATTGCTATACATTGCGTTGAAGCTTTGCATAGAATATGAGAAGTGATTTTGAAATAATTTTTAACTTCAGTTTTAAATTCAAGGACTTGCTGGAAATAAAAAAGTCTTTTTATTTCCAGCAAGTATTATATAACACTAAACTCTTAACCAACTATTAAGTTACAAATTAATTTAAAGAAACTAAATTGTGATTAAAATATATAACTAAATATTTAATATTAACAACAATGAACAAAAAATTTACAAACTGATTCTAGGAAAATATTAATAAAAAATACTTGCACATTTTTTCCCACACTTAGTGTTACTCTATACTAATATCTTACTCAATTAAGAGTTACTCTTAATAACTTTAATATTAATATTACGGAGAGTATAAGGAAAGTGTTCACAAGTGCCCCATCATTTACTTTAGAACTAACTTCCAAAAAAAAAAAGAAAGAAAAAAGAAAAGAATATTTAGTTAAATAAGACAAGAAAACATTATAAACTTACTTAAATGTTCATACTATGGTTTGCAGTAATGAAGTTTAGCTTATTAGTAGGCTATAAAAATATTTTTACGTGAAGCAGACAGTGATAACGTTACGTCAGCATATGCTAAAACAAGAAAGTTGTCACCACAGGGACTTAAATTGGCTACTTATTCTAAAAGTTTGGCCAAAAAGTAGATATGATACTGCCCTACTTATGTATTTATCGACATTATTAGCTTGACCTTCGACTCCGACTCCTTTACTAAAAAATCTGTCCAACTCCGACTTCGCAAGCCCTGGCAGAGTTACGAACTTTGAAGGAAATGACCGAGTCCGACTCTTAGAACTTTAAAACCTCGAATCCCAACGTCGACTTTTTTACCCCAAAATCAGTCCAACCCCGACTCTGACTCCTACTCCACCAGCACTGGCAAAATAGCATACTGAGAGAAAATGACCGACTCCGACTCTTGGAGCTTTAGACTTTCGACTCCCGAGCCTGACTCCTTTAACCCAAAATATGTCCGACTCCGCAAGCACTGGCAGAGTTACGGACTTTGAGAAAAGATGACCGACTCCGACTCTTAGAACTTTAAATCTTCAACTCCAAACTGAGACTCTTTACCCCAAAATCTGTCCAACTCAGACTCCGCAGCCCTGATCAGCTGGGTTCTGCCCGCAGACATGTGTCTTCCCATTCCCCTATTTTGTTTCACTTCTTCGAGTTAATATTAGTTCTTTTAAACTTCTGCTCAAATTTTAAATAGCATTCATTTTTTTTTATTCTTCATTTAATTTAGATGTACTTATTGTGGATTTTATTTAGTAATTGAGTTTGGATAACGTGAAATTGCAAATATAAATGCACAACGCCATTCAGGATCCTGTTAACAAAGGTTTGAAACTTGATGCCCAGTATCTATTTAGGAATGTATTTACCTCCAGTTGAATATAACGCTAACTATTTCGGTAGGTATTAGGAATGCCAGCTGTTTCTGAATGCATTCGTCTTTAGTGGAGTACAGTCCCAACTAGATTAATAGGATAAATAAACTGAACAAAACCAAGACAAATAAAGTGTTTGGAAAGCCAGTTTCACAAGATTTGAGAATAATAATAATTTTTGAAACAAAATTAAGGAATTTAGTTAAATATCAATATTTTATTGCAAATAATTATTAAAAGTTACTATGTTTTATTTTTAAGGCATCCAAACAAATATAATAGTATTCTATGCACATCTTATAAAAAAAACTTCAGTGTATTTTTATTCTCAATGTCTTATTTAGGATATGATTAACTTATTGGAATCCTATTTTTTTAGCTACCGATGTTTGAACGTACGCTAAAATTTAAATTCAATACACGATACAGATAATTATCTTTCAGTGTATTTTTTACGTTTTTAATTTACATTTATGATACGTAATATTTTTGTGCTCTTATTAGGAATTTGATTTAAAGTAATTAAAACTGAAAAATGTACTTATTTTTTTTTTCCTAAAATTGAAATACAGTGTTGTGTATTACGGTGTAATACTATAAACTATTGATTTTTTATGAGCGTTGAAGTAAATGTAGCAAAAATGAAAAATTTTCCGCCCGTATAATTTTCTTTCCATTTTAATCAGTAAAGATTTCCCACATAATTTGATCAAAAAAAAAAAAAATTGATTATAGTAAAGCGTTCTTATAGTTCTTAGTTGGTACTCACTTGCAAAGAAGCGTGTCGAAAAGGTATTTATAACTGATAAGGAAAACGCTTTCAGAAATACCCACAAAATACGAAGGCTAAACTAACAAGGCTAAATTTGCATTCAATTATCTTTACTAATAATAAAGATGAAAGTCTCTCTGTCTGGATGTTTGGATCTCTGGATATCTCTCTGTTTGGATGTATGGGATCTCTCTCTGTCAGGATTTCTCTGACGCGCGTAGCACCTAGACCGATCTGCCCATTTTCATAAAATTTGGCACAGAATTAGATTATAGCATGAGGGTGTATGCCTCGAAGCGATTTTTTGAAAATTCGATTTTGTTCTTTTTCTATTCCCATTTTAAGAACTTTTCACCGAGCAAATTATCACAACGGGGGCGAGTAAATTGAAAAATTATCATTACGTGGAACCGTAACATGGGCAAGCATAGCAAATTGGCGAGAACATAGCAAATTGTCGAAATTCATCATCCATTATTTGTAAATATACAGGCGAACCAAATGACCTTTTAATTTTTTCTACTACGGGCAAAGCCGTGCGGATACCACTAGTTAAGTTCTAAATCAGATATTAAAGTCAGTTCACTACCGAATGGCACTTTGAGGGTCACGGATCTGAATGAAATTCTGGATTTAGTTGAATTTGCGTCGGTAAAGCGGTTTGACTGCATAGGCCCCAGTTCGGCCGCAATCGGGGTCTAAAGTTGCTTGTTTAGCTTCAGAAAAGCAATGCTTTTTCCTCTGAAATTAAACTTGTTCACCCTTTGCTTGCAATTGCATTGCGGTGTCATGCAACTGAATGCATTCACAGAGTAGAGTAAATTCCCCCGCCCCTACATTGTACTAACAAGAAACGCGAAAGATGTTGAGATCAAATATTGTGCCAAAGCTTCAAATTAAAAGAATTAACGCTTTTGCAGTTTTGTAATTCATTGTCTTTCGTGCTAAGATATAAATTGACAGAGAGAAAAAACAGATGTTATTTAGTTTAAGAAAACGCGGTGATGTTAAAAAAAAAAAAAACAGGGGCGGAAGGGGGGGGGAGAATCATTTTTGTTCACAAGCAAAATGCTATATTGCTACAGGTTTTTTTTTTTCTTTTTGTAAGTATTTTTAATGACGAAAGCATTTAAAAAATACATGAGCTAGGGTCTGGTGGGGTAAAGTGGTCATAAAATCGCAGGTTTTCAACTTAGGTGGATAATAAATACAATAAATTCTTTAAACACTTGAACTTTTTTTATTGTTATTTTACATTGCATTATTAAAGAACACGGCGCATAGAATTTAAGGAAAAAAAAATATTGATTTAAGTAATTTTATAACATTTTCTTTTCCCTTTGTATTTATGACCACTTTACCCCATGGGGTGGGGGAAAGTGGTCATATTAAGGTGGTAAAGTGGTCCCAGTTAAAAATAGATACAAAACCGTTACAAATAACCCTAATTTTTGTATATTTAGGTTATTTTTATAGTTGCAAGTATATATACGAGTATATGCGGGTATACACGAGTATACTATATGTGTCATGCAGACATGAATAAACATTTTCATATATGAATAGATAAAAGTATACATCAGATACATGCATGCATGTGCCTACTTAAGAATATACGTGTATACACGAGTATATGAGCATGTATACTTGATAACCTATAGGAATGAATACGTGTTCTACACTAGTATATACGTGTCACATGTATATGCGAGCATATACGCGTATAAACGAACATCATATGCGTGTTTGCACGTATCTCGAGTATATACGTGCATGCCTGAGTATATACGTCTATAGTCGACGTATATATAAGTGTGCATACATACTTATACGAGTATATACGAGTTAATTCGTGGATATATCCAGTGCGTGTTTGTACGTGTCTACTCACGTGTGTATATATATGGAAGCACGAGTATATACGTATGTTTACGTGTAAACACGATTATATACCTGTTAGACGTATATACGTACATTTACGTGTATACACCAGTACATGTATCCACATTCGACCGTCGCACCCAGTCGTGCGGGGGGCCCGCGACGCGGACCCCCCCGGAAGATGGAGCCAAAGGCTAACAGCTAAGTGGTGGGGTGTGTGCGGAGAAAAGTACATGTATCCACGTATATCCACGAGTATATCCGCTAATGTACATTAATGCTTACAGAATGAATTCAAGATCTTGAGCAAAATCTAAGAGGTGTGAAAGGAGAGGATAAGAAGCAAAGAATCATAAGGAACTTGTTTCGCTGACGCGCTACATGCACACAAGGTCAAAAACTGATGTTAGCAAAACAGGTCACAGAATTGTCACACAAAGTTGATCTTAGCCGACAATTTAGTTTTTAAGAAATATTTAGAGCAGTTGTTGACAGTTACTGCCTGTAGTAGCTCTAATACACGTATCGCAACAAAGGCGCAGCGACTGATGAAAGTTTTTCAAAAGTCTCGTAATTGCATCAGAGTGATTGCGATGCGTGTATTAAAGCTGCCAGTCGCAAATTTCCTCAATCACTTTAAAACTTTCTTAAAACCTAAAATGTTGTGTAAAATTATCTTTGTGTAATAAATTTGAGACCTGTTTTGCATCCATCAGTTTGTGGCTTTGCGTGCATTTTGCGCCTCAGCGTTGAGTTTGTGTCCATATGTTTCTTATGATTCTTACTCTTATCTTCCCGTCTAATACCTTTTAATAATTTGCCCAAGAGTTTAGACTCACACTGTATATCATATGCTTGTATGTAAGTGTCTACTCGAGTACGTACGCGTATATACGTGTCTCCCTGAGTATATAAGTGTTCGTATATATACGAGCAGAAGCGGGTATATACGTGTATAGTCGAATGTATATCTGTATAGATAAAAAATACTTGCAGATACCCAAATACGTGTTTATTGGTGCATTTATGTGAATGCGTATATATACATGCATACACGAGTATATGCGTATACATACGCATATACTCGTATATTTAACCCTGTTTATTTTAAAAACAATACATATTAAGTGAAATTAATATTTAATTTATATCTGCCTTATGCTTAAAGATTAAGTGACTTAAGAAGAACAATATTCGTTAAGCCTAATATTATGACCACTTTACCCCATCTTACTTGAATTGTTCTAAAAAATTATTCAAAATAGATTCAGCTAACTGCTAATGAGTAAGAGTTCTTGAGACATGTAGGAAGCTTCCTGTGCAGTCAATCTGTTCATAATTCTAACAAACAAAATTTCTCATGGAAGTTAAAAAAGGTGTTTAGATTTTAAAAATTTTCATATTTACACAAAATATTTCTTTTTACCAAATAAAATTTTGCCATTTGTAAAATTTTGTATTTAAAATGTAGTTTCTAAATGCACTACTCTAAAATAAAATTTTTACATTCATTTGAACATTAATTTCCAAGCTATAGAAATTTATTTGAATTATGACCACTTTACCCCATTGACCACTTTCCCCCACCAGACCCTATATTTTATGCAATGCTATAACAATAGTATTTGTTGAAGATGTTACTCAACTAAGTATTGGAGGAAACTATTGAAGATAAAAACCGTGTGATGTTATGCAAGAAAATTTGAACTTCATAAATAAATGCAACAAGCACGTTTGAAGAATACATATATGTAACGAATGTGGTTGAGGAAATTACAAAAACAAAGTAATAATCACTCTAAATCTGGAATGTATTAAAGAATAAGAAAGGGTAATGCGACAACGATTGATTGCGTACAACAAACAGGTGGTAGTAACACAATAAGTTTGTTAAAATATCAAAAGTAATTATTGAACCGCATGAACTAGTATAATAACTAACACAAAAAACTATGAAGATAAACAGTAAAAAATTCCGAAACTTTTCTGATAATTTTCGTGGAACGTCTCAGGAATTCACAGGTTTTCATCCACTTCCAAGGAAAATCAAAACGTTTTCTGAATCGCTAGTTGCACGAATGCAGCACTGTTGTGGAAAATATTCTTAGTTTTCAGTTTAAAGATTAACTGAGCGTATTTGTTAAGTATCGGTTTCAGTTCGATTACGTCCCGTCCAGATTGACTAAGCTCTCAATGAGAGCAAATAGGTCTTTGGATTTCTCTTAGCTTTGCAAGAATTGCAGGCGAGTTAATTTCTTGATACTTACCTGTAATTATGTCTTAGCTTTGACAATTGCTTGCATTAAGGCTTTTGGAGATACTTTGTAAATAAATAAGGTGGCAAGTTATTACATTAAACAAACAAAAGTTATTTCTAGAGATACAAAACTTATGAATGACTTCAACCGTGGATATTTCTGGATCCTTCAGAAAAATTCCAGGGTAATTTCAGGAAGGTTACTGAATATTAGTGGAAAACATTCCTGTTTTTAGCAAGATATGTTACTTGCAGAAATTGGGCACATTAGCTGCCTATTATTTTCCAGGAGCGTTTCTGTTTTTTTTTTTAACAGTGTAACACAATAACTGAAATAGCACTTATTATGGGAAGCTTATAAAACAAAACGCAAGGTAACTTTGAATAGAAATGGCACTAAAGAAAAAAAAAGTCATCATTCATAAAATAATAGATATATAAAGAATTGACTTATTTGCTATCTAAGTATGAAAAATATTTTTATCATGAAAAAAAAAGTTAAGTTTTAAACATGAATAATATTATTTCAAATATGTCCCAAGTAAGTATTTAAAATGATTTTTAATTAGAGATAGCTGAGCATAGCACTGCAGTGGGAGGTAAAGATGTAATAACAGCGGGATTTAAAATTTTTCATTCATTTTGTATTTTTGTCAGCGATTGTACGTTAGCTTTATTGTACAAGATTGCTTCCCATTATAGATCAGAATAGTTTTCTTTTATCTTCATCTAACTATGCTTATTTTGAATTTTTTTACCGTGATGTTTCCGTAGTATTCTACAAAATAAAACATTGCACAGTAATAAGTCCAATTTTATAAGAATAAAAAAACCTTTTGTTTTGTAGCGAATTGCTTGCTATTGACGTCTGTATAAACCAATTAATCCATGTTATGCACCGAAGTCCTTCATTCTTTAAGTATCAAAAACATCTTAGCTTGTGTTCGCTGTTCAGGAAGAGCACACATCAATAAGAGTGAGAATAAGAAAAAATGCAAAAAGTCATTTCATGGGTGAATGTGTTCTTCAGAAAGGGATTAGTAAGTTACTTTCAAATGAGAGAATGTTTTTTTCATAGACAATGAAATAGTTGTGATCTGAATCATCTAAATGTTTCAATAAGCTAGTTTCACTAAATTGTTTCTTCCTTTTTCTATATTTTGATCCAACATATTCTAGTTAGAAAGTTAGGACCAATGGTTGGTGTAGGTGGATAATCGCAAATACACGGAATTAGTTTTGAGGCTTAAGAAGTCTCGTTCTGATAATACTCAATCATGCTACCCAATGAATCCTCCGAGTGTCATCTGAAATCATCTTAAAAGAAAAAAATATATAACAAACTACACTATGTGATGAATTTATGTAAAATATCCACCAACATGTCATTTACATCGAAATTTAATTCACCCAAACAAGCAGGAAGAAGGAAAAACTTAGCTGTTGCTATTTACCCAAGAGCTCAAAGTGCATTAAAAGTGAATGGCACCATCGACATCGGGCATCAAAAATAGCAGTGAAGGTCTAAAAATGTCTAGTAGATTTGAAACCAGTTAATTCGCATTTGTAAACCTGCTGGAGATGAAAATATAAGAAAAAAACTAAAAAAACTATTTTATACGTGTAATTTTAAAACAATAAGGATGTCTACATAATTGTTTGAAAACACTCTAAGCTTTCAGATTATCATTTATTCGCTATCTATTCTTCACTCTCTTCAAAAATCACCACAAGTATGGTTATAAAGTTTGTTTAGATTCACCCCATATTTCCTTTCACTCTTGTTTATTTTCAAAAATTACCAAAAGTATGGGGATCAAGTTTGTTTCCATGTACCCCATGTTTCCTTTTACCCCAATTTGTTTCCGAAAACCACCACAAGTATTGCAGTAAAGTTTGTTTCTATCCACTCCATTTTTCCTTTTACCCCACTTTGGTCTCAAAAATTATCACAAGGATGGAAATAAAGTTTGTTTCTATGTCCCATGTTTCCTTTTGCCCCCGTTGAGTTTCAAAAATTACATCAAGTATTGTAATAAAATTTATTTCCATTTACCCCTGTTTCTTTGTACTCCAATTTAAATTCAAAAATTATCGCAAGTAGGATTATAAAGTTCGTTCCCATTTACTACACGTTTTCTTTTAACCCAACTGATCCTAAGGGTACCAAATTTGTACCATGTTTTAATGTACCATAGAACTACATCTTCTTACAGTCCCAGAGTATTCCATTTTTTTTTCTTTATTCATAATTCTGATGTTTTCCAAATATTCATTTAACTTTGTCTTAATTTTGTCAATACATTTCACAAACTTATTACTCACATAAAAAACCTAAAGCAGCTATGTTTATTTTAAAAAGGACACACTAAAGCATGTACGATCCTTTTAAAATGTTTGTGGACACATTTAGTGGATAGCATCAAAAGCGCCAAAAAACGCTTATTTTTACCATTTTTAAAGTAAATATTTTCATTCGCTGTTTCAATCTTTTTTATCGTTTACATTTTAAATTATTTTCAACGCAAGGAACATAGTGTTAATATAAAGTTTAAAA
Source organism: Uloborus diversus (assembly GCF_026930045.1). Lineage (NCBI taxonomy): Eukaryota > Metazoa > Arthropoda > Arachnida > Araneae > Uloboridae > Uloborus > Uloborus diversus. The sequence goes on along the minus strand of NC_072739.1, from coordinate 86,619,870 downwards.
AATGGATTTTAAAAAATCAAAACGTTGACGTTTAGTGGGATATTGTTTCGAGACAGAAAATTTTGAAGTGAAAACTGTCAAAAAGCTTTTAAAGTGCGTGAAGAAGTGTTAAAAAACCGCTTCCTAAAAAGTAAAGGCACGTACTTTATGCTGCCGTGTGCAGGTAAAGGGCAGTAACTGCAAATTTTTCACTTTTCATTTTTTTTTTTTTTTTTTTTTTGCATTTTTGTAATCTATTGTACGTTATCTTTATTGTACGAGCTCGTTTTTTTTGGTTTCCGCCGAAAAAAAGGCGCGAAAAAGACGTCTAATTCCGACATTTCCCTATTGTTAGTACTGAATATACCAAACATTTCTTCAAATATCTCGAAAACTCATTTCTGCAGATACTGCCGTTTACCTGCACACGGCAGTATAGTTTTCAAATGTTTCTAATGCTATATTCTCGCATAATTACTGTATGATTAAAGAGTAAAGTCATTCCTTTCAACATGAAATATTATATATATATATATATATATATATATATATATATATATATATATATATATATATATATATATATATATATATATATATATATATATATATATATATATATATATATATTCTGAAGTGATCCACTTACAGAGCTCATCAATACCAGATTACATAAATGGGACTTGATTTACAAAAATAAAATTGAATTAACCAGGCATTGGATGGACAGATTTACGTGGAGGAGTGTGGTATTAGGTTTAAAGTTTTAAACTTCACAGCATGAAAATTTATATATACTGCATTTAGATATTAGAAAACTTTAGTTAACTAGGGGGCTCCGTCCACTGCTCGCTGGAACTTCCCAACATCTGAAGATTGCTTCGCAATCTGATTTCATTCGAAAAATTTTAATCGTCTATTAGAAGGACTCAGATTGAAAAGCGAGTAACGAGTTGCATTTCGAACAAAATTAAAATCATTCTCTTCCTCCCATAGAAACAATAATATAAGTAAAGAACTCGTAATAGGGTTATTCCATATGAAATGAGCAAAATTCACAAAAAAGTGGTGGCCGCATGGTAACAGATTTTTATAAAATTTAGTATACAGGTTCCTTTTTTGCCTATATAAAAATATCTAAAATATTTTTGCTTAATATTTTTTATTTGAATAGTTACATGCGATTGAAAAGTGGTCAAATTGAACAGCATTCTCATAAATGCTAAATGTTGCATTTTTGAAGGCTTGTATTTTAACTATTTGATGAAAACATAAACGTTATATGTTGTTTCAATCTATGAAGTAGAGTAATTAATCTGATATCAGTAAAATTTTCAAAGTTATTATAGTTAACTTTTAACCGAGTTTCAAAAACTGATAATATTTCAGTTTTCTCATAATAAAGCATTTTATTTTTTTTAATCTCAATCTTTAAGGAATGCATTAGCTTTGCTGAAATTAATACCCAATATTGTGCTACGTATCATAGAAGAAATACCTTACTTTTGAAGTTGCATTTTAACTCCTTTGTCTTCAAAATCAATTTTAACTTTAGTGACATTTTGTAAAATGATGATTTTCCCTTTCATATACACAAAAATTCAAATGAGAGAAAATTCAGACAACTTTAAAGTTTTTCAAGAATATAGAGCTGTGTTTCTACTATTTGCTTGAAGAAATTCGACATTGGTTTTTGATCTCCAAATGTAAAATAAATTTCAGAAAAATAGCATTTTCTTTTTGTTTTATGGGTCATTCCATACAGGATCAACAGATGGGTGCGTTCGACCATTTTTAATTGTTTTGAAATTCATATCCCTAAAAGCTACATATGAAAGATGTTTAAAATCTCTTTAATTTTCACTCTCAACTGGACCTTTGATTTTTTAGAGGTCATCAAAGTGATTTTCGTAGTCAAAAATGGGAGTTTTAGACCTTTGCATTTTGGCCAAAATCTGTTTTAATTACATTTATGACAGTTAATTTAACACTTTGGTGTTAAAGTGCATAAGTTGATTGTCTTACATGCTGAGTTACGTAGCTGTAAGTTAATAATTAACACAATGGCAACAGGTTAAACTGCAAGGTCACATGTAAAAATTTTACTCATTTCAAAGGGGGATAACTCCCGTAGGGGACGGAAACACAAAGTGAAATACGGCAAAAACTAATCACTGGAACCATGCTAAAATGAATATGTAACTGTGTGTTTGTGTACCCTTTATAGATTACAGCCCCTCAAAAATCGGAAAAATGACAAAAATGACATTTTTATAACCCTGTAAACCAAAAGGGGATGGAAGTAAAAACAAAATTTCTTGACCAATTGAATATTCCATTCAAGTACTATACACGTTATACATATATTGTTTTTTGTACTTGGTTTGTAAAAAAGATACAGGTCATTGAAATTGAGCAATTTTGATAGTCAGTTCACACACTAAAACAGAAATAAAAAGTGTGAAAACTTCATTACACCTTCTTAAATACGTATATTGTGCCCTATATAATGTATTATAATGAAATAACATGTTGTAATTTTCAAAATTATTATTTTAATTTGATAACTTAGAAATATTTGAACATGAATGAGTAGTTTATAATCATGGATCCTGTATGGATTGACCCTTATGTGAAATTACGAAAATTCAAGGAACTAGATAAACGACTAAATGATGCAAAAGCAAGTATATCTAACATGTATTTTAATTTTTAAAAAATGTACTGGTATAATGTGAATTTAAGAAAATGCGAATAAAAACTATGCATCAAGTAATAATAATACATAACAATAACATCAACAAATGCATCAAAAATGTTATTTTTTTTTCTTTCTCTTTTTGCTCTCCACAAAAAATCTTTCAATCTGGCTAAAAATTTGTGGCTCATTTTTTGTAGAAATATCCAGTTGAAGACATGAATAGTATTTTTATTGATATATTTCTAGTAGTTTCAGACAAATATCATCTTTAATCGGTCATGTGTACTACGGTGGATTCAGTAACTTAAGAAAATCACTTATCTGAAAAAATATCGATGCATAAAATCAATGTGTAGAAAAACATTACCTTGTCACAAATAGTTACTATACATATATAACAAACAAATGAAATTAATGATGTTGGATTTAGTCCTAATCTCTAAACTACTTCTCTTCAAACATATGCTCATTTCACTGATGACTGAAATAAATGTGAGACAATGAGTTTAGGTGTTCAATTGTTAATTGAGATGAAATTATGATAATTTCATGTCTCCAAAACAGCTATGGGTGCTTAAATAAATTGTTATTGAACTTAACTTTCAAGATAGATAAATTTTACTGATGAGACAAAAAAAAAAAAAACTAATTGCGATTGTAGCAGGCAGAAGAAAATATCTTGCAGTTACAAGTGGATTATTGTATGTCGTATGCATACTTGTTCTGACGGATAATAGTTTGATAGTTTATCAATGCCATAATAAGCACTTTTGCCATTGATAGTGGAAAGAAAAGCCAGCTGCTTTCCATTGAAAATTAGATTCTTTGCGGCAAATGTTGTTTAACTGAGAATTTTTATTTTGGAAGGAAAAGCTAGAACTAAAATAGAGAAGAATTTTGCTACCAAAGAAATCCTTTTGTTTCAAAGAACGTCGCTGCAGGGCGGTTGAAATAACTGTGTGTATTTTATCAAATATACTTATTCATGGATAAAACAAATTTCCTCAAACTCATAGCCCAATCTCCAATGCTACTGTGAATTAGACGAGATGGTCCTCTCTCCATATCTTTAAAATCAGTATATTCTTTAAGAGCTATTTTTTCCTACATCACGAATAGAGGGGGAAAATTCAACACAATCATTAAGGAAACATTTCAGCAAATACTTCATAAACATGCTTTTGAGAAAAATGAAACACGAAAGAAATGATTAGTTTTGCTAAATTTACAATAAAAAGAAGTAATTAATGAAATTTTACCTTAGTTCAATTTACTATTGTAACAAAAATAAGCTGATACCAATGATTAAAATTTAATAGCATCTAAAAAACACTTCAATATGTTACGTAAAAAAATTGAGTAAATTTAGAACATTCTCTCATCTTCAAAAAAAAAAAAAAAAAAAAACCATCTGAAATAGATGAAAAAAGGAATTTTTCGGAATTTTTTGATTTTTTAAAGTACGATTTTGTCATCAAGAAATTCATAAACAATTTTTAAACTAGAGAAGATAGTTAGTTATAGATAGTTTCTCAATCTGCATCATTTTTAGTGTTATTTTTTCATTAAAGAGTGATTTGAAATCTGAAGAAAATTGGCAAAATTTCAGTCTTTGTTAATATTTCAAATTAAAAAAAAGATCCGGATAAATTTTACTTTGCTCTTTTCCAATAGAGATTTGTTTATATAATGTGGAAATATTTATTTTTTAGGTGTACGTTTATAACTTATGGAGGTATTGAGTCACAAACTGGCTGCAATGAACTCTGAAAATTTAGGCTTAGCGTAAGCATCAACTTCTAATTTCAATAATAAAACAAAAAACAGTTTTTAAACTTTCATTCTTTGCATTCCCTCACAGATATGCATGGTTTACCTAAATAAAAATTTTCATTGAAATCTGTGACATGTCAGCCACAGCTGATTTGCTCCTTTCGCATGGAATGACCCACTAAGAACCGAAATCTGCTCCCTCGCGAAGACAAAAAGGACTTGATAGAAAAGAACTTAATAGAGAAGAGATAGATATGTATTTTTATTTTAAAAAAGCGCTTTAAAGATCACCTCTTTTCCGGATTCCAAACTAACTAGCACCAACTTCCAAAGCTATAGGTTCTAAAGTACTACCATCATTGCAAAACGGCAGTTTTGTACGTTTGAAAAGTCGGTTTCAAATTCGAGGTTTGTAGTAATATAATTTGTTCTTTAACTCCGATCTTGAATTGATTTGATCCTAAGAATTTTCGCTGAACTAGAAATTTTTATTAGTCCAGTCAATGAACACATTGTAGCCAACTTTTCGATCATTCAAGCACGCTTTTTCCCAAACTTGTCTCGCCAACCTGTTCCTTAATGTCGGCTTCTTGGTCGAACTACTTTCTCGTCAGGGGTCGAAAGGAAGGTTACATACGTTTCTACCGGAGTGGAACATCTTTGCGTGTGAACTATCTTTGTTGTAGCTGCATGGAATTTGCGATAATTTTTGACTTCAGAATGTTGTTAGGGGTAGTTAGTAAGTAAACATACTAAAAGTCCCCGACCTTGGGGGGTGAGCTAAAGGTAGGAGGGAGGGGGGAAGAAAATTTTTAAATGTCTGATTTTTAAATCAAATGTTTCACCGTTTGACGTCACAAGTGATGAAAGCCATCTTGAATCGGAGAACGTGATTGTCTTTTCTTGCAAAATATCACCTTTTAATGATTTTGTTACAGCGAGCAATTTGTTAGCGGAACGAGAATTGTTAGGAATTAATAAAATATTCTATTAGCGAAATTTGGCAGTGTTTTGAGATTTTATTCTGGTATCCCTAGCGACTTTCTTACTTGTGATGTCAGCAGCAAAAATGAAAACGACGGCTGCATGTCGCTCAAGATTTTTTAAAAGAGAAAATAAGTAAAATTCAGAAAAAAAACTAACCCCGTGCTTTTGACCATGATCTTTCAGGAAAAAATATTGTTGAAAAATGGGAAGCAGTCCAGTTATACAAATTCCAGATAATTAAATTAAAGGAAACTTCTTAACAACAAAGGTATCCTTACATTTCCTAATTTAAAATGTCATTGAAAATTGTTTAAAAATAATCTACTGAATAAAGAGTATTCAATTTCTAATTTAAAATACCGTTCTCGTTTTATGTAAAAACATTTTGGTTTTTATATGACAGACTTGTGTGAAGCCAGTAATACCAATAGTTACATCATTTATTACTAAAATACTGATAGAAAGTGTATTGTAATTGTAAAGTATATTCTTCAATGATAGTAAAGCCCTATCTTTATGAAAAACTTGATTTTTAGCGAATAAATTAACATTAAAATAAGTTTTAAAATCAAAAACCAGTTACGTTCAAAACAAATTTATGCGCCAGCATTGATTCTATGTGGCATGAAAGATCCTATTCACGAGTTTCTGAGACGTAAATAGAATTAGGAATTCTCGGAAATTTTTTGAAAATACTTCAACCTTGTTATCTCTGTAATATTCCGGGAACGAAATGTTTCCTGAAAATACTGTAGCTAAACTAAACTGAATCTACACGTGCCGTTCAGTTACACATACTGCATATTCAGAATGATTGATATCCATTTTCATGCAGAATACTTAACATTGAGTCTTTACAATCTTAGTGTTTTTGTGTGCGAGTGTTTGAAACATATTTATATATTATAGTTCAGAAAATTTGCTAAACATGAAGATTATTTATTGTTAAAAAAATAATGTTTTTAACGTAATGAATTTTGTATATGGGCAATTCCATCGGTAACTGACTGACATTTTTGAAGCAAAATCATAGGTACTTTTTAATATTCAGCGCAAAATATACATTGTGTAAACAATCTTTTCCCCTGGAATATTGTAACATTTAGGTTGAATTCAATGGTGTAAGTAAATTCTCAAAATACATTCCGGACGATTAAAAAAAATGTTGAAATCATGGTAACTTACTGACACACTTATTTTTAAAATGTGAGTCAGTTACCATGTTTTAAACAAATATTTAAAAATCCTTCAAAATGTATTTCGGGAATTCAATTATACCTTTAATTACAGCGTAAAAGATACAATAATCCTGGGCAAAAGTTCCCTTACACGTCATATATTTTGCGTTGAATGTTAAAACATACGTATTGTTTTGCTTCAAAAATGTCAGTCCCCGTGGAATTGCCCGTATACAAGTAAAATATAATTTTAAATTACCATGAAATTATATCGTTATTACTGAACTCCACCAAGAGAAAAATTTAGTGGGGAAACAAATCTTTTAGATACATTTAGCTAAAACTAACACCTATGAATATTTATTGTAATATCTGAAATATGTTGGGCAATGAATATTTTTTAATATTCCGGCAATTTTTATAATATATCATCCTCCATAGCGATCTTTTTCCTTTAAATAGTTTGGTGCAATAGCTTGAATTAAATATTTCTGTTAGAATAGAGTAACTTATGAGATCTCAGTAACTATGCATGTAACTTATTGAAAAAAATAAGTGGAATTTAACGATATAACTCATTATTTTGATGAAACCACAGAACTAAAAATAAATTAAACAACGAATTTACTAGGTTACCAACTCTGTTAATAGATGCGATTGTAACAAATATGTAAATAAACAAAACATTAATACTTAAAACCCATAACTGTGTAGTTTTACGATAGATAAATGTTTAAAATTTAAGATATGGTATGTGCCCATGATGTCGCAGGTCCAAAATGTCACCGGATCAAGATGTCGCTAGTCAAAAATGTCACCAGCCGGAAATTTGCCCATTAAACCGGTACGAAAAATTTAAATGCACGAGAATGCTTTTTATTATCAAACTTGAAAATCGACCGTCAAGAAATGACGGGTGAAAATTGCTTCTACATTTGATCGAAGCAATTGCCTGTTTGGTGATATTTTGATCATAGGGCTAGGAAGTTAATGTATAGTTTCCTTTTGAAAAAAACATTTCTCGAGAGATTCATTCCTATCTACAACTATAGTAATTTCACTGAAAAATGACGAATTCGGTCTGAAACTTCCGGTATTTTAAAGTTTTCTTAAACTTATAAAAAAAATAACGTTTAAACACTGGCATTGTTTTTACACACCGAGTATATATATATATATATATATATAGTATTTACGAAAGACGGTTATTAGTTTTCTACCCATTCTGATTCGAAGGTCATAATTTTCTTAGTCTCAAAAATATTATAAATGTGACTTTGCGAAATCTTATAAAGTCCGAATCTCTTCCGATAAGCTATTCCCGACTGATTCCTAATAAACTCTAATTATTTTAGGAAACGTAGCAAAAACAACCGTTTAACCGTTCAAATCCAGTCTTACAATTTTCCCCCAGGGTTAGTCCTCACGTTTATTGATAAATGCGGAAAGAAAGAAGTTGCTGTTAGAAAAAGCTAAAAGTAAGATATTAGTATGCAGTTTTTTCTTTATTTAAATTTAAAAACACAAACATTTGGGAAAGTTAAAAAAAAATAATAATAATATCTTCGAAAAACACTGCACATTTGCTTATGGACAAAAAGCCTTTTTTAAGCTCAAATATGTGTATACTTGAAATACACCGCCAGCTCAGTCAATTCCAGCCGAGGACTGCAGTTTCGTGCTCATTAGCACTCATCAGCCCGGCATAGGACTGACTGAGCTGGAGGTGGAAAACCTCTTTAGGAAGCCTAGAGTGCCAAAAAAACTGGTAGCTAATACAGAATTAGCACTGACCAGACGAGACAACCCTATTTATACCGTCCTACCTAAATCTATTTATACTACCCCTGGCAATAGGGCGGTAACTTACTGAATATACATGCCTTGCCTTCAATATTCGAGTTGAACCGATTGTTTCGGTCATTCGTCTGGTCAGTGCTAATTCTGTATTAGCTACCAGTTTGTTTGGCACTCTAGGCTTCCTTAAGAGGTTTTCCACCTCCAGCTCAGTCACTCCTATGCCGGGCTGATGAGTGCTAATAAGCAAGAAACTGCAGTCCTCGGCTGGAATTGACTGAGCTGGCGGTGTATTTCACGTACTTCTGCCTAAGCCCTGGCAATAGGGCGACTTACTGAATGTGTATACTTATTTGATACTGATGTTTTTGATTTATTTTTTTTGAAACCAAACTTTCAAGAGCTTTAACCGAAACAAAATTTAAAATAAAATCAATCTATATTGTTAAAAGATATAGGTACGACTGTGGTTACACTTTATTTTAAGTTATCAGGAATGATAAGATCAACAGGCATAAAATATTTTTTGATGTTATTAGATCTAAGTTTTCAAGTATTTTGATGTAAATAAACTGCTTATTTAAATACAAAACAGTTTGTTCTATTTTATTAAGTCGTGCTTCAAAGTCAAGGAAAGCTAATCGGGGAAACAGATAGCGAGCTGTTAAAACTACAGTCTTTTTTTTCCATTCTTAGAATCATATGTTAAAATTATTTATGTAAGATTAATCTTTGAACATAAATGATAATTTTTAATAAATAGGATAAAGTTCTTACTGATTTTTAAGCTCTTTAAATTTATTAAATTTAACAAAAGTTAAAGTTTGTTCTATGTTGGTGGAAGAAAGTGTTAATAGAAATATTTCTGATATTCAGTCAGCAATATCAATGGAGAAGACTCAAAAAAAAAAAAAAAGTTCAAAACGAAAAAAAAAACCTTATCTTCCCATCTTATGTTCTCATGTTTTACCGTATAAGAAAATTCTATGAATATCAATGAGTTTTTGATAAATAGCGAAAGGTTTTCACTTTTTTTTTTATGCTTTGAAATTATGAAGTTTAATAATAGTTATAAAGGCATCGTGATGGTGGCAGGATGTGTGCACTAGTTGATATGTTACTGGTAGCCAATCAGCAACAGCAATAAAAAATACCCAGTAAAACATTATAAACCACAAGAAAACCATTAATATAATTGCAGGATGTGTGCACTAGTTGATATGTTACTGGTAGCCAATCAGCAACAGCAATAAAAAATACCTAGTAAAACATTATAAACCACAAGAAAACCATTAATATAATTGCAGGATGTGTGCACTAGTTGATATGTTACTGGTAGCCAATCAGCAACAGCAATAAAAAATACCCAGTAAAACATTATAAACCACAAGAAAACCATTAATATAATCGCAATCTACCCAATTTTAAACGACTCTTGTATATTTTTTTCCTTTTTTTTTTTTTTTAAATTTATGCAATCTTATTTTAACATTTTTTATCATAAATCCTTTTATGAATATCACTGACAGTTTTTTACAAATAGTTTTCGTTTTCACTGTTGAAGCTAATAGCGTATGAGATTTAATGATAATTAAAGGATTCGTGAAGGTGACAGGATGCGTCCATTAGGGTTGACGATTTACTGACAGCCAGTCAGCAATTGCAACGTAAAATATTCATTAAAAAATAAAAGCTACAGGATAACCATTAATAAGACCTCAATCTACTCATTTTTCAGCGTATCTTCTGGACATATTCAATGAGGTCGTTTCCGAAATTTTAGTAAGTATTTTTTTTTCTAAAAGAGCATGCTTAGAAACATAGGATCTGACCATTTTTAAACAGTTTGACTAAGTTTAGTATTAAAAAAAAATATTTTAATCGGTGAGCTTTCATTGTTTACGCTTCTGGCCATGCCATCACAAATGACGAAATGCCACTCACTGATGCCATTCACAGAACACAATATTTAATTCGCTTGCTTCCATACTCACATGTACTGGCAAAGATATGGTTGATAGCAAGCATAGAGCACAATATTTAATTCGCTTCTTGATTATCATATCGTGGAAACGCGATAGACAAATGCGCCAAAGTACATCTTTGTGACGTCATAAAAACCACGCCTTATTTCCAAAATCGGACATTTGGATGCCTCACTTGCCAAATCGATTAACTCCATAAAACAAAAAGTTTAGAAAAGTTATGAAGAAGATGGTGTTATCCATAAGCCCTCGTGTTACATTTTCTGCCATCACGTGGTCAAAAATGTACTGAACCAAAACTTTGATATAAATACACATGCTAAGCATTGATAAAGCACTACTAAAGCAGAAATGAGGATTTTTATAAAAAGGAGTTAATCACTTTGGCAATTGAGGCATCCATTTGAAAAAAAATAATTAAAAATTAACCATTGGGAAAATGAAAGTTTTTCCTCGCTCCATGTTATATTTTATCACCTATTCTATCAATTTCAGTGACTAAAATTAGTTCTTTTGATTGAAGGAAATAACTCCATTAGTCGAACTTCCGTCTAACTACGTTAACGCTAAATATTTTATCTTCTACACATTCAAAAAGGAACTGTTTACATGTTTTACTAATCTACACGAATAGTTAGAAATATCACATAATAATTTAGCAAATATTAAAATATTTAAGTTTGAATTTTAATTAACAACAGCAGGTAAAATGTTTATCTGACGTACATTTGCTCTTCCATTTCGTTAGTTTTGTCGATATTTTTGCTTTTAAACTTTTAAGTTAAACAAATTAATGAGGTAAATTATGTCTTTTATGAGATGAAGTTAAGTATAGTTTAAATTAACAAATTTTTAAATTGCCTTCATGAACTGCTCTTTCAATAATTGTGCAATATACATGACATTATTTCGCATTTACTTAGCAACTTCCGGAAAAAGAGCAACATATTTATTCAATCCGTGTTATTAACTCGAACGAGTGCATCTGCTCCCCAAAAAGAATTCCGCAAGTTTCTTAAGTAGGGATTAAGAGAAAACTAGATACAATACGCAGTTTGAATTTTAATTAACAACAGCAGGTAAAATGTTTATCTGACGTACATTTGCTCTTCCATTTCGTTAGTTTTGTCGATATTTTTGCTTTTAAACTTTTAAAAATTAATCTAAATTTGGCATAGTGAGTTTAATAAAAGTATTATTAAGAGGATTAATAACGTTATTCAATTAATTTTTCTTTGAACTAATTTGTTTTTTCATTCCTTTTCAAGTTGCTAAAAAAACAGCAATCTCTCGATTATCCGCGGAATAGGGTGGCACGGTTACCATGGATAAGCGAAAACCGCGGATAATACGTAAGAAACGATACTATTGTGTATAATAGCTAAAAATATGAATAACACTCAAACATTCATTTAGATTATAGCTAAAAACATTGCTACATTCCATCCACTAAAATTGATTGTAAATATTATACATATGTAAAAGCTAAAAACGAACGGTAACACAATCATAAGTTTAAAAAACATTTAATAACCGTTAAAAAAAAAGTGAAGAGATCCGCGGATAATACGAACTGCGGATAAAGCGACCGTAGATTATCGGGAGTTTGCTGTACAATCACTCAAGGTAAATTTGAGCCATGTCGGTTAATTTTGCGTCACTGCAGATTCTTTAGTATATTTGGCGTAGAAAAAAAATAAGAGGAGTGCTGCACTATTATGGAAATGTTTTAAGATATGTTTTCTACCATTTTTACTTCGGGAAAAAAAATTTGCAATATTTTTAACTATTAATTGTATCATTTAATACTTCTGAAATTACCGTTTGGAAGCGATTTCTGAAGTTGTTGAAATTGCTTTTCCTACATTGCCATGTTCTGTACACTATAATAAGAAAAAAATATTAAAATTACTCTTAAATTTAAATGTGATTTTTATCAAGATGGTGGAAAGATATAATTATAATTCATGTATAATGGAAAGCAAGATAGTGGTCATCATATACTAAAGAGCTCTCCAGAAACATCGCATATAACTTTAAGAGAGTTAGCTATTTTGTCATTAACATTTACAGTACATTTGACTGTAATGATTTGCCTGCATGTAATAAAAATGATGCTGAAAAATATAAGGTAGATTTATTTTGCAATTAACCTCGAAATGAAAGACTTTTTTTTAAACTCTTGATTTTTGGCTTTAAACTTCATTTTAAATCACGAGAAAAATACTTTAAAAAGTCGTAGTTTAATACAGGTATGGTTCATGGTTAGACAACTACTTGACAACATGGGGCTCAAACTGAAAACACAACTAATAAGTTACATCAAATGTCCCAAAACATTGATAAAAATTACAAAATTCCTTACTCTTTAAGTAGTGGTTAAACTTATTTCGTCATAGTGGTTAAACTTTATTCGTCATAGTGGTTAAACTTTATTCGTCATAGAGGTAAATAAATCTACTTTTTTTCCCCATCTTGTTAGTGTACTTACGTTTAAAGTAGAGTTAATAGAGTCTCCAATAAGTATTTTCCTGATTTCATTCGCAACTGCAGAGATTCTATTTTTATAACATTTTAGAAGACTAAATTGGGTATGTTGCAAAATGGCAACACGATGCATTTTACAGTTTAAAATTCGCTCGAGTTCAAATTATGGAACGAAACGACATTTTAGCATTTACTTCGAAAGAGATATGTGACCAAATTTAAAATCTCCATCGTATTTAAAATCTCCACACGTGGTATGATTACGATATATCTCACGAAACTAAATCCGTACAATTGCATTATTTTGCATTTATCTTTAGTTCAAGCTCTGATGTGAAGATATGCTAATTCTGGTGTCTGAGAACCCTATTTGCTCACCTATCATAGATTCAGATTGCATACACGATGGCATTTCCATTATACACAAGGGACCAGATAATCAGGACGATCTTCGATGAAATTCTAATGCGTGTTATTTATCATGCAACACGTGTACGGAATTACGCATTCCGCACAAGCAGAACACTGTTACCCAAGATTAGACAACGAAGCATTCCTTGCGGAATTTCGAGATACTTATTAGTGCATAAGGACCTAGTCCGTTAAGTATCCGTATCCCATCATCGAATGAAATTCAAAGTGCTATCCAGCAGAAAAGTTTAACAGTAAAGCAAGTAAAGCAACTACACATATGTATCGGACACTGACAAAGAAAGTGACACAGCTCAAGATTTGGAGAAAATGTACTAGCTATTGATTTAAAACCTAAATTTAATGCTCTTTCGTGCCACAAAACTCGCACAAAGAAAAGGTACATAACTGGTGGTTGGCGGCAAAAAAAATATATAATTATAGGTGACACATCATTAAAATTTCATTATTCAGAAAAAAAATTGAAAATAAAGTGAGTAATTAATTTAGACAACAAAAACTTACTATCGCATCCTAGTGTTTTCACACGTATTGTTAGATCTGAAACTAAATCGTTTTAAACTGCTATTGCCTAAAACCATATTTTTTTCAATGCTGCTTTTTTTTTTTTTTTTGTATCACTTTTCTTGCTCGGGTGGGATACATAGAAAAACCAACGCTGTACAACAGTGACTACAATGTATATGGTGTTTTTTAACTTTTATTCTTTACATACTCTTCTCACATCAAGAAAAACGTTTTTTTTTTTTTTTTTTGCACTAACATTTATTTAAGATAGTTGTTACATGAGAACTGGATAAACTATGAGTATAATTGGACGAGGGGAAAAAATAAATTAAAAAGGGCAGTTTATTAAAAAATTGAGTTATTTGATTTCTTTCACCGGGTTGTGTTACATTAAAAGTTTTACCCCAACAAGCAGAATTCCGACGAAAATGTTATTTAATAACGTTGTTTAAACTCCAATACAGAACTCCTTTTTTTTCTACACTTTTTCCATTAACATTTATATGGATAGGAATAAAAACGGAACTTTTGTCTGGAACGTGGTCAAAATTTACGACCACATAAAGCAAATTTTCCATTTTATCCATATACGCTTCCTGATGCATAAGACTTTAAAATGCTCCTTAATGCAGTTTTTGTTCATAAAATATATGCTGAAATAAAAGTATCTATGACAGAAAATTTCGAAATTATGTTCGTGGTGGAGTGCGCTTTCAAATATAGTGCAAGTATGTCCTTTTCTTAAAACCGATCGTCTTTTACGAGTTTAATAGCGAAGCAAAGCATTTTTTTCTTATAGATAAGCAAAATTCTAAACTGTTTTGAGCAGTAAAATTATGCTTTAAACGGTTTCTTCTAGTTTTTTTCAGTCCTTCTGCAGTATTTTATAGTTTTTTTTTTTTTTTTTTGCTTAAATAGGATATTATTCAAATGACATGTTGCCAGGTACGCGCTTCTACGCGTCAATAGTAAAATTTGGATATTTTAGTATTTAAACTCTCTTCCGTTACACTTCGTTGCTCTTCTCGGATGATTTTTCATCCTAAAACTCAGACTTCTTTACATTGAAAAGGGGATTCATTAAAGCCGCGAAACTCGTGTCCGTAATCAGTTTGCTGATTTGTACTTGATACTTGATGCACGCTCTTTACAATTATAACATTATTAAACTCAACAATTTTGAACTAAAAATATTATGTAAGTTAATGAAGCTACAAAAATTCTCAATGGAAAATTGCAAAGAGTGAATTTATAATTACAATAAAAAGTGCATAAATAATACATTTAATCAATAGGTTTGTAAGCTTCTGCACTGTGATATTACGTTTCTCATATGCTTTAAAATTTTTAATCAATAAACATTAGCTGAAAAAAATGTTTTTCTAAAGAATAAAAAAAGGTTTAGCTCACAAATAAATTCTTATTATGAGTCTAAAGGATAAAACATGTATTTGATGAAAGGTGTGTTCTTAGAAATCTTTCTGAAAAGGAAAGCATTCAAAAGAAAATCCTGTGCAAACGTCTACTTTGATTCAGTGGAAAACTGTAGTGATGAATATTTGATTTAAAAATATCTTTTTTCAGAAAAGCGTAAAGTTATTTCTACTTTGACACTCATTAAGGCAAAACACTTGCATATAATAACTTGAATATTTTACTTGAGACAGAATGTCTATCTTATTTGCTCCATCGTGCTTTTACGTTATGGCGAATAATTTCCAAACTATCAAACGTTTTACTGTTTACAAATATTGATTTCGAGATTATGTTGTTAAGGTTTTGTGAGAAAAAAAATATTTTTATTTAAAAAAAAGTACTTTCGGTTCTGTAAACTATAGTATTTGTTGCTTTTCTTTATTTTTTGGAATGTAAATAGCTTTCGGAGGAAAACATTCTACGCGTAAATTGAAAAAAAAAATCAAATTGTTTATTTGAGACACGTAAACTGAATACTCATACATAAAGTAGCGAATTCACTGATCGAGTAATGCTCTGACGTCATCAACCATGAAACTCACGCCTGGCATGACAATTTCATAGTATCTTTTGGTAATGTTTGACATGCAGGGAAAGGCTTTATTTTGACAAAGCTGAACTTTATCCGGTAGCTTAACTGTTTTGCTGGTAAGACTCATTTTAAAGAATGAAGAACAAAAAAGAGTGGTCAATAATAAAAACGCTATCTACTAGAGTTTAGGGTTAATTCAATGGGATAAAGGATAAAATTTAAATTATCAAAATATTGCCCAACAGGCAATTGCTTCGTTCTAATGTAGAAGCAATTTTCGCCCTTTATACCTTTACGAGCGATTTTCTAGTTTAAAATAAAATCATACCCAAAAATGATAACTAGTCTAACCAAATTATATTTCTACTCATGCACTGCATAAATATTTGCTTCGATGTGAGATACGTTATGCTTTTCTGCATAACATTTTGCACCAGTGAAAAAGATACTGTAGATTTTTTTTTTAACGATGGAGGCAGGCATCTTTTTTTCTTCACATAATTTATTCTACACTTACTAAACGCAGCAACAAAATCGTACACGGCCTACCATACTTTTTAGGTCCAGTCCCGAATATTTTACAATTTATTTGTAGCTGCTGAAATTAAAGAATTTAGTTTTTAAAGCTAATTCTGGATTTCCAAGCATTGTACAAAGTAATTGAACATAGTATCTAGAAGTTGTAAAAGAATAAGTAATTTTATTGATAAACTATATTCCGAAAGTTATGTCGAGTGATTCAGGTGTGCTTTTCACTAGACATAACTTTTTAAAGAACACGCTCATTTGCTATAATAAAAGTCACAACATGAAACTTTGCAGGAAACAAAAGGCTACCTCTATCTGCCGTCTGAAAGCTCTCTGTGAAACTTTCAACTGGAGACAAACTTTATAGTTTGTCTTCAGTTACTTTTGTTTTTGAATTGCCTGGCTTCACATTGTATGTCAATCAGATAGGCCAATAATATGCATGGAATGTTTAGTAATTTCATTAATAGTGGCGCATTCGGGCAGTAAATTATAAAATCAGCCCTCCACCCCCCCCCCCCCCGCGTCAAGGAAAAAAAAACAACTTTTACTTTATCTAAAAATGAAGTTCGTAAAATTCTCAAAAACATTTTTGCGGTGCAAAGAAATTATAAATTAAAAGACAAGTACTAACTCAACAGCAGTAATTCAAAAACCTGATTTCTCTAGAAGAATTTTTCGAAAATTAGCAGAAATGTGAATTGTTTGCTTTTTTTTTTTTTTGCTAATGGCAGTAAAAAAAGTACTTTAAAATGATAACTTTTTTTTTTTTTTTTTGCAGTTGTATGAAGAGTGAAGGAAGCCTCCCCCTCCCCCTTTTTCTTTCTTCCCAAAAATGAACCAAATTCAAGAATCATCATCTCTGATACTGAAATTCAACTGATTTTAATACAAAAACGCAACTGTGACTCAGAATTCTGAAATAAGTTTAAATTATATATTCTGGGGAACTTAGATCAAAATTCCCCAGAAGAAATAAAGGAATTCAAAGACGACATTTTCTGACCCGTGTGGGATCAGACCTACGTCCTTCGCGTTATTTGAGCAATGCTCTAACCAACCCAATCTACAGGGAGTACCGTTTTAACCTGCAAGACCTTTAATTTCGCAACCGTTAGCGTTAGATGTATACTTCCAATTGCAAAAATTTTCAAAAGCAGATGCAGAGTTAAGGTATTGAAAGTCTGCAGTAAATATAAAAATAAGTCAAAAATTACAAAATGTAACTTTTTATACAGGTCCCAGGTCCTCTAACAAAAATTTAATGAAATAATCTCCATTGAAAAACAATTCCAACGCTAAAAGTTTGAAATCAGTACTACCAATATTCACCGAGATATAAAACGAAGTGTTTTGTGACTTACACCACTTTACACTCACTGTCAATAACACCTTTTGGAGGAAAATATAGCAGTCAACAAGAGCATAAAATTATATGTATGCAGAGTGTCGTTTTTCAAATTGCTCGAGGTTTTGCAGTGTGTTTTTAAGTACCACGCATAACATTGGCATGAATTTTGGAATAGCAATGAAAAATATAAATACCTTAATAACGAATAAATACCTTTGCACTGAAAATTAAATGAATCAAATTACCAACGTTTTGAAGCACAAAAATTACTGCAGACACGTGTTTCGGTTGTACAAGAAATACCCTTTTCAATGCAAAAGCTTGAGCTTCTTGATTCATATAAATACCTTGCTTGTTTTACTTTGATAACCTGTCATTCTTCTGAAAGGGCGATAATTTCGAATCTTATCTTCTGTATGGTCCCTTAAAACTTTAAATTCGAATATCTTCTTAGATTTGGTCGCACAAATGTCCATTTTTTTGTGTCAGTAATAATTTTCAGCGGAGATTATTTCTCTAAATATTAGTTAAAAGACCTGAGGCCAGTATAAAAAGTTTAATTTTGTATTTTTTGACTAATTTTTATTTTTGATTCAAACTTTCAATATCTTAACTCTGCATCTGATTTTGAACATTTTTGCAATTGGAAGCATACATCTAGGACTAACAGTTGCGAAAATAAAGGTCTTGCAGGTTAAAACGGAACACCCTGTACATGAATTTACTCGCAGGATGCTATACATATGCATTGCAGCAACGCTTAGATCAAAAAAATAAAATAAATTTTTCAAAAAACCCCGCTACAACGTGAATTGTTTCGTTATTTTTCGACAAAAGCTGCGAAATTTTTTTTTTAAATTGATATCTTACTCATGAAGTCGGATGAATTATTGAGGAAGTTATGTTGCTCCCACAAAAAAACATCTTTAATAAATAATATTTGATTTTTCCTAGACGCTAGTGTAATCGCCCCGTCCCCATAACATTGTGATGTATTCTCGTTGAAATTTGGTAGATTAAATACCGTTTAAGATATACTGGGGGAGCATTTCAGGATTGAAGTATTTATCTATTTTCTGAACTCTTAAATCCGCTTTGGATGTGAACAATAGGTTGGTTCTTCTTCCGTTGTGACGCTGTTAAATAAGTAACTTGTGCGCTCTTTTTAATCAGATCAAGCAATTTCAATTTACCACGCTGATCCAAAATTTAGAATCCTTGTTGGTCATAAAGTTTTCAAGTTCCCGTTAATTGTTTCCAACTCTTATATTACCAAGAACAGCACTCAAAACCCAGGACTTTCTGGATTAATCTCGTACAAATAGTAAACGTAAACATACACAATACACGTAAACTTTTTTTTCACGTATGTCAACTAATAGTACTAGACTTTGATTACTTGTTCCGAATGACGTCATCTTATTACGTCAATCAAAGTTTAGTACTGTTATGGCAACATCCATTGGCTAACGTTTAATACATATATAAAGTTTGATACATATATTTCTGTCAAGTGTTGTTTAAGAAGTATCTGTTAGAGCCAATAACAAAAAAATCATGCATTTATACAGCAGTCTGCTTTTTAACAATACACATATGGTTAAATATATGTGCTCTGAACAATACACGTTTTGTTCAAGCATCCTAATTCAAAAAAAAAAAACAGTGAACAGAAATTGAGTATTTTGTTTAACTTAATTTTAAGTATATTTCGTTATTTAAAAATGTAAGTTGCATTATTATTATATCTATACTTAATAAACGCTACACTGCTGTGAGAATTTATGTGACTTCTGCAATGTTTCAGATACACAAGCATTTCGAATTCCGCTGCATAGAAATGCATTAATTCTTGCGCCAAGAAATTAAATTTCTCTTCCTATAATGAATTCAGTTTGCATACAAGGTGGTGTTTTCATTATACACATGAGTTTAGATCTTCAAGATAATCTTCAGGGAAATTCTAATACAAGTTCCTTATTTAGAGGCAAGTTTGCAGGTCTATACGTTGTGTATAGATAGAAAATATTAATTGAAGTATATGGAATGCTTCTGACTCATGGTAAATTGAGTTGAGTACTAAAACATAGAATAAAATGCAGGAAAATTTATATTTAAATCGATTATTTCAGAAAGGGCGTAAGTCCTACTGAAATCCATTGAACTTTTTAAAGTAATCGATACATTTAACATCTCATCAACGACCTAGTTTTATTGGTTGATTGATGGCAAACTTGGACTACATTCTAATCATTCTAATTACAAAAACTTAATTAAAAAACATTTGGAGTTTTTCCTACATATTTATGCTTATTTTTCTAGCAAACAGTTTTGCTGGGAAAGGGATATTAAAGAAAAAATTCAATTATTCAAGAAATATTTGAATATTACCTTGTAATAACAGACAGTTAAAAAATGTTGCAGAAAAGGAAGACCAACAGGTTTCACTGGCGGATTTACATGTTTGAGGGTATATTTGACGATCACAAACAGTCTGGAGAGGGAAAGTGGTCAATGGAGTTAAGTCTTCATAAATCAAATAAAAGCTATATCGCTTATTTGGAAGAAGAATACCACAATACGAAGAACTGAAATTTTACAGGAGAAGCGTTTGAAGTTTAACTCCTCGGGAAATTTGCTTTAAGAAAATTAAATTTGCTGTGATCTTCAGTGGTTATTATCGGAACAAAAAATGTGTCATTATTTTCCAAAGAAGATAACGTCATTTGAAGCCCTTTAAGCAAAAAAAAAAGAGAAAATTAATATTTCGTGTTGTGGCACTCTTCTTCCAAACGAGTGTTATATTCGAAATAAATGAAAGAATGAGTGTTTTTTTTTTTTTTTAATTTTTAACAGTCAAATACTTTATTTCGTGAAAAAAGTCTCTTTGCTTGCTTGTGAAACATTTTAAAATCTAAACACCTCTTTTAACTTGTTTGTAAAATTTTGTTCATAAAAATGTTTAACATATTGGTTGTGCAGGCAGCTGCCGGATGTCTCAAGAACATGTCTGCAAAAAAAGTAAGCTGGATTCACTTTATGTAATGTTTTAGAACAACTTAGCTTAAGTGTGAAATTGCCGCCCCCAAAAGAGTGCCACCTGGGGCGGACCGTCCTCGTCCGGCTCAATCTTTCTATGTTACTGAACTTAAGATTGGGTAAGCGGTCATAGTTTAGGTTTAAAACATATAATTCATCTAAACTCATTTAATCTTTACTTATACGGCAGATATCAGTTAAATATTAAGTTTACTGAACCTGTACCGTTTTTACAGTAAAGTGGATTAAACTCAACTCAACTTAAATTTGAAAAGCATATTGATTAAATTAAAGCAAGATAGTAATCCTATAATGTTTGAAAATATATACCATTTCTTTTGCAACCGCAGCTTAAAAATTATTATAGTAGAATAATGTATGCCTCCCCCTTCCAAATCATCTGTTAACTCTCACTAAAAAGTAGAAACTTAGAACTAGAACTATTTCTCATGCATTAAATAAATAGATGAAGCTTGATCATGCTTTCCCTTTTGTTTTTTTAATTAAGGGACATTTTTCCGAAACTATTTGAGCATAATATTTTTTTTAAAAGTAATTTAGGATATTTAGACATGTTAATGATATCTTCCATATACTTCCTAAAAAAAATAAAACATTGGAAATTATCACACACATTCCTGATGATATTGATGAAATCCAGGAGTGAAATATAATTAAAATTCTTGGTTAACCAACTTTTGACCATAGTTGACCATCAAGAATTCGTAAGTCATTTAAACAAAGTTAATTTTTTCAAAATAACTACAGGTGTTGAGCAATAAAAAAATTATGGTTATTTATCACATGGTTTTAAATTGATTTTTCTAAACTATGACCACTTTACCCCACCCCGGGTCATTAATACATATGAAAAGGATAATGCCATTAAGCTATTTCAATTAAAAACTTTCTTCCTAAAATTCAGTGCAGCTTTTTCTTTTTTAATTTAATATAAAAAAATGACAGCAAAATTTGAAGTTTTAAAAGAAACTCCTGTATTTATTATTTACCTCAGTTGAAAAACCTAGATTTTATGACCTTTTAACAACTTTTTGTTAAAAGGTCGTATGTTAACACTGTCCGTAAGTTGATTCACGCCCTTTCAACAAAATGTATTCAGTTATAGTTATCCTTTTCAGCCGCTAAGGTAAAGTACTGTATAACATAAACGTAAGAGAGAAAAAACATAAAGTAAACAAAACCTTTAAACGTTATGTTGAATGTCTTTATCACTCACATATTTTGTGTGCGTAAAATGGCAAAAAAGTTGCGAAATGTACTTCATTTTGTGTGTTAAACGGATACTAAGAGCAGAAAATTGAGACTTGGTCTTAACATTCCTGGAACCACAAGCACAGCCAGAATTTACTTACTGGATAAGGAGATAGGGAGGTTTGGACCAAACACTAATTAGATGCATGTAAACTGCCGAATTTGGATTGGCGAGGTATATTACGAGTAAAAACAAGGGCTCTGTGATTAGCCCCTCCCCCCTTACTGCGTCCCTCACTGACATGATTCCTAGGAAAATTTATAGTACATCCTGTGACAAAGACATATCAAATTAAATATGTTTTTTCTTTGTAAACGTAAAGCATATTTTACGATAGTAGCTTACGAGGGGGGACCCAAAAGAAACCGGACTAATGGTGCAATGCCAATCATAGATGTAGTAGAGTGTTCTGCAGCTAGGTGGCTCAAGTAGAGACCTTCACAAACCAGCTGCGCAAGTGGCGTCAGTGTAGTTGATAACGTATGATCGTAGTGTTGGTTTTTTCAGGTGTTGTTGCTTTCCTCCTGCGAACTCATTATGGAAGACTTAAAAGTAAGCTTGAAATTTTGCTTCCTGCTTGAAAAATCGGCAACGGAATTGCTTACCAAATGCTTCAATAAGCTTTCAAGAATGATGCTATGGGCCGTACACAAGTTTTCGAGTGGTTTGGGCGCTTTAAATGTCGTAGCATGAGTACTAAAGTTCATGCTCGTTCTGAGCGTCTTTAAATGTCTCGAAATGGTGAAAACGTTGAAAATATCCGCCAAAAAACCAACGAAAGTTACGAAAGAGCCATTTTACGATTGACGAAACTTTAGAAAAAACAAGAGTGAGTTGGAGCTCGCGCGGAGATCAGAAGAATGGTTCCTTCACCATGATAACGCTTTCCTACACTCAGCATTCACTATTAATCGCTATTTGGCCTCTTAGGTGTGACTCGTCGCTTCTCGAACCAGTATTCGCCTGACCTAGCCCCCTGTGATCTTTTTCTGTTTCCAAGGATGAAAAAAATTCTGAAAGTGAAGCGTTTTGATGATGTAGAGGCTGTAAAAACTGCGTCACAACTGGCACTGGACATGGTCAATGTCAAAGAGTTCCAGGGGAGCTCCTAACAGTGGAAAAAAAGAATTAACAAGTTGCATCTAAAGGTGAACACTTTAAAGGAGACTAAAGAAAATTGGTCAATCAATTAATATATAAATATTTTTTAAACCGAAATCCGGTTATTTTTGGGTCCCCCCTCGTATACTACATATTGTAAGCTCACCCGATAAAAATATAGTCACTTCTTGAAATATTACTTTAATACCGTCATATTAAAACAACCTATTAGCTTAACTAATACAAAAAACAGCAAGTTTCTGCAGGATGGTTGCATCCAAATTAATCTGAATTTCCACAAATTTCTAAGAAGCGCATTTCCGTGTTTTACAGGTTATTATACAGGTATTTACAATAATGATAACATCAGTTTGTTTTGTTGCACGCCAAGGTATAGCTTTCATGAAGTTAACCTTTTATTAATGGTTGGCCCTATACGTATTCTAGAATTGAATGTCTCAAAAGCACCGGACTCTGGATGTACCTGGGAATCGGATCCCTTTCTTTATTGTAAAAGCAATTAATAGGCACTGGATGGTGATTAAGTTACTGCTCCGGCAATGACATTATGCAATAATTATGTTAAACATTATGTTAATAACATTATCATTTTGCATTGTAAATGTTCCAATAGTTTTTCTGCACATTTTTAACCCCCGAAACACACAGGCAAGGTTTTATAAGTTTAACGTGTCTGTGTATCTGTCTGTGGCACTCCAACGCCTAAACGGATGGACCGATTTTGAAAAAAAAAGTTTTGTTCGAAAGGAGAACTGACCGAGAGTGTTCTTAGCTAGGTTGCGTCTTAAGATGACATTAATTAAAG
This sequence comes from Uloborus diversus, assembly GCF_026930045.1. NCBI lineage: Eukaryota > Metazoa > Arthropoda > Arachnida > Araneae > Uloboridae > Uloborus > Uloborus diversus. The sequence goes on along the minus strand of NC_072739.1, from coordinate 86,595,918 downwards.
CAGGTGTTAATGAAAAACCTCGAAAAGGTTTTTGCGGTTTCTGCAGTCAAAACATATTTTAAAATTTAAAAATTTAGTTCCAAGGAAAAAAGTAATTTTTTCTTCACCTGATAGAATTTGTTTGAAACCTCCATGTTATATAGAATTCAAATTTTAACTTTTTAAAAATATATTTTAAACATGTCTAAGACTTTATTCACGTGATTGATAACCAAATTCATTTTTGGACGACAAGGAAAGAAAACGCAATGATTTAATATGTTCATCTGTTGCCAGTTTCTATTTCTCAACAAATAAAATGCCTGTAATTCGTTTTTAATAAAAATGGTTTTTGAAACGATCTTCATATTTCTCTCTTGACCCTACACTTGCGACTCAGTCTGTTTTTTTTTTTTTTTTAGTTGCTTGTTTCTTATAAAGTGGCAGTTGATTCCAGTTCAATTCTATAGGCTATCTCCAATAGGGTGGTTCGAAAAAAACGTTTTTTTCGAATTTGGTATCCGATTACCCCTCAAAAGTTGCAGTTTTGTACCCTGAATTCGGGAAAAAATAATAAAAAAATTCTAAATTATCATCTATAGTTCGCGCATGTCACCTAAAGGCACGAAAAAATCAATTTTTTTCAAAAATTTTCATAATGTTGAAAAAAAATTCTAATTATGTTTTTTTTATCCAACACCAAAAAAACAACAGTATGTAACATACATTTGATTTTAAAAATGGTTTTATTGCTGTTTTAAAATAATTTTGGTTTGCAAAAAAAAGTTATAAAATGGTAATAAATCGGTGAATTCGGACATTTTTGACTATATTTAAATCACATCGTTGTACCAAAATTAATAGTTAAAAGGCTTTAACTACACTTAAAAATGAAAGTGTGATCGATGCATGTATGTGTGCAGCTCTTAGCTCGTCTCAAAGACATTGAAACTACCCAGAACTCACCACGGGGAGGTGGCTGCACTTCGAGTTCCACCCACTCCCTACCCAATCATCCATCCAAATGTAGGGGTGTTTTTTACAATATTTACATATTTACATTCACCAGTTCTTGGCTAGCATGATAGTGAATTTAAGTTTACTTATCATCTTTAGACATTGTCTTGAATTCACTTTTAAAGTTAAACGATGGCATGACTGATTTTGAGAGCAGTGTTGCTCTTATGAAACCATCTCTATTTTCTTCCCCGCAAACTTTTGTACAAGACTCAGTTACCAGTTTTACTATTCTTTCCACACTTTGAGTATGGCAAGGAAATTTCATCGGGTCAAACTCCGGCAAAACATTACTACCAATCAGTTGTTCTAAGCTCTCATTTGACACATGGTTCATTGCTGGAGGAGGTGAAAGTTTACACTGAGACCAGTCAATCAGTTCAATGTAATCTGAAGCAGCAAAATTGATGGTCGGAGGTTGAAATGTACGCACGGATTTCCCTTTGGGCTCTTCATTTCTAGCTTTTAGCAACCTTCGAAAAGCTAACTGCCGAACATGGATTCTTTCGTCTACTGCCATTGATATTAACATATTTTCCGGATGACAAAAGAAAGCATTCCTCTGCATCACAGGATCAATGATATGCTTTACACTATCGGGTAGCTGACGTGACGACTTAATAGCTTTGAAGATGTGCTTGAGTCCAAACTTCACTGATGGATGCCTTTTGATTTCAAACCAAACTGGGGCGTATACTTTCATAATGTAGTCTACAAGCATCTTAAGTCCTTCAGAGGGTGTCACTTCAGATATGTATAGCCTTAGTGTCCTATTTGCACATGTCAACCACCTAGAATGACTAAGAGGACCAGGATCTTTCACAGCAAGATCTCAAGGACACTCTCCTGTCTTCACTGCTTGATATATTTCAAGTAAGTACTTTTGGTCCTTGCTCAAGTCAGTTTTTGTTATGTTTATATCTTCACCAGTGATTGTTTCAAAATTAACAACCGGGCATTTTTCACAGTTCAATAAAAGTCTGACAATTGTTCCCGAGAAACTTGTTGGCCCTGAAGTCTCACCATCTACACTTTCAAACAAATGTCTCAGCGGCAGTTCATTGAAATGAAGCAAGCATATGAACCATTGCACTGGGCGGGCAAGTTTAATCTCAAGATTACGTATTGCACCGTTTTTCCAACCTGTATTTGTTGCTGTGCCGTCACATCCAACAGCAACAAGCTCATTATGGTCAAATTCCTTACTTTCTAAAAAACTCAAAATGGTTGATGCAATTTCGCTTCCTGTGCCACTTACTGGTGTCAAATGGCCTATGTACTTTCCACCAGGCTCTTGTACTAAACTTATGTGCTCTTCCTTCTTCAGTCTCCGATACATTTTATTACCAATTTTTTCTTGGAAATAAACATTGTCCTTCCTCCCATCAAAATATATCCCATATATCTTAGCACTGTTATTTTCGGTTTGTAAGGACTCTCGAACTTTATGTTTTTCACGTCTGATCTTGCTCTTGTCTATTACAAGCGATAAATCTCCTTCATTGATTAAACCGATGTCTAGTAAAACACTTGAAGCGATAGCGGCAGTGGCTCTATCTGATATCCCGTATCTATCACTCATCAATGCAGTCGCAGGAAGTTTAATTCGCATTTGAGAGGTCGATGGTAAACTGTCACTGTCATCTCCGCAATTCTCGATTAGAATATCATGTAAAGGTTCAATTGTAATATCTGTTTTACTGGCATTAACATCAGGTTCATCAATTTTAGGTTTCTTACAGATTTGTAATCGTTGATCTCTTTTAATTAACTTATTTGTCTCTACTCTGTCCAAGGAACCAATATACCTTAACCTCATATTTCGTTGGTCATAGATAAATTCTCTCTCAATAATAGGGATTTTCTTTTCCTTATCACACCTACAATCCATAACTATTTTACAATTACAAGAGTTTGGCCTCTTACCACATGAACACGTAAAATGCATAACACATTTGCAGAAAGCAATGTCAAAAAGTTTGTTATTGGCTTCACTGACAAACTCGTTAGGCTTTTTCTTAAAGTTAGGTTTTTGTTTATCACGATTGAATGATTTTTTCAAAGTAAAATACTTGTCATGCAAATCTTTAATTAATTTTACAACACGTTGATGACTTACAGTTGGTATAGAAGCTTTACTGTAAATTTTCTCTATTTGATTACCAACACAATGAGATATCTCGGAAAAAGGTACATTTTTCGCAGAATTTGATTTTTCCTCAATGCATGCTAACAAAACATCTTTATGTGTGGGTAAAACACTTTCACTAAAAGGTTTTGACTTACCAAGAATTGGACAAAGACTCAAACGCTTAGAAGTTTTGGTAGACGCTATGTTGATTGTTTAGGACTGACTGACTGACTGTGAGGTGAGGAACGGGTGCGGTATGGTTTCATGTCAGCACAAGCTCGGCCAGTGTGCTGCATGTCGCGACAAGTAGGCGCCGTGCCGCGGTGGCTTAGTGCGTGGATCACGGCCTTGGCGAATTATTTAGTTTATTTTTGACTTTTATAGAAACATACATGCATCGATCACACTTTCATTTTTAAGTGTAGTTAAAACCTTTTAACTATTAATTTTGGTACAACGATGTGATTTAAATATAGTCAAAAATGTCCGAATTCACCGATTTATTACCATTTTATAACTTTTTTTGCGAACCAAAATTATTTTAAAACAGCAATAAAACCATTTTTAAAATCAAATATATGTTACATACTGTTGTTTTTTTGGTGTTGGATAAAAAAAACATAATTAGAATTTTTTTTCAACATTATGAAAATTTTTGAAAAAAATTGATTTTTTCGTAACTTTAGGCGACATGCGCGAACTATAGATGATAATTTAGAATTTTTTTATTATTTTTCCCGAATTCAGGGTACAAAACTGCAACTTTTGAGGGGTAATCGGATACCAAATTCGAAAAAACGTTTTTTTCGAACCACCCTAATCTCCAACAACCGACTACGCAATTCTAAACGCCTTTTTTATTGCAAAATAATTTTAAATGCTTCGCCTATTTGTGCTAGGTTGAGGAGAAGGAAACACAAGATTCCTTCTCCTCTTGACTGCTCATTCTACTAAACTTATCATTTAGATGAAGTTTCAAAGATAATTTAAATTTTCTATGTCCAATCTTACGAAGGGAAGGACTAATAAAAGTGTTTCTAACCACCAAGTGTCCTTTTCAAACCTCCTTCGAGTCTGCACCGTCGCTGCTTTTCGAAGTTCAATAATCGAATTTTGAAAAACAATTAATAATTGTCTCAATTCTCATCTTATAAAAATTTGATTAAAAATCTCCAAACTTTTATATTTTGAGATGATAAACAAGTTATAAAGTTTACCCATATTGTCTTAGGTTATGCACAGAAGAATGTTGCATTTTTCAAAAGTGCTGGGTGGCTTGAAGATGAACGACTGTATTGTTAACAGCCCCCTTTCTCAGTAAATAACTGAGTAAATCGTAAATATGATGATACAGTCGAACTAGCTTATAACGAGACAGAAGTGACCACGATATTTCCTCGTTATAATGAAGTGGCTCGTAAAAAGCGGGGGAAAAATTCCTTAATTTTCTTATATACTTGTTTTGCTTGTTTTCAATTTCTCTACAGTGCCAAATGTAGGGCCAAAACATCGCCATTTTCACCCGCTAGTTTCGAAAAACGGCTTAAGTTTTTCTACATATCCAAACACAAAAAAGTCGCCATTGCTTTAAGCGGAGTTTGCTCGTTAAAAACGAGTTTTGCTCCCATTGACTTAACATTTTCCCAATAGAATAGTTCTGATTACCCCGTTAAAACCGTGTTGTCGTTAAATCAGGACTTGTTATGAGCGAGTTCGGCTGTATTACCAACTTGCTCATACTGACTGCGTTGATTGAAAGGTGGCTATCGGTTTTATAGACTTAAATACTGGTGCATATTACTGGACAACCATTGAGGGGCTTTGATCGAAGCAAAAATAAATAGTACCACCAAACTGGACCTTCCGCGATTGTGAGCATTTAAACTTACCGCTGTAGGATTGGTATTTTTGTCAAAATTAAAAGTTCTAGTAGTTGTTTTAAATGTTTTTTTTTTTTTTTTTTTTTTTGCTAAAAAATCAAGGAGATAGTGTGTCTGAGAGAGAGAGAGAGAGAGAGAGATAGAGAGAGAGAGAGAGAGAGAGAAAGCGATTAAGTTAAAAATATCTGTCAATTCATTGCATTGATATTACTTAAGATTTGTTGGGATCTTTAATAAAAATGCAATGTTGTTAATTTGCACATGAGCCTTATAATTTAATGAAACTTTTTATTTCCTTCAAAGTTATGATGTTGCAAAACATTTTACTTGCTGATGTAGCTGATAAATGGCACTTTCTAAACGATTTTTTTCCTTTGGATAAGTAGATGATTTAAGAAGAGCAGTATATATGTAGCAAAATATTTAAAGAAACAAAAGAGAAAAACTACTCTTCAGATTAAACAGATTGGTTTGAACTTTCCTGTTACTTTTACCTCTAATGTTTTTTATTCTTTTCCTTTCTTTCTTTTTTCTTTCTAATAGGATAAATATTTTCTCCAAACAAAAAGGACCATAAAAAGCGTTTAGATGTAAAAACATTTTTAATTTTAAACAACCGTAACATGAGATTAAACTTAATTGCTTCACTTCAGGTACGAATCATTATTATTATTTTTTTTTTTTACTTTAACATCTAAAAACTAGTAGGGTTTTCTTTTCCATTTTTATATTAGCAAGCCAAGCTAAAAAATGGTTTTTCAAGTTCAGTAAAAGCTTTTATCTTTATTGCACTTCTAGTTCTTATTATTTCCTACATTAAACACGTTTTAAATAAATAGCTTCAAGTGTTTATTCATTGTTAATGTTTGTTTAACCTACTAGGACTTCTAAGTCGTTAAAAACGATACAATTTTTGTCGTTTTTTTTTCTGCTTTTGTCTCTTAGCTTTGTTTTACATTCAAATGATATTTTCAGACCTTAACAATTCCCTTTAAGGCACTCAGTGTTTACTACGCTTTTCAGCACAACATTCAAATAGTTCTAATTCAATCTTTTCAAACACTTGCATCAGAATAGTTTTAAATACAATTCGTAATTCAGTAAATATTATTATTTCACTTTTAATATATTTTCGAATATTATCAAAGTAAGAAAATAAATACCTCCCCCCCAAAAAAAAAGCATTCAAAGTATAAATAATCAATAATCAAGTCAACAACAAGTTTTGTAATTTAAAATGATTTTCTTCTAAAGTCCCCTTTATGCAACCGTCCATTGAAAGTTCGAAAATTGTTAATAAAAATAAGTAAATAAATGAAAATGTGAAATAATTTTTAAAAAGCTAAAAGTATGGGTCCGATAAGTTAACATCCGCTCCATTGAGGCTCGGACGATTTCGCTTTTTTAATGGGGGTTAGGAAATCGTGTTTCGCTGGAATACCGATTTTTAACATTGTGCCATACAAATAGTTTCTTCTCTTCAAACTCAGCAGTAAATAAGCTTCTCTAAGGTCAAGTATCAAGTTACCAGAGCTGCACTATAATATCTGATAAAAAGCAATCGAAAAACGCAAATCATAATTTAAAAAAAGTTCGATAAAAGTTGAAGATACAATATTTATAGTAAGGTCATACGCCATCACATGAGGCAAATGAATCCATGTTTTTCCGTGTAATTTTTGAGGCAAAGCAAGTATTGAAAGAAGGAAACATGCTTAGTTAAAAAAAGCTTTTCAAAGACACCTCTTCCGTCTGTTTCATATATTTTGGTTTGAAAAACTTTTCATTCATTTTCAGAAACTTAAAGAATTTAGCAGTGAGTTACCGCCCCTAAGCGGGACCGCCGCGAATCTTAGAGAGAAGAGGGAAAAAATCTTATCGGCCTGGGCCAAAACATGTTAAACGCCATTTTAACTAACGCTATAAGCGACGCGAAATTTCTTTCGTCCAGTATAGTACCATGTGGATTTCTTGTGTTCTTTTATTTGCATATCGGCTAAATTTTGCAAAAATTGTCATACTCCACTTGATTTTTTTAATGCTGTAAGAGTTCATTATGCTTTGTATTTTTTAATATTTTAATATGGATTTAGTTTTTTATTACCTTTTTTTTCTTTGCCTTAGTTAAAATTTTTTTTTTTATTTTAAGACAAAATTACAGCGTGATAAATTGATTTAAATTCAAGGTAAATAAAGTAATTTCTTTTAAATGATTTCTATGTTCTTACACACTCTCCTTTATATTTTTAACGTATGAAAATACGCTTATTCACTAATTTTATGCTTTATTAAAATCGTAATTGATATATTCGTATTTAAGAACTGACTTGGTTAATCTTGCTGCGTTTATATCAGAATGCGTCTTCATATGAAGTAAATGAAAATCTCTTAAAATGTGTGAATGAAATATAATTTTGAAAAATTACAATTTTCAAAATTGCGAGCAACTTATATTCGTTCAAAATATTTGTCAGTGTATTAGAATTTATATTATCAACCTCAATATGGATTTCTTTATTAAAGATCGATGTTGATTTTTGTAACTACATAAAAGAGAAGGAAAATAATGTACCCTTTTACTGCTATATTCCTGGATATGCTGCATATAAAATTAAATATAAATCACTTTCAGTGTCACACTTGCGTTACATTTTTTAAACTCAAACAAATCAGTTTTGTTTGATGTGGCAGAAAAAACGACAAAAAATATCTGCTTGACATTAACAGGGGGCGATTAACCTATCCCAACTCCGAAATTGAGAAAACTTTTGCAATTTTTCATAAAATGTTTCAATTAATTTTAAGAGACCAAGAAAAATAATTGTCTTTGCCAAATGTGAAAGGTATTTTAAAAACTGTAGTTAAATAAAAGTTTAAAGAATTTGAAAAAATGAATGAACAATGTGAATGCTGCATCGTCTTATGATGTAACTTGTTTTAAAAGGCATTTCTGCCTTTATAAATATACTTTTGAACAATTACGCAAAAATGAACAATTATCCAAATGTAAACGGAGGAACGAAACGTAAGTGCACGATTGTAAAGTCTAGTGCTGCAGAATAATAGTTTTGATATTAACTTATGAAGTAAGAAAAAAGAATCTAGTTACATTAATGAGGGATGAAAAATCATTTTTACGCGGAATAAAGTCTCATCGAATTCATTGGGGGGGGGGGGGGGGGGGGGGGGGAGTAGTAAAGACCAAGCATGCCTTCCAGTGGAGCCCCTCAGAAACGCTATTTTTTTCAGAAGACAAATATGACTCTGGGGGGAGGGGGCATAAGTAAAAAAGCGCAGTTTAAAATGGACTAAAAAATGCAGGTTTTCTACTCGAAGTAACATGTTAAAGTTTTTATTTAATTCTCGGAACATAAAACTTACAAGAACAACAATTTCTAGTTATTTAACTGAAAAAATTGTTTATAGAACATCGAAACTTGTTTAAAACGCCGCTCAACGAAACGTACAGTTCCATCGATTAACGAATCGCCCGTTTTGCGAGGACCAGGCCCACAAGATTTTTTCCCCTTCTCTAAGATTCGCAGCGGTCCCGCCCTAAGCCAGGACTAAGGCCCCATAAATACATGCAGTATACCACACAGCCCGGTTATCACATCCTGAGACTGCAGATCCGTTCTTATTAGAACTCCTCAGTCAGGAGTAGTGAATAACCGAGCTGGAGGAAAATGTCATTTCATTGAAGCCGAAAGTGCCAACAAACTGTTAGATAAAGTAAATTAATCTCACCCGCGAGTGTCCGCAAAATACTCCAGTTCGACTCGTGAATTGAAGGCAAAGCTTGGGTGTTTAACAACAAGTCACCGCCCTCAAGCCAGGACCAAGGCAGAACTCCATGCAGTATACCAGACAGCCCAGTTGCTAGTTAATTGGCACTCTCTGCCTCAATGAGATGACATCTGCCTCCAGTTCGGGTATTCACTATTCCTGACTGAGGAGTTCTAATAACAACGGAACTGCAGTCTCTGGATGTGATAACCGGACTGTCCAGTTTATTGCATGTAACTTAAAGAATCCCTTATGGCCGACAGAGAATCCTTCTGACATCCGTTAATTGCACGCGGATTTACTTACTTAGTCCTAAAAGTCTTTTCGCGTTATAAAAAGTGTGTTAAAAGTAATTTTTATTTTGTTATTTTAAAGATATTTGACTAACTTTTTTGCCATGTATAAGGAGTGCAAGATAAATTAGTGGGGTTTTCTGTATCAAACCAAGAAGACTGAATTTTTTATTTTTAGGATCTAAACATTCGAGAAGTTTTAGGGAGACTTTAAATAAGTTTTAAATTCTTCGTTCTAGAATTAAAAAGGAAACAAAATAAATTAATAATGATAATTGAGATTCTGTATATTGGAGACTGGAGCTAGTATGTGAAGGGATAAGTCAGCGAATGTTAAGTAATTATATTGTTTCTATTTTGGCAGTTCTGAGTGAGCTGTCACGTGCCCACATAGCTGCCTCGCTACTGTAACATTATTTCTGTAAGAAAAACGGAATAACACTACTCTCTTTTTCACCACAGCGTAGCCACAAGTTTCAGCCTCTTGAGAGCATATACGTCCCATTTAAAAAGTATGTTAATTCTGCCTGCGATTCTTGGATGGTGAACAATTCAGGAAAATCAATAACGATTTATACCAACTGCACACATAAGAGTTGCTTTACCACTTGTCCATCACGACCACCATTAAGCCCCCATAATCATTATTAATGATTTAAATAGAGCTGTAGTGTTTCCCTCCATTTCAAACATTTTTCAGGACTGTGACATCATGCCAAGCTATATCACTGATTGGCCAAGTCCCCAATCTATGAGTGAATCTGCTTGTCCCAGCAACAGCCCTATGTTGGAAGAAAGTAATAAAGCTCTATATACCTCTCCTAGAGCAGATTCAGTTGCCTCCTTATAAACTAATTTAGATTTAATGTTTCCAATTGAGTGCTATGTATCAGCTGACGCGGGCAGGGGGTTGAGTGGGCAAGAGGTATGAGGGCACACGCCCTGAAAAAAAAACAAAAAAACACTGCATTATTGAGTGAAACTTCGGTAAATCCAACTTGGTTGAGCCGAAACTTCGCTAAGTCGAAGCGAATCTTTATTCCCGTCTAACTGAATAGATAATTAATGTTATTTTTTTGGTAAGCCGAATTTTGATGAGTCGAAATATTCGATAAGCGGAATTTTAGTTCATGACCGTCGTCAGATTTTCTTTGCTAACGTTACTCCATAAGTCGAAATCATTGTTTTTCTCAAATAATTTGAGCAGAAAGAGAGTAACGGTGCTATTGCATCCCAAGACCTCTGGACAAAGTGAATCTAATAAATCTGTGACATTAATTAACAAAATTAGTATAGCTTTTTATAAGAGAAAATGGACACTCCTTCATGCAAATATTTTACGGATTTTGTTGCAGTTGATGTCAGAATCTTAGTTAAAGTACCCTACTGATGTAGATATTTGATCGTGCATGAGGAAAAATTGCGAAAACGATTCTGGTGCAGAACAGGAACAGGAGCCAGTGGTAAAAATACCTATTCAAGATGCAAGAAGAGCAGCAGAAGCATAGCGCATTATTATTGTATCCCATCTGGATTATCCGGACTCCTAATTTGAGGCATTAAAAGTATCAAAGGACTGTTTAATGAAAAAATAAATTTCTGCTTAGAAGCAATAATTGAGTAGGGTAACGGCACCAGTAAAAGACATGCCTAAGACATCGCTTACAAGTTAACTCAATTTTCTGAGCCTTTTATGTATTTAGATTTTCAAAAATATTTTTCTTCCATGCAGCTATATCTCATCTAGCGTTTGGCTGCTTCTGGATCCTCTGAATTCTTGCGTTTTGTTTTATTTTTTAATACAATATTGACAAAATATTTCAAAGGGCAATTCTGTTTAGTTTAAAAACGTTAGAAATAAAAGATTTTAATACAACTGTATTCTCTTACATAAATCATGCAATGGTTTTACGTTTTGAAAGAATATTCTGTAAAATTGGATAAAAACTTTTCTCAGAAGTTTGAGGTCCTGCAATCAAAGATTACATCCATAGCCTTCTTTCGTACTTTTTACTTCTTTTCACATAGTGAAGAAAGTATTGTATTCGTGAAAAAACTTCCCTCAAACTTCTGCCTAAATTTCCAATTTACTCATCCCCGAATGAATGTTGACTAGTTTTTTCTACCCGACCCCACGTGCATATAACCTAAGAAAGTATGGACGTCCAAAATATCCATTTTGACCATCCCCGAGTGAATTACCACGTGTTTTCTCGTGATGTCCGTATGTAGTACGTATGTATGTACGTATCCCGCATACCTCAAAAACGGGATGCCGCGCACAAGGGCCAAAAAGGGCAAATAACGCTCAAAAATATTTTTAAACCTCTCTCGTTTGCTTGTTTACCCAGGCATGTAATAAACGCGTTTTTTCGATTTGTTTGGGCTTAGGGTCCAAAGTTCGCAGGTTTACGCAGCTAATTCCTTTTCAGGGTCTTTCTACAGATAATCTATGACTAATTAATATTAATTTTCAGAGGACATTTTTTTTGTAGAGTGTTTTGAAAGAAATAATCTTGAAAAATCTAGTTTTCGGTGCTGATCAAAACCGACTTTCGGACTGAATATTCGTTTGTTCACTTTTCTCGTCCTATTACTATCGTCGGACACGAGAGAAGTTAAATACAACGGCCTTTAATAAGAAAAAAAAAAATAGACTGCTTTTAAAGCAATTTTTGTAAATTCCCGCACTTATGGTTCTTTACCGTTTAAGGCTCCCTTCAGCTTTGTAGTGGGCGAATGGCTCTAAAATTCCTGTTCTGATTGCCTAAGAAGTAGGGGCCTGTGCTGATTTATTTAACCTCAATTAGATGAATATAGGGAAAAAAAATTGAACGCTTTTGGCGTTTTCACCCCAATGCGTGTCGTAGAAACTTGAAATTTGATTTGTATCCCTTTAGTGGGGATTGGTCGTGCATCACTCCTTTTGGTTGCATTCAGATTTTCCAAAAACGGTCTTTTACACCTTTTGGGGGGAAAATCAGTGTTAATTTCAATGCAAACTCTGTTATAATTTGGCAAACGCAGTGCGATATACCAGGGCATATACCATATCTCCAGCTTAGCGATACATATTCAAGATGGCGAAAAAATATATTTTTCTAATCTGATTTCAATCTATGAAATCAATTTCTGATCCAACTTGGAAATGTATCACCAAGTTGGTGACAAGTTTGACAAAAAAAAAAAAAAAGAGAGAAAAAAAATTGTTTTGGTTTTAGTTTGGTGCTATTGGCGATATTTAGAGTTTACCATTGATTTAAGTTAAAATTGCCAATATTAGGAAAATTGATCTTTGTAAAATTATTTTTTGCTCCAGTTTACGACAAACTAGGGGTGAAAATATTTAAAATGTTTCCTTGCTTACTCCAAGTCACTATTATCATTAAATTGACCGTAAAGAAAAGTCATATAATGAGCACATCAGCTCGCTTCTTCTTTAATTTATTTTTACGGGAAAGTTGGCTAAAAACTTTAAGCACAAGCAGCAACGTATAAAAAAAGAAAAAGAAAAAACACACGCTTACACATCTTCAAAATAATAATAATAATAATAATAATAATAATAATAATAATAATAATAATAATAATAATAATAATAATAATAATAATAATAATAATAATAAAAAATACAGGAATGTGCTTCAAGTATTTACGGAAGGTGTTGTTTATTTTTTTTAAAGAAATGAATTGAGTTTATTAATGAAAAATAGAAAAAGGATGAGGTGGAACGGTAAACATTTTGAATTGTAATTAATATGGAATATACCCCAGAACTAATCATAGAGTTAGAAACCTTTCGAAAAAACCTATGGGGATTCAAGCGATATTAAAAACAGAAAAAAAAGCAAGAATAACTCCAGCTGTACTTAAAAGCGACACAATAATCTCCTTTGCCGAAAAACAAAGTTTATATAATTCCAACAAAAGAGTGGGAGTCTCCTTAACTAAGAACCCTAGAGAATAGAAAAACATTTAAATAAGAAGAACTACACATATTGAAGTACTCAAAGCTTTAACAGTAAATGTGACTAAAATAAAAGTGCCAACTGTATTCCATAATAAAACGATACAACTTTAAAATAAAATTGTGAAAAGCATAAAAATAAAAAACAATAATAAAAAAAAATTGAAAATTTTCAGCAGAACGTAAAATAAGTATGAATAAGGTTGAATTTACGACAAAGAGAAAATACTAAAAGTTATTAGATGATTGGAAATCAATAAAAAGTAGAAGCAAATGTACCTATAAATAATCATTAACAACATTTGTTAATGAATATTTTATTTGATTTTTTATTACTAAAAACTAGTGTTCAGAATATTAAAATCTTTTCTCAGACGAATTTGAACACTTTTGGATAATAGTATTGAAGCTGAAGTTTAAGCCGTAGTTCGAAATGTTGAGCAACAAGAAACAATATTGAGAAATCTAACAAGGAAACCATACAACAGTCTAATAATGAAAACAAATTCTATAAATATCAATCAAAAGGTATAGTAAAGCATGTTTTGGGACGCATAAAGCATACATTATTTGCTCTCGTGTCCCTGTTCTCAAAATATCAGATCTTAAAGTTCTGAAATTTTGAGAAAAGTCGCCAAATTTAGCAAATTTTAATCAGAAATGGAAGACCATTTTAACACGCTTTGCAGATTAATGTCCTGCATCATGCAGATGGTGAAATGGCTTAAGTACTTTTACATCATGCCAAGTACTTAAATTTGGCACTTTTCTCAAAACTTTGGCAGACTTTAAGTCTTTAAATCTCGATAACGGAGACAGACAAAGGGGAAAATAATGTTTTCGTCAAAATTCTCAATATGTTCTTTCGATTGCTACCTATTTGAGCTTTTTTCATCAGAACACTATAAGTGTTATCCCTTAGTTATACTTATTTGATTGTTTGTATTTTGCAACTCATCGTTTTTCAAATCTGTATCTGAAACTGAAGTTTTATTCCCAGGTTTTTTACTGCCCTGTCGCGTATTGCTTCGCCAAGACTATTGGAAGTGGTTCCAATAGTCATGGTTCCAATAGTTGGACGCCAAGACTGTAGCGCGCGAGTAGTGTTTATTGGGTATGTTTTATGAGACATAAATCACCGTTTGATGTTAAAAAATGTCATATTTTATATTTTAACGACTTTATGATAATTGCAGAAAAAGGTTACGAAGATATGGTGTAGACGAATGACTGTGTCCACTAACGAAATGTGTATTTATTTTTCTATTTGGCATTTTTCTTAAAAATGTATTGTGTATAAAAAACAAATGCTTTTTCTTTCCTTTTTTTTTCAACGCATCACGAATTAAGCTCAATGTTAGACAGACAAAATAACTGTAAACGCTCAGAAAAGTGTTTAATGCATTTTTCCTTAACATTTCAAAAACTGTGGTTCTTTATTTGCTCCTGTTATCTTTGTAAAGCAGTGATGGAAAATCTTTTGCTGATTATCATAAAAATACGTATGAATGTTTAGATTTGAAACGAAAAAAAAAAGACTCTCATTTACTATTCTAACTAAACAAAAGGAAACAGAAATAAAACTTAAAAATAAGGAAAAAAAAGTTGCAATACGACTTGAAAGCTTTTCTTAACCCTAAAGCTGTAATTTACTGCAATAAATATCAACAGATAAGAACACATAATCAAGAGAAAGGCAAAGAAAAAGAAATAGATGTAGTTTCCTCCTAGATATTATTAAAACAAATATGAAGATACCTTCGAATACGCTCTTGTTAAAAATACTTCTGCTAAAAGGAGAGTAAAGCTCTTTTTGGAAAAATGATCTGCATCCGACAACTTTTAATGGTCTTAGGTATAGCCTGAAGTCCTTTTTGCAATTAATAGTAAAATGCTGTCTGAAGTATTTATTGACAGATGCTACGGCAGATTTCTGCAATTTCTTCCTCTAGGGCTTTGAAAGCATTTTTTACACACGTTGTTCGCATATAGCGCATTAAGACTGCTGATTTTTATCGTAAATTTACTAATCTTTTGTCTCAGCAGTTTGAATATATCATGATCACTGTTTATGACAAAATATATTTTATAATAACTAGATAAAGTTTCCATCTGCATTGTTTATTTAAAGGATATCAGAGAAGGAATTGATTATTTTGTTAAAGTAAACATTTAAAGGTGAAATACTGTGAAGTTCATTTTAAAGTTCAATTGCGCGGCTTAACAATTTTCCATTTCAGTTTGATGGTGAGCACTTTTTTATAACAAGTTTTGGGTATTATGTTGGGATCGTCTAGAAATGATGTTACTTTCGAAAGGGGAAGGTGATTCATGAAATTTTCTCAAATTTTAGCAAGGGACGGTGACAATGGTAGAGTTATGGGGATCATGATCACCCCAAGACTTTCGACAATAGTTTTCGCCACATTGCGTCCAAACACTTTAGGAATAAAATGAAAACGATTTCAGGAATATTTTGAATTCATTAATTATTTTAAAAAATGAATATTTGAAGTACTATTATTTTTCATTGCTCATGAAATTAGTTAGTAACGTTTATGCTCATTAGCTCCTTTTTTCCTAGACGTTGAATTGGTTACCTTTGTCTTAGTATTTCGACTATTTTGTGATTGCTGTTTAGAACAAAATATGTTTCATAATATTTAGATAGACTTTCAATCTGCATTTTCTATGTAAAGGATATTAGAGATGGAATTAATTATTTTTTTAAGTTAAATATTTAAAGGTGAAATACTGTCCAGTTCGTTTTCATGTCCATGTACGTTGCTTAACTACATTCCATTTTCATTTGATAGTGAGCATTTGTTTTCAAAGCAAATTTCGTTGATTAAGTGAGGGTAGCTCCAAAATGATGTCATGCTTTGCAAATGGAAGTGCTTCATGACTTTATGACACATTGTGGCAAGGAGGGTGCGGAAAAGGGATGGGTTAACAAAAAAAAGTAAAATTACTTATTTTTTTAATAAAAATATGCTTATGAAGAATAATGTGACATATGACAGTTAGGTAGTAAGGCAAATGTGACATTTTGAGACTAAGTATGGATGGAGTTGAATATGTTTTAAAAAATGTGTGTCGAAAAAGTGACATTCTGAACTATCACTTCAGCTGGACGTTTCTCTAATGTCAGGCTCTTGTTCTTTCTGTGCCTGATTTAGGTGTTCTTCACAACAAAATTGCATCATTTAGTTATTATGATGAAGATAACAAAATAGATAATAAAGAACGAAAAAGCTAAACATTACTCGACATCCATTTTTTAATTGTTGCCGAGAACAATGTAAAATATTAGTAATTTTTAAGCTAATTTTGCTAAAAAAAAGTTTAGAAACTATAATTTCAAGGCCGATCTCAAGTAATGTTGAATACGCTTTAATCTGATGACTGAACCTGAATTATATACCTGCTTAATTTCAGCCTTGAAGTGACTCTGTTAAATTTATTAGCAAAGTGCAAACTTTATAATTGCTATTATTTTTCATTGTTTTTGGTCGCAATTAGAAAACAACTACGACTTTTCCGTCAGAAGATCAGAATTTCAAAATCCTCACATAATTATAAGTTTCACTTCAGTGTAACATCATTTATGGACACTTCCGTTCCATTAAACACACAAAATTTGCACTAAGCAGCAAGAAATCAGATCACGCTAAAATGTTTTGAAAACTCTTTTAAGAAGAAGGATTGTCTGAATCCGAAAAATACATTTATTCCATCACTATTTCTACTTGTCAAGCGATTGTTATTTTTGTTTCCAGCTAGATTGTTTAAAAGTTTCACATTTATCACTTCAGCTAAGGGTAGCAGATTCATTTATTTACTCTAGCTTTCACTATTTTTTCACGTTTACAGTTTATTTTCTTTTCAATCTATTTTGAAAACTGTAGAAAAAAACCCAAGTGTTGTGTACGATTTGTATTGCTTCAAAAAAGGTTGCTTTTGTTGTTAACGATTGGTTTTTGGTTACTACGACATTTGACTTTAAAAAAAAAGAAAAAAGAGCATTTTTTAAAAGGGAAATAAAATTGTATTTTATCAAATGAAGTGCTAAGAGTTGGCTATTTTCACCATTACGGTATTCACTATTTTCTGACTAATTGCAGGCGCGCTCTCGCAATTTTACTCTTAAAAAAAATTAACCGTAGTGAAAGACGGTAATGGTAGCATAGAAATGTATTTTATCCATTGTTTGTGTTTTGTAAAAATAAAGACAAATAGGTAAATAAACCAATTCAATTTAAATTATATTTGAAATCGAAAATGTAGTTTCAGCAAACATAAAGGGTCAACAACCATGAGGTCTTGCAGTTTAAAATTAGCATTGTTCTTTTTATGCTATACACCTATATAACCTGGTATACACACTACTACTACTTATACACACTACTGCTACTTAAAAACTACATTTGAAGCATTTAAAGATATTTTGATTGAATTAAAAAAAAAACTTTAACAATATGACTTAACCAATGTATACTGACTAATATTACACTAGATGCAATATACCAACAGCTCACTGCTTAATTCCCAAACTTTACCTTCACCTGCAGAGTTGAACCGCTCCATGCCCGCGGACTGTGTATTTACTACACCCAATCTCCACTACAAAATATAAGGGGTTTCTCTATATGCCTAAAATAAAGATTAATTTCTTGGAATTGAAATAACTTTAAAAGTGACTTAAAGACATTGAATAAAACTATTTTTACATTGCAAAGAAAAAAAAACTTTTTCACGTAAAAATGCTTTTGCTAAAAATATACTCCAAATACGGACTTTGAATTGTTATATTCCATAATAAAAAATAAAAAAAACTCGCTATGAAAAAAAAAACACTCTAAGAAACGCTGTTGTTCATAAAGCAACTTTTCTTTTTTTTTCCAATAACCGATGTCGTAATCTTAACTAAAAGCAATTCGTGTTTTAAAATCAAAAATTTTGCAACCGAAAGGAAATGCTCCAACAAATTTATAATTAGCCAAAAGTCTAAGAAAAAATGCGCGAAAGTAAATCGTCGGCGTCGGTTTAGAAGAAAAACTCACTAAAGGCACATTGATTGATTTCTGGAAATGTGGAAAAAATGTTAAAAATAGTTATTAAAAAAAACTGTGGGCGATTTTTTGTTGCATTATATTTTTATTTTGATGTTTAAGTTTTGTTTTGTGAATTTCTCCTTAAAAAGAAAACAACATATTTGTAACCAAATATGCTAAAACTTCAAAATCTGCTTAAAATGCACTTAGTGAGTTTTATCTCTAAACCGACGAAATAATTTTTGTGATCATCTGTGACAGCGAGTCCTCATCAGGCGATGCCTTGGTACACTTGAGGTGGTAAGTTCAATTCCTACATCCGCTCCAGGTGAACAATCTATTCCTTAGGTGGTATTTTTTTTTATGTAAATACGAAATTGCTATACTGTGTAGTTTAAGCAATGTGAAATTCCGTTTTTTTTTTTTTTTTTTTGTTTGTTTTATGCACGGCAGTGTTTTGTGCCTGAACCAAACCCCCTTCCTCACCACACTACTAGAACATAGTACTGGATTATTGTATTGTAGCTGAATTGAACGGTCTAATTCAATTCTCAAAATACATTTTGGTTAATTTTTAAAAATTTGTTAAAAACACGGTGGCTGAAATTGTTAATATTACTATGTGACTAAAAATTTCTGTCAGTTACCCGTGGAATTGCCTACTTAAAATATTTGTAAAAGAATTTGTAAAGTTAGTTTTACAAAAATCAATCAAAATCGATACAATCAAGCACAAATCAGGCGTTCCGTTAAATCTTTTACAGGCACGATCAACATTTTTTGCAAACTAACCAAGCATGATCTGTTTTTGTTCCTTACGAATTAAGAAAAATGTTTTAGTTAATTTTTTTTTCTTTAAGTTTTTAAAAAGGAAGAGATTTTCATTGGTTATCATCAAAAGCCCGAATTTTGAACTAAATATCAAATATGTAACCCTGATTGCATGCTGCGTGAACTAATCATATTTAAGGGGGGGGGGGCTGATGCGTCTGCTATAATATAATCACCATGACTCAGTTAAATATTTTAATTTTTGCAACACCTTGTTAATATAATGCAAGTGAAAAAAAGTTTTTAAGTTAATTAAAATTTTCTACCTTGATATTTGTTTCTTAAATTATTTTTTTAATTAATTGTTGATTATGTTAAGCAAAAGTTAAAAAACAAAAGAACATTTTTATATTATTTGTTCATACGTTGTATTTAGTTAATGATAATTTTAACACCAAAGCGTAGTAGTTGGAAAAAATTTATAAAAAAGCAAAGCAAAAGAGGGGGAGGGGAAAAAACTGACAAATAATGATTAATGAAGGAGAAAAAGTCATTTTCTCTAACTTTTATCCTTTGTACGTTCCACAAATCATTGAAATTGAATTTTTAACAAAATACTTATTTTCTAAGTAAAAAAAAATATTGTTTTCTGCTTTTTGTTTGAATTTTAAACTAATGAAATATTTTTTTGGTTTAAAGTTTTACGTATGGGGGGGAAAAAGAAAATTGGTCTGTTGGCAGAAGTAACTTAACCTACTATCTGCATCAGAAGGGTTGGTCAACTTTGATTGAAGAGATTTTCATTCAAGTCTTTGCAACTTGTCTGCTCTTGATAGATGAAATATGACTAAAAAAATTTTTAAAAATTATTTTGCTTTTATCTTTTGGGAAATAGTCATTTATTTCTTAGGATATACTTCGGAAAACATTAAAATTTTCTTGAGTTTACATTTTCATTTTACTCCAAAAATGAGAAACAAATTATAGAAAAAATCAACGGGCTCAAGAAGGAATAAACAGGGCTAAAACTGATCAAAAATAAAGGCAGATGAAGTTGATGTTAAGTTTAAATGAAAACGCTTAATGTGAATTATACGTATAAAATTTGCATGTTTGTAAACTATGTCACGATCATCCTTCTTTTATTTTTGAAAACCCAAATCACCAACGTCAAATGTTACGTTATGAGAATCGATGAATCCAGCTCTGTTGGATTCATTTAACGGATAATAGCGAATGCAACAATAAATTCATAAATAATGATTGGCAACAAGTTTTGCTTTAAGATAAAGATTCCAGATGCAATTGAACTAACTTATAACGAGAAAGAAGGAACGCGACATTTACATGCAAATCAAACTGCTTGTAATAACACATATTTTTTTAATGCTAAGCACTTTTCATAATGCACTCAAAAGGACAAAATAACTTTGCTGGGTCAGAAAGGACAATTAAAGTAATCCTGTAGTTTTCATTTATTCCAAGAAAAATGCTTCACAAACGAAGAAAAGTGCGGCTCAAGTCATGTAGAGAATGTTTTATCTAGCTTTATGTTATTTAGCTTTCAATCATAAATTTGAGTGTTAACACATGCATATTGTTTTTCATGAGAAATTTTTGTTTGAAATAACTTGAGCGCACTTTTCATCGTTAGTAAAGTATTTTTCTTGGAATAATTGAAAACTACAGGAATACTTAAATTGTCCTTTCTGACCTAGCAAAGTTTTTTTTTTTAAGTGCATTATGAAAAGAATTTTTTTAAAACATCTGTTATTTTAAAGTTTTTTATTTTCAAACAAAATTTTATTTTAAAATTTAATTTTTTAGCATTAAGTTGTACCTTAAGATTTAAAAAAAAAACCTTTAGTGAAATTCCGAAGTCGCTAAGTGGTCTGCTGAGATATAAGCAAAAGAATAGTTCACAACATACAAATTACCTGTGATAAATATCCTAATATGTCTATTTACTTAGCCCCGTTATCGATTATTGGCGCAGATGAGGATAAAAATTTTCAGAAAGCAACGACAGTGAATAAATTTCATTCTTGCTCCAGAGAAGCATTGATTCAAAATGTTCATTATGATTACTATTAACATTACTGTTGCAAGACAACAAACTTTGAAACAATGGGTTTTACATTTAACATTTAATGGGGAAATGACCTAACCGAAACAATAATTTTATTTTAGAATCTTAATTTTTCAGCGTTAAGTTGTACCTTAAAATTAAGCAAATTATTTAGTGAAATCCCGAAGTCTCTAAGTAGTCTAGTTGCCTTGATATAAGCGAAAGCAGGCCTCAGATTTTTCCCGTGACAATCACGCCATGTATAAAAAAAGTACTTAAAAAGACAACCGTGCATTTTTAGTTTTTTTATTTCTGTACAATAAGTACAAAGAAGTTCGTTAACATATGTCTTATTGTCTCCTTTTTAAATTCTGTTTTTCAAGAAATACTCATGCCCGAAGAAGCTCATAATTTACATCCCTGTCTTCGAAAATAGCATAAAGATTTTCTGTGCACAAAAAACCTTTGACTATGTTAAGAGTCGCTCAGCTTCAGTTTTTCCCATTTGTTGTTGTCGTCGTGGCTTTCGTTCTTTTTTTCATTTGCTTTAGCTTAACTACTATCTCCGAAAGTAAATATAAAATGGCGCCAACAAATACTTTTCAGATGCTTGTCTACTCCGCAAATTGAAGAAAAGGGCTATCATGAATTTTTCTCAAGATTTATGACTCATCGCTAACTGTCAGTTTCTTCAGAACATTGAACTAAGTGTTACCAAAAGAGGATTAATTAATAAGTTGGTTCGAAAAAATCGATTTCTTTATTTCGGGATCGCGTTACCTCTCAAAAGTTGTAGTTTAATATCCTCGATTGGGGGAAAAATAATAAAAATATTCTAAGGTTGCATCTTCAATTTGCGCATAAGGCTAAAAGTTTGAAAAAAATGCAAAAAATTGAATTTTAAAAAAAATAATAAAATTATTTTTGTATATTTTTACAACGCAACAGCCATAAATTGTCTGTATATAGCGTGCTTTGAACCTAAACAAATATTTTATAGCTTTTACATAATATCTTTCGTTTGCTCATACGCCTTAAATTGCGCTAAAATCTCCTGCCCAATCTAAGGAGTAACTAAAGATGTTATGTAAAAGCTATAAGATATTTTTTAGGTTCAAACTACTCTATAGACTGACAATTTATTTGCATTATGAAAAGTACAAAAAAAAAATATTTTCTGAAAATTTCAACTTTTAACGTCTTTTTTCAAATTTTCAGCCTTATGTTCGAATTGAAGACGTCAACTTAGAATTTTTTAATTATTTTTTTCCCCAGTCGAGGATACCAAACTACAACTTTTGAGAGGTAAAGCGGTTCAAAAATAAAGAAATCGATTTTTCGAACCACCCTTTTAACTAAGCTTAAAGTCAATAAGAATTTTATGAGACAAAAGTATTGCTCGTGTTATGCTCACTTAGACCAACCAAGTCTATGCGAGCAAAACTTGAGTAATTAAATAATATCCTACCAACTAAGTAGTTATGATTTCCTCCCTAAATCCGGGTTCAGGCCTTGTTCAACAGTATGTGTTAAAACTAAACTAAATTTCGATTTCAAATTTTTACACTGTGAAAAAAAAAAAAAAAATTCATAAACATTGCATCATACATAATTTGTAATGTGTAAATATGATTTATAAATTATTTTCCAATAATGGTATTAAACTACACTGCCTTACTTAAAAAATACAGAAAGGCCATTTGAGTTTACAAATAATTTAATTATTTTTTTGACGTTTGTCGAACACTATTTTCCTTCTTGTTCACGGACTAGTACACTTGGTGCCGATGGTGTTTGGATTGCAAACGGAATCGTTTTGGAAGAAAAGGTTAAATGTTTCATTTATTTATTTTATTTTATTTTATTTATTTATTTATTTATTTATTTTTTGTGAAGTGAAATGGTTTAATCAAAAAATTTATTTGCAGTTAAAAATTTATTTTGTTGCACAAAGAAAATGGGACTATGCTAAACTTGGCAATTTAAAAGCCCCAAAAAATTTACTAACCATTGCTCTGCAGCAAACAGTTTGGTGTTCCAAAGTTATTTTTTTAAATGGAATTCTTTTAAATTGCTGTTCATCCACAGATCGTATGACATTAGCAAATATCCAGTTAAGACGAGTCTATATGAATGAGAGGGAGAAGTAAAAATTTGATGCGAGTGTTCCGCTCATTTGCATGAGACTCTGCTTAATTTAGAGGCTAGCATACATCTGCAAAAGCTGGCATCCCTGAAAACTAATAGATGCGTCCATTTCCGCCTGTAAACCGGATGTTTGCTTTTCCTTACAATCCGTGGTCAGACAGTACTAAGCATTGATTTCAAACATTTTGTGAAACAATTAGAATCTTTATTCTGAAAAATTGTAGGTATATCATTATGAGACTTTCAAACTACTTCCAAAAGCATCTTTTTGCAATAATTTCACATATTTTTCTTAATAAAGTACGATACCTCAAAAACTTTATAACATCATAGCTCATAATCATTTTATTTTGTTAGTTACTCTGCATCATCCGTAACACACCTATAACTCTCTATAAATTACCCTTTAGTAATTGACTCGTCTTGACGTTCAATTCCTGGCATAAATAATATTCGTGTATTAGCTAACACTTCATTGAATTGCATTTCCATTCGTCACTGCCCAATGTGTCCGATTGCAGACTCTAACGCCACCCAGGTATTAGGTTTCTCCATTTACAACCCACTGGAAAGATTTAAATCAAATGGACTGTCGCATCAAATTAAGATCTTCGCTATTGATGTTTATCAGTGATTAATTGAGCTAAAGCCTTTAGTAGAGTTCTCGCAAAGTTCCCATTTGCGTTACATTGCGTACGTATCACGTCACGCAACGATAATTTGTGGATTCAATGTTTAATCTACGCTCAACGTAAATGATGCAAAAAGACCATATCGGAATTAAATAAAGTGTTTTTGTTTACTGCACGGGTACTTTTAATATTTCTGAGAAATGGGCTGTTTCTGAAATTTTAAAAGCATTTTTTTACGAAAGAGCATACACTGTTAAAAATTCAGGATTCTTTTATGGTAAATGTTACTGCAAAATGGAGCGTTTACAGTACAGAAAAAAAAAATACAGTAATTGTACCGAAAAAAATAAATGATTGCTGCGCCAATTGATACACCACGTGGCTTACAGTGCAAAGCGCACAACACCGTATTTCTCCTCAATCATGTGTCCTAACTTGTATGGTGGGTAGCAAAGCCGACTGCTAATCCGAAAGTCTCGAGATCAAACCTGCAGTTTGAATTTTGCGCTTTCTAACTCTCGTTTATTCTACCGCAAAATTTTGCAGTAACATAGGGTTTTATGGTAAAAGTTACTGGCAACATGGATGCCAGTAACTTTTACCGTAAAGTTTCGGGATTTTTTTTTTTAAAACAGTGTACTTAAAAACATAGGTTTTAACAATTTTAAAAATAATTTGACAAAGTTTACTATTAAAAAAAAACATTTTAATCGGTGCGCTGATTCAATTTCATTTTTGCGCTTCGGCTCATAACATCGCAAGTGATGAAATGCCATTCACAGATTCCATCAGCGCAGAGCGCAATATTTTGGTATTAGATAAAGGTAAACATTCATACTAATGAATTTCATGTTTGCTTCAGAAAAGCCTTCATCCAAAATCCTCAATATGATTGTTTTAATATTACTGTTTATATAATGGCAACCTTTTTACTTTCTTCTATATCCAATATATAGAAGAAAGTATTGGATTCGTGCAAATTTTCGAATTTCGAATTTTGACGGATTCGAAAGTTTTGAGGTGTGCTGAGTTCATTTCGACCTTTTTTGGAAAATGTCTGTCTGTCTCTGTATGTGTGTGTGCGTGTGTTTGTGTGTGTCACACCAGTTTTTTGTGGCCTTTCTACAGCAAAAACTACTGCATGAAATCGAACGAAATTTGGTACACATATGTGCCCTTATGTGAACTTGTGCCCATTGCTTTTGGGCGAATTTATCCAAGGGGTTGGAACAATGGAACGTTTTTTGAGTTTTGTGTGACTGAAAGTGTGGTTGTTGTGACCCAGGAAGTAACTGGCAGAATCAAACAAAATTTGGTCCGTATGTTGTCCCTAACAGTTACAGGTCCTGATTCAGATTTGGTGTCAATAGCTCAAACGGGAGTTGAGCTATAGAACGTTTTTCGTCGTCAATTGTGACTGCTGTATCTCAAGGAATAATGAACGTAATCAAACAAAATTTTATCTACAGTTAGCCTTTAGAGGGTATAAGAAATTATTCTATTTTGGCGACAGCAGCTGAAAAGGGGTAGGCGCAATCGAACGTTCTTTTTTTCCATTGTGAGTGCCATATCTCAAGAAGTAATGCTACGTTCTGGAAGAAATTTGGAATAAATATGAATCCATATGTAAACAGGCGTTGGTTTAATTCTGGCGCCAATCGCTCTATGGGAGGCTGATTTTTTGTTTTATTTGTGTGAATAAAATTATCTTTATAATTGCAACAATAAGAAAGATAAATCGTAATAGACTGTCGTCTGTGTATATCTCGTGATTTTAATTGCATGGAAATGATCGGAAATATTATCTCAACGATTTAAAATTTTTAATTGTTGCCATCTTGTGTTTGTTAACAAATAAATGTTTGTAATTATTTTAAGCAAGTCTTTTAAATAATCTTGATAATATTTATTCTTTCAAAAAATCAAGTTTTCGGTTACTAAATAAATATTTTATCCAAAGTAACTGTTTGGACGTTTTCAATACAAGAAATTGATATAAGTTAGGTGGAACCTGGTGGTCATAGGTGGTCAATGTTCCTTAGCTGGACCACCCCCAAAAATTAGATTTTCGTTACATTTTTCTTAAATCACAAAACAGCGGTACTGCATTGTAAAACACGTTGTTGATTATTTTTATTAGCATTTGTAATTTGCTTGTATATATTTTCTCGTTTCAGTTAAGTTTGAAGTTGAAATATTTTTATGCAAACCACGTGATTCGAAATGACGTTCTATTCGTCCCTAAAATACATTTAATGCATTTTTAGTTTTCTTGCTTGATTATGTTAGCTATTCTTCGTATATTTTGTTGTGACTCTTGCCGTGACTAATTTATTATGGCAGTTAGGTTAAAATATCTACTTTTACACGTATCTTTATTGCAAAGAAAAATGATTACATTTTTTAAATTTTATAATTAAAATGGTTAAATTTATCTTACAAAAAATGGCACTTGATATGTGTTACAAATAAAGTTGAAATTGAAAATTTAAAAAAAAGAAGGAAAAAAACGGCCAAATACACCAAAGCAGAAAATTATGGAAAAGCAACAAAGTTTAACCACGGCCAACATTGACTTATTTGCCTTACATTCAGAAATAGCCAACACGCAATGATTTTCTCTTAATTGAAACCATTAAACTTTTACATTGGCAGCCCGTAATAAAAGATTTAATGTAAAAGACAAAAACACGTCAGTGCATAAAAGATAAATCAGAGTTGGCAAATCATCAATATTGCAAAACTACTGCAGGCTTTTTTACGGAGTTGCAAAGAATCCTTTTATCAATATTTAAAAAAAATCATTTTCTGCATTAAAAAAGGGGTTCTTCAGAGCCCCGAAATAAGTGTCTTGCAATAAATTTGCCCAACGCTTATTGATAAAAACACCAAATGGACAAAAGTAAGGAATTAAAGAAATAATGCATAGTATCAACTTCTCTCTCTCTCTCTCTCTCAAATAATAATCAAATTTTATTTATTTATTTATTATTAATAATTATAATAATAATAAATAAATAAATAAAATTTACTCATTTAATGCACTATGATGAAATTGATTTTGCTCAATCAATCAGCAGAATCTTAATTATATGATTGAGAATTATGTTCAATCATAACTTTTTGAGCACAGTTGTTCACCTCACAGCCACACTGACGTAAGTCCAAAAATTGCAATTTTCAGTATATTAGTGCACGGTATGAAGAATCCTTTTTCACACCAAGCCATGTGAAAGTAATTGTGTTGTTTCCCTTTTTTTTTTTGAAATAGCTTGGTTAAAAACTTGGAGTAAGTTGCATTTTTTTCTTAATTTATACTTATTTTCGTTTTGAAAAATAATCTTCAACGACATTCAGCCGTTGTTTCCATTTTCACTGCTGACGTCACAAATGAGCAAATCGCTAGAGTTATCAGAATATAGTTTTAGGACACTGCCAAACTCCCCTAAATGAATACTTATTTTAGTTAACCATTTTCGTTCCACCAATAAATTGCTTGTGGTGATAAAATCATTAAAAGGCAATATCTTTCGCCAGAAAAAGCAGCCACGCGCACCGATTCACGATGGCTTTCATCACTTGAGGCGTCAAATGATGAAGCATTTTGATTTAAAAATCCGACATTTAAAAGAATTGACTAAAAATTAAATGTTCGGAAAATGAAAGTATTTTTTGGGTCTAAGTTTTTTTTTTTTTTTTTGCTCACTCTACCAATTTAAAACTCATTCTACCAAATTACACCTTTATCAAAAGTACTAAAGTAGTACTTTTGATTACTGACGTCCCTATTAGTAGCAAGCATAAGTACACGCGGGCGGGCAATTAACTTACCTTTGTTGAAACTGAAAAAGTTACATTTTTCAACAAAATCAAGCTTAAAACTAAAGTGTATAGATCTATTCCAAGAAAAAGCACAAACTTGGTATAAAGCCCACACGGACTTGATATGATTTTATCCATCTGGAAATGGATGAATTCATGTGTGTGTCAAATAGATTTTTTTCTCTATAAAAAGGTGAACGGATCGGTAAAGAACGGATTTTCTTCGAATACGGAAGATTAATATCTGGAGTTTGAAAGTTGGGAGCTTGAATTGAAAGTTCACAGTGTTGATTTTTCTTCTCTGCTATATGACATATTATTTGAGTTTATCACATCATTTCCCTTAGAAAAGTTGGAAATTTGAAAAACGTCCTTGTCATAAGTTTTTTCTTGATTTTTCCAATGGAAAAGAAAATAGCAACTCTTACAGCAAATAGAAAAAGCTAAAATACAAGGCGATTGAAAATGATGGACAAATTTTAATATTGCTATAATCCCAACACTTTATAGTGTATTTGAATTCTGAAAATTACATGTGTTTAGACGCACATGGAAGTTTACAAATGTTTGATACACCCTCCTCCGGCTAACAGGGGTTCCCAAAGTCGGTGCCGCGACACCCGAGGGTGTTGCGTAATGTCCATGGTTTCAATATGTGTACATAATGGAGATAAACTAAGGTTCCGCGAAAACATGCTAGTTCTTCAAAAGGTGCCTCAAATCGAAAAATTTGGGGAACCCCGAACTCTAGACGGTAGCTCAACTCATGCCACACTAGATGACGAAAGTCTTCCAACACTGAACTCGCTAACGCTGTAATACTGTTTCATAGGTCATTCATATCGCGGAAGTAGGTGATACGCAGCTTCTTTCACTATTCCTCAACAACAAAAATCGCAGGATAAGAGATCAGTTGAGGCAGTGAGAAGCAAAGGGATATAAGTGACAAAATTAAAAATTTCGAGATGACCAATACACATGGTAGGTGGACCTATCCTCTGTTTTGGGGCAAGATCTAGTTCTAGTAGCCCTAGTACGTGCTGCTGTACAGCATGATTTAGAAAAACAAATTCATGAAAGCTTACATAAGATTAGAACTTTAAACGCGATTTATTTGAAACTTTAAAGAGTTCACTTGCATCCCTCTGCTTCTCACGGCCTCAGTTGTCCTCGGTGGCCTCAACTGAAGAGCCAAACTGTCATTTCTCCAATTCATAACGTGCAACGAAGTCAAAGCACGAATTTGGAGAACTCTAACAGGTAGTAGTGGGAATATTTCAAATAATTGATTGTGAAAAATCTGAATAAATGATACTTTAACTAGATACAAAAAAAAATGTATGCCTTATTATCTAGTACTGTTGTAAAATTTTGATGTGTATGAGAACTTGCTGATCACGGTGCTAATACGCAATAAAGTCTGCTACATTGTTACTAAGTGCCATATGAATTAAAACTAACTATCTCTTTAAGGTCAATGGAACCTTAAAGTACATTAAGTACGTAAAATATTTTGCATTAAATTTGCAATGCAATTTATGATGTGTAAAATTAATAGCGTAAAATTTCTTGAGCAAATTTACTATGCGCAATTAAAGACAGCTTGTAAAAACACCACTTTTAGCATTTTTTACTTCCTTTTACAAAAAAGGAAGTATTGTATTCGCGAAAAAATTTTCACTCAAAAATCGGCCTTATAATTTCCATTTTGCTCACTTACGAATAAATGTTGAGTTTTTTTTCGAACCGACCACACGTGGGTATATGCCTAAGAACGTACAGACACCACAAATATCCATTTTGACGATCCCCGAGTTAATTACAACTAGTTTTCTTGTGACGTCCGTATCTACGTATGTATGTGCGTATGTGTGTATGTGCGTATATAAGTATCTCGCATAACTCAAAAAAAGGTATGTTCTAGAAAGGTGAAATTTGGCACGTAGACTCCTAGTGGGGTCTAGTTGTGCATCTTCCCTTTGGGTTGCATTCGGATGTTCCTAAGGGGGTCTTTTTGGGAGGAAATCATTGTTAATTTCAATGATAACTCAAATGGTGTTATAATTTGACAAACACTTGACGATATATCGCCAAGCTTTTGACCGCCAAGTTTTGTCGCCAATTTGACGAAATATCCGGCATTTTTTTTTTTAATTTTAAGTCTGGTTTTAATTCGGTCAATGTAGGTGATAGTTAAAGAGTTAACCACGGAATCACATTAAAATTGCCAATAATGTGGAAATAAATCTATGTAAAACATTTTTTTTTGCTTCGGTTCGCAAGAAACTAGGGCTGAAAATAGCCCTACTTTCATAGCGTATTCCAATGCGCTATTATGATTAAATTGGCCGAAAAGGAAGTCATGTGATGCACATATCTGCTCGTTTTCTTTTAGTAAGTGCTTGTTAAATTACAGAATTGAAATATTTATGATCTTTGTTGGTCATTTTTAACCGACTTCAGAAAAGGAGGTTATGATTTCGTATTGCGGCTTTTTATGTGTGTTTTCAAATTATTCCATCACTACTTGACCGATTTGAATTTTTTTTTTTTTTTTTTTTTTTTTTTTTTTGTTTGGAAGGGTATACTTCCCAGATGGTCCCATTGTAATTTGGTCTGGATCTGATATGGGGTCTCGGAGAAATCCAAGAAACTTTAAATTTCATACGTCATGGTCACGTGGTTTTGCTATGATCGGTGTATTTTCACAAATAAGCTTTTGGCTTTCTCTTAAACGATATTTAATTCTCGCGGAACATGGATGATTAATTTTCTCAACGCTGCGCCGCATGGTAATTTTTTGTTATAGGTGTTACTAATGAATTTATTGCTGCGTAGCAAATCAGTAAATTAAATATATTTTGCTGCTTTAATAGTTGAATCAATTACTTTAATATTTTATTTACTAATAAATAACTTTATTTAGGCACTAAAATATAAAGTTATTTATTTAATATTCCAATTTTTAAATATATTTAGTGTTCAATTGAGGGGGAATCGAATACAGAACGCCCCTCCCCCACGATTTAATTTATATTCTTTAATAATATACATTATAACTGTGTATGAGTTCCGAAGTTTGACCAATATTCCGGATTTACTATTTCACGATACCGCCAGTTCTATTTGAAATTAGGGTTATGTTAATTAGCAAGCTTCAAAAAAAAGGAGGAGGTTCTGAACTCGTCGGATTTGTTTTTCCTTTGTACAATGTTCCATAAATACTCGAAGACACCTGTACCCAGGGGCGCGCACAGGGAGGGGGAGGGACATCTGTTGACATGGGCTCGAGCCTGGAGTGGGCCCAATATTTTTGTAGCTAACGGTAAAATATAGGAGTAATTAATATGGAGAGGGGCCCGGAAAAGTCATTTGAAAAGGCTCCAAAATTTCTGTGCACGCCCCTGCCTGTACCGATAAGGAAAAGTCTTTTTTTGTTTGAAACAGCATAGTTCCTCGGCGGTCTATAATCAAGTTCAGGATTAATGAAATTGAGGGAACTCTTCAAATATCATACTCACATTTAAATCGATTTTTACTTTATTAACCTTGTATATCGTCTCACTTAGTGAACCGGTTTTTATGCTTTTGTTTTTTTTTTTTTTTTTTTTGCTTAGTGGTGGTTTTGTTTAGGGGTGGTCTAACTTAGGCTCCAAATCTTTGATTTACCCTATTCGTTCTTTAGGGAAAAGTTAAGGGTAAAACAATAAATTTTTGTAATTTCCCTTACAAACGATTAAATATAAAACCCATTGATAAACAAAGGCCATACTTTGACTTTCTTTACCTATAGTTAAAGAAAGTACTAAAAATATATATTATTAAGAGTAATGATAATAAAAATTTTGAATTAAGGATTCTCTGAAGCAAACATAAAATTCATTCTAGTGGAATTTTTAATCTTCGTCTATAATGGATCCATGTGAAGAAACATGCGACTTTTATCAAGAGTTACATGACACTAATTGCGAAACATAAATTACAATTACAATATTACAATTCTAAAATTTACCTTTTACAAATTTAAACTTAAAACGATTTCGTTTTTTTAATTTTTTTTTTATTTTTATTTATTTATTTATTTTTTTTTTTTTTTTTTGTTTTTTTTTTTTTTAGTGACTCGTGCATTTGCTTTCGGAAAGAAAACTTTGATGAAGTTGAACAAATGATGAAGACGATTTTTTTTCGTACATAGTTACGCATTTGAAAAAGCCTTTCTTCACAGTCGTTGGAAGTCTCCGAGACGCTCGCCGTGTTATTTACACCACTAAAAAGCAAAAAATAAATTACTTTTAAATATAAACAAACCGCCTTCAAAAAATACCCAGGAACTAAAAAGCAAAAAATAACTAATTACACTTACATTCTATTTCCTACCCAAACATAGAAATGAAATTTATTTTACAATTCCAGTACAAAAATCAACTAAACTAAACACCGAATTATAAAATTAACACTGATTTAAATTACTATACCATGAATTATTTTAAATACCTAACTAATTATATATGATCTCTTAATTTTTAATAACCTTTTGAAGTCGAGACCTCCTATAAACTACTACCTAAAATAACTGAGTAGGTTTAGTTTTAAAGACTAATTTCACGTATAGTTAAATTAGTGTTTAATTCAGGATTCGGTGGGTTGTCAGTTACGTTATCTAGTTGTTTATAGGAGGCCCCGACTTCAAAAGGTTATTAAAAATTAAGAGATCGTATATAATTAGTTAGGTATTTAAAATAATTCATCGTATAGTAATTTTAAGCAGTGTTTTTTTTTTATAATTCGGTGTTTAGTTTAGTTGATTTTTGTACTGGAATTGTAAAATAAATTTCATTTCTATGTTTGGGTAGGATATAGAATGTAAGTGTAACCAGTTATTTTTTGCTTTAGAGTTCCTGGGTATTTTTTGAAGGCGGTTTTTTTTTATTTAAAAGTAATTTGTTAAAATCTCATCTTTTATAATGAATTTTTGATTTAAGGGCTCATCCCGACCACTTCGGTTAAGCGAGGTTATCTGCTGTTAGTCACTGTTGTTTATTTCATAATATCAGCATCCGTATTTACGTCAATAAGGGGAATCAATGATCACCTGTAGGACAATTTTGACAAAATGTTTTTAATTACGTCATTGTATACAAATTAATAAGTCCTAAGAGTTAAGAGTTTATTGATCTTTAAAAGTACTTAACTCATGTAGTTTGTTAGGAAAAAAAGTCAATTTATTTTATTAATTGGAATTTTTTGAATTAAGTTCTCCTGTCACGTGTGGGACACTTTTCGGCATCAGCTGTCGAATTCGTTATTCCAGCAAGATATTCTTCGAATATGCTGTTGCAAATTTATTAACTAATTAATTTAATTTTCAACTAATTATTTGTCAGTGTTAGTTACAAAAAGAAACAAACAGGGATGCTCCAAACTTGAGTTTTTGGGAGGGGCGGAAAAATCTCAATTTGCCTAATGGATATCCAAGTTTTGCCACATGATACTCAAAATTTTGCCAAAAGGAAACGTTTTGCCGAAGAAAACTCAAAATTTTGCAAATGAGGAAAAATTGCCGAATTGTCAGAAAATTTTGAAGAATAAGGAATTTTTTGGAAGGTCACAGTGGCCTCCTGTGACTTACAATCGAAACGCGCCTGGAAATAAGTACTAGAACATTCCCTAGAAAAATCAGACATTTTTACTCACACGTAACTTTTATATTTCGTATCAAAAGTAATGTTTTTAAAATGTTGTAAAGAAATATTTATTTCCTATGAAATATATATAATTTTATTTTGGAATCGCGTTACCTCTTAAAATTTGTAGTTTAGTATCCTCCATTGGGGAAAAATAAAAATTAATACAAATATAATTTGACATCTTCAGTTCGCACATGAGGCTGAAAGTTAAAAAATGTTAAAAATTTAAATTTTAAGAAAATTTGTTTTATTTTTTTGTATTTTGATCATGAACAAACGAAAGATCTTATGTAAAAGCTGTAAAGTGTTTTTTAGGTTCAAATTACGCTATATAGTGACAATTTAACTTTTGCCTCACAAAAGTATTTAAAAAAAACTAATTTTATGAATTTTTAAAAAATTCAATTTTTAGCTTATTTTTTTCAAACTTTCAACCAAATGCGCGAACTGAGGATGTCAATTTAGATTTTTTTTTTCCAATTGAGGATACTAAACTGCAACTTTTGAAAGGAAGCACGATTACGAAATTTAAATAATCGATTTTTTTCGACCCACCCCTCTCCCTACGCTTTAATGCATACACATTTTTTTTTTTTTTAAATAAAGGAACTTTGCTAATTAAACGCTTGAAATTAAATACAAATCCATAACGTGTGAAACAAAATGGATGCTTTTTCGTGGAATAGCCAAATAATAAGAAATGAAATGAAGCATACATATAACTATATTTTTAAACCTTTTGTAATTTATTCTTCTGCTTACAGTTTTTTTCCCTACGTCAGAAATTTAAAAAGTCATTTTGAAACCATTTTTCCTTTATTTTACTTGGGTACACAGGAATCGTAAATGTTTCTTCTATAGTATAGAATCCCGATAGTTGTAGTTTGTCTACCATTTTCACTTTCAAAAATACGGTACCAAAATTCATCAATCTTTGTTTGGAACAATTCTGACGCGTCTGAAGAAAATTTTGTTTTTATCAGGTAGACAAGTCTTGAAATAATGACTTTTGTATCATAAATCATGTTTGGTTTGCAAAGGTTTACAGATATTGCAAAAGTAAAATAATTTTGCCTTTGAAAATGGATTTATCGTTTATAAACTTTTATAAAGATTTTTAATACAAAAGTATAGTTGTAATCTCTTTTTCATATTTAGGCATGCATGAAATTTAATTTTGAATGTTGCTTCTTTTTCATTTCTTCAGGTAATGAAAGGTGCTCTTTTTACTTCCTTTTACAAAAAAGGAAATATTGTATTCGCAAAAATATTTTCACTCAAAAATTGACCTTAATTTCCATTTTGCTTACCCCCGAATAAATGTTGAGTTTTTTTTTTCTTTCTTTTTTTTTTCGACTCGACCACACGCGGATAAGTGTCTAAGAACGTATAGACACGCGAAATAACCAATCTGACGATTCCGAGTAAAAACAACGTGTTTTCTCGTGACGTCTGTATGTACGTATGCATGTGCGTATGTGCGTACGTGCGTATGTGAGTACGTGCGTATGTATGTCGCATAACTCAAGAACGGAATGTCCTAGAAAGTTGAAATTTGATACGTAGTAATGGTTCTAGTTGTGCACCTCTCTTTTTAGTTGCATTCGGATGCTCCAAAGGGGGTCTTTTGCCCCTTTTTGGGGGGAAATCATTGTTAATTTCGATGTAAACTCAAGTGGAATTACAATTTGGCGGACACTTGGCGATGTATTGCCAGTCTTTTGGTCGCCAAGTTTTGTAACGATTTTTTTAAAATTTTATTTTATTTTACTTTTTTTTAAAAATCTGGTTTCAATTTGGCAACTGTTGGTGATGTTTAGAAAGTAAACTATTGAATCACATTAAAACCGCCAATAATGAGAAAATGACATTAAATTGGAGTAAAAAGAAGTCATGTGATGCACACTTCAGCTCGTTCATTTGTTCGAAATATGTACATAATATATGCTTTCCATTATAATGTGTTACACATAGTGAAAAAACGTGTTTGTAAAACTTTGAACAAATGAACAACAATAGATACATCTGCGTAACTTCTACTGTTTAGTTAAGATTGCTTCCAAAAAACAAAATGAAAAGAAAAAAAATCTGCTAAGTCCAGTTAAAAGACAAACTACGAGGGTCAGTCAGAAAGTTAGATGCACTGCTCAAGAAAAAAAAATAAGGATTGAAATTTTACAATGACTTTACTGTTATCTTTAAGTTAAATTCAAAATCTACCCTTTAACATAAACACCTTCGTTATTTAGGCATTTTTCGATGCGCGGTACAAGTTTTCTATGCCTTTTGCAAAGAAATCCTGTCCAATGTCCAAAAACCATTGTTGGGTTGCAGCTTTCACTTCGTCATCCGAATGGTATCGTCGCTTTGAAAGTTCTTTTTTCACGGGACCAAAAACATCAAAGTCAGGAGGTGAAAGGTTTAGGCGGCTAGGGAAGGTGATCCCACACTTCCCACGTGAACTTGGTCTTCCCTCGCGCTCAACGTTGTCAATATCTGTGCGTCCATTCTCAAACATGTTGCACCCTTTCACGATAGCTTAACATGGCATTGCATTTTCACCTTACACTTCATGCTACTGAGCATAAATTTTAGTGCAGTTGCACCTTTTTTCCTACAAAATCAAAATCACTGTACGAGTTTAAAATTTGGACGCTACTTGCAGCTGTCGAGACATGTTTGCGACTGATTATCAGAAAAACTGGACTTGGAGAACCCGCTACTTCGATTTCGATTTCGATTCACAACTGACTACAACTGTATTTATGTCGAGGACTGCATACTAAGTGCCTTGCCTCCATTATTTTTTTATACCGATAGATGGCAGCACCATCACCGGATCGAACAGTTAATGAGAATTTAGAACTAGACCAGGAGCTAATAGCTACCTGGTGCTAGCACCCCCAGAGGTATCGTTTCACTTAGAGGACAACCCTCTACTTCACACGATAAAGGTACATGTCTGAAGTATTGCCACAGAGTTGCATCAAAATTGTCTGAGACGAAACATATTTACGAAGTAGTGCAACTAATTTTCTTACTCATCTACGTATGTAAGATCTTACTTATCAGCTAGAAATTTCCTTAAATAAATTTGTTTCCATTATTTTTTTAACGGAAGAAATCACAGATAGGGCTGACACATAAGATACTAACAATCACTTCTTCATAAACAGTTCCTTTTTTTTTGACTTTGTAGACAAAGGCATTGAGATGTTAATGCAACTGACCACCAGCAACCAAAACTCAGGTCGTTTACCCTACTCATTGTGTTGACACTTTGTTTTAGCACTAGTAGATGTAATTAATATGAATAGTCGAGTTTCTTATCAGAATTCATCTCTGTTCATTTTGAGGGATGTAATAAATCAAACTGAGATACAAAACATATTTAAATAACGTATAAACGCAAAAATGGCAGACACGTGTTCATGGTATCGGGGAACCCCTTCCTCAATGTTCAATAAGTACGCGCATGGACAAAAAGGAATTCGACGAAAATCCAATCTGTGATGGTTTCTCTGGAATGTTTTACGGCTGAGTAAACGTACTGGATATAGGGCGATTCTAATAGTATACAGTAATATTATCGAGCATTTTCCCCCAGGAATAGTTAATTTGCTTTGATTTTTTAATATTTCTTGAAAAGAGTGGGGTGGATGAGCTTCTGATAAGGTCAAAGACGAATTTTGCTTCTCATGAAGTCTATGGGCCTGCTCATATTGTGAGTTGATATGCGATTGCGCTGAGTCAGAACTGTCGATGGTTAGTACTTACGCGTGTTAGTGAAATACCAATGGCCAAATGTTCTGCGAGAGCGTAAAAACGCTGACACGCGTTGAATCCAACGTCACTCTAAAGTAGCTATTTGGATGGCCACTCGCTGAATGCAGAATATTCTTATTGGAAATGCATCATGTGAATCAACACTTTTGCCAGCATATGTAATGTCATAGATCGCTTGGTGTTTTGCTAATGCACGCTAGTTATGCTCATCTGCAGCTCATTCGCATTACTTATTAGTCACAAAGTTTTAAAAATGCAAAATTTTTATATAATCCTCATGTCTTTCTTTTGAATGAAATATTCATGCATAATGGCTTTCTGATTTAATTGATCCCAATGTTACAAGACGCTGCAACTGATAAAGTGACCCAAGAGAAAATCATTTACATGAAGTACAATATTTAAAACTTGCCCAAGTTAGCCTGGGTTTCAACTTCGTTCGAAATCTGGGTTGAACTGAGGTTTTTCTGGTAGGTAACTGAGGTAAAAATGATATGGATTTGCTTTTCTTTTCTCATTTAATATAGGTTGTTGTGATTTAAATTATATTAAGAGCGAATTCATTTAACATAAATATATAAAGAAAACAATATTTGAGTAAATATAATTACTTTTAGTTTCATGAAACAATTAAGAATGAAGGATTTAAAATTCTCAAATTATATTATTAATTGGCTAAGTTTCATCTTGCAAGAAACAATTACTAACTGATACTGAATATTAAAGAACAAATAATTCAACTTTTAAAAAACAGATTTACTTATGTTTTTACATCAGACACACCAATTTTTCAAACTTGAAAGATATTTTATTTTTGATCTTGTTTCCAAAGAAAATGAATGACATATTTGTTTTGTTATATTTTCCCCTGAAACTTAGTTTACAGTTGATTACAGATCATGATAGTACAATATTTTTTAATGAAATTTTTATTTTTGCATTTTTACATTCAATCACCATTAGTTGAAAAAAAACACATATGGTTGCTTAACCTACGCAATTCTCAATTATACACTGTTAAAACAGGTCGCTTAGAATTGAGACAAAATCGCTTAATTTTAAGCACATCACTTGCTCAAAATGGTTCCGAGAAAATTTGACTTAGAATTGAAAATTAAGAGTTCTTACTTTTGATTACCCTCTTCTCAAGAACGATTCACCATGTTCTCATTTTTTAAATATTGATCTACTCACGAATGGTGGTACAACAAGTGCTTTTTTCAGACATTCGTCGAGATCATGTCGAATTGGTTTGAGAATACGAATGTCTAAAAAATAAACACTTGTTGTACCATTCGCGGGTATGGTATTGTTACAAATCCTGTAAATAGTAATTATTGTAGTAACGTAACCTGTAAATAGTTTCCCGTAATGAATATACAACCCCTTAACATTCGGCCGAAGTATACAATCCCCCTATTCTTTTTTTCTTATTTCATTCACTGATTTTATCAATGAAAGTGTAGTTGTAGAACGTTGTAGCATTTTCTGGAATCTTTGAGATTTCTTTTCGGTGTGTATATAAGCCGTTAGCGATGGATAAAAAGTTTAGTTTCGATTGAGAATTTGTGCTGTGAGTGGATTAGCTCTGTTTATTGCGAGGCATTTCGCTCTGTTGTTTTCGTATTTGGAAGTAAATACGTGTGTAAACGTTGAGTCTACGGTGTTGTGCGATAATTGCTTAATTGCTGATGAATAATTTAGCAGTTGTTGCCGATATTTCCTGTACATAGTGTAAATAAATTTCCTGTGTTTTTATCAAGAACTGTGTCATCCTTTCAAGAAAGTTGGAAGTCTCACCGAATCCGTTACAATTGGCGCCCAACCTGGGGCTTCTTCTGGACTTTCTTGGAGTAAGTGTGACTTTGGACATTTTTTTCATAAAGACTGTTTGAATTTATAGACTTTGTTTTTATGGTGATTACTCGCGAAATGGATGACCAATTAAAACAACTTCTGGCAGCAATTAATGCTGTGAAAAGTGACTTGACCGAAAGTTTGGCGGCTAATCAAGAACAATTAAAAAATGATATGGCGGCTAATCAAGAACAATTAAAAAGTGATCTGACTGCAAGTATGTTGGCAAATCAAGACCAGTTATAAAGCGATTTAACGGTGCTGAAAAAGGACTTAACGTCTAACCAAGAAGAAATTAAAAACGACCTTATTTCGGTAAAGACTGTGATGGAAAATAAATTTAATGACATAGAGCATCGAGTTGATGCTATTGAAGAAAAATTTGATACCGTTGAAAGCCGATTCAATGCTGTAGAAAATAAATTTGAAGAAGAAGATAGAAGATTTCATCTATTGAAAGAAGAGATCTTTAAGGACGTGGAAAGGAGATTGGCGACCGCGGAAAGCAGCTCTGTACAGTTTGGCGCTCCCACATCGGTTGCTCGACCGTCCATTAAACTTGCCACATTTGATGGGAAAACTTCGTGGCAGGTTTACAAAACTCAATTCATGATAGTGGCGGAAGCGAACGGATGGGACTCTGCTACCAAGGCCTGTCATCTTGCAGCATCCCTGAGAGGTGACGCAGCGGACATTCTCCAGACCCTTCCGGACAGCCAGCGCCTGGATTTCGCCGCCCTCACATCTGCGTTTTAGCGTCACTTCGGTGAGAAGTGCCAGAAAGATTTCAGCCGACTCCAGTTGAAGTCCCGTTTCCAGAAAACCGGGGAAACCCAGCAAGAGCTAGCGGCGGACGTCGAGAGACTGTCTCATCTTGCTTTTTGCGACTGTCCTGCGGATGTTCGAGACATCCGGAAATCCAGAAAGCGCTACGGATGGCGGATGTCAAAGACCTGAATTCTGCTGTTGTGTATGCGATGAAGTTGGAGGCCGCCCAGCAAGCAACCCGCAAGGATCGCCATTCAATCCGCGGCATGAAAACTGATGAGCTTGATCCGGTTTCGTCACGTTTTGATGAACTTGAAAAGCAAATGAAAGAAATTGCAGGAACCCTCAAAAGGATTTCGGCTCCCAAGGACCAAAATCGACAACCACTTAAGTGCTGGAAATGCGGCGGCGAGGGTCACTTACGAAGAAACTGTGAAGCTCGCCAAGAAACCAGAGGGAGGAGCACCGCTCCCTCTCAGGTCCAGGAAAACTAAGCCATGGCAATCTCGCGGGGCGGAGGTCGCCAAATTGGAATGAG
The DNA here is from genome assembly GCF_026930045.1 of Uloborus diversus. Classification (NCBI taxonomy): domain Eukaryota; kingdom Metazoa; phylum Arthropoda; class Arachnida; order Araneae; family Uloboridae; genus Uloborus; species Uloborus diversus. The sequence continues at coordinate 86,555,734 of NC_072739.1, read as the reverse complement.
CCCCATTTTAAAGTTTTCCAGATTTCATCGACGAGTGGCGGCAGTAATGGACTGTTTGTTTACGCATATGTAAACGGGTTTCCCTGCGAACTGATTATTGACACTGGAGTCAATGTTACAATTATTAGAACAGATGTGGCTCGTCAATTTGGACTCACCATTCTATGGACGCCGCCCTGCGTTACCCTCCAAACTGTGACAGGTGACAAGATCGAGATTGAAGGCAAAGTGAACTTAGAAATTGTGTTTGGAAATGCCACTTACCATCATACGGCATTCGTTGCTGCTATCACAGACCCCTTCATTCTCGGATTGAACTTTTTAAAGAAGTATGACTTCAACCTCGACTTCAAGACTAATGAGCTGCACTCGATGAGAGAAGACATAGCCGTTTTCCCCGCAGAAAGTGATGTAAAATCCGCTCATCAAATAATAGCCCAAACAGATTTATCGATTCCCTCAAGGTCAGAATCATTAATACCTGGCTCCATTGAAGAAAGCAATAGTTTTCGATTTGGACTCATTGAATACCCCAACTTAAGCAATAGCCCAAAAGGAGTGCTGGTAGCATCTACGCTTGTGGACCTTTCTAAGGGTGTAATTCCTGTGAGAGTCGCCAACGTGAGTGAAAGGCCAAGGAATATCCGGAAAGGTGAAGTGTCAGCAACTTGTACTCCAGTAAACTGCATCATTAGAATAATCAATTCCCCCGAGACTGTGTTTTCTGAGTCCTTGACGTCGAAATTAATTGGGAGTGCTCCATTATCGAAAGATCAAAGAACTGCTGCGGAACAATTGGTGGACGACTTCAAGCATCTGTTTTCATCTACATCGGAGGATGTTGGCCATACGAATTTAACGCAGCATAGGATCTACACTGGAGAACACCCCCCTATTAAACAGCATCCAAGACGACTACCGTTCGCCAAGAAGGAAGAGGTTGAGACCCTCCTGAAAGAGATGCAGGAGAATGATGTCATCGAACCCTCGTCCAGTCCTTGGGCCTCTCCCATCGTCTTGGTTCGAAAGAAAGATGGCTCCACCAGATTTTGTGTCGATTACCGGCGGCTGAATGAAATCACCAAGAAAGACAGTTACCCTCTTCCACGGATAGACGACACCTTGGACACTCTTTCCGGACACAAGTGGTTTTCGACCCTGGACTTGAAGAGCGGCAACTGGCAGGTTGAGATACACCCTGATGACCGAGAGAAGACAGCGTTTACAACTGGACAAGTCTTATGGCAGTTTAAAGTGATGCCCTTCGGCCTCTGCAATGCACCAGCTACGTTCGAGCGTCTTATGGAGACAGTGTTAAGAGGACTTTCCTACAAATCCTGTCTGGTCTACTTAGACGATACCATCATCGTGGGACGCAGTTTCGAAGAACATCTGGCAAATCTTAGGAAGGTGCTGCAAAAGCTTAAGGAAGCCAATCTGAAGTTAAGCCCGTCCAAATGTAATTTGTTCCGCCGGGAAGTGAACTACCTTGGTCACATCATCTCTTCTGAAGGTGTACAAACCGATCCAGAAAAGGTATCTGCGGTCAAGAGTTGGAGTCGTCCCGAAAACATCCATCAGCTGCGAAGTTTCCTGGGGCTCTGCACGTACTACAGGAAGTTTGTAAAGGGTTTTTCCAACATTGCACGACCTTTGCATAAGCTGACGGAGAGCAAGCAAAAGTTTGAATGGTCCAAAGGATGCGAAGATGCATTTCTACGACTGAAGGAGGCTTTAACATCAACGCCTATCCTCGCCTATCCTCAGCCTGAAAAATCCTTCATCCTGGACACTGATGCGAGCAACGAGGGCATCGGAGCTGTTTTATCCCAAGAAATTGACGGAAATGAACATGTCATCGCTTACTGGAGCAAATGCTTATCAAAGTCGGAGCGAAATTACTGCGTCACCAGAAAGGAGTTACTGGCCATAGTGAAAGCTGTAGAACACTTCCATCATTACCTCTACGGCCGAAAATTTCTGCTTCGGACAGATCATGCCTTATTAACTTGGCTTTTGAACTTCAAAAATCCGGAAGGCCAGATAGCCAGATGGATACAGCGGCTCCAGGAATATGACATGGCGATCAAGCATCGAAAAGGGTTATCTCACGGTAATGCTGACGCTTTATCAAGGAGACCTTGTCCTGAGAACTGCCACTATTGTTCCCGAATCGAGAAACAGTATGGGACGACTAGCCCTACTGCCTATCAGGTGACAGTGACTTCAACATCATCAGAACCTGATCCATGGAGTGACGACCAAGTTCGAAAAGATCAACTTGAAGACCCCGACATAAAACCAATTTTGGAGTTCATGGAAAGTGACAGTCGGCGACCTAGCTGGCAGGACGTTTCCATCTTCAGTCCTGCAACAAAAAGATACTGGGCTTTATGGAACTCGCTCCATTTACGGAACGGCGTGCTACACCGAAAATGGGAATCTGACGACGGCAAAACATCTAGGTGGCAGTTACTACTTTCCCGATCAAGGATTTCAGATGTTCTGAAAGAAATACATAGTAGTGCGACTGGAGGACATTTTGTTGTCTTGAAAACCCTCAATAAAGTTCGGGAGCGCTTCTTCTGGAACAAGGCGAAAGATGACATGGAGAAGTGGTGCCATTCTTGTGACTCCTGTGCTGCTCGTAAAGGACCGAAGACGAGAAGCAGAGGGAAGCTACATCTGTACAACGTTGGAGCTCCTTTCGAACGAATTGGGATCGACATCCTGGGTCCTCTACCAAGAACTGCAGATGGGAACAAATACATTCTTGTTTCCATCGACTACTTCACCAAATGGCCGGAAGCATATCCCATTCCAGATCAAGAGGCTACCACCGTAGCAGAGACTCTAGTCCAACATTGGATCTCGAGATACGGAACACCTTTGCAGATTCATTCCGATCAAGGGATTAATTTCATCTCTGCTGTGTTTAAGGGCCTATGTCGGATTTTCGGAATTGAGAAAACTAGGACAACACCACTACACCCACAATCGAACGGCATGGTGGAGAGATTTAACCGCACAATCCTGAATAATCTCTCGCTTATGGTATCCAGAAATCAACAGGATTGGGACAAGAAGCTACCGTTGTTCCTGCTGGCCTACCGCAGTGCTGTCCACGAGACTACCGGATTTGCCCCATCTCAGATGCTCTTCGGACGAGAGCTTCGGCTACCTTGTGATCTCGTCTTCGGTCGTCCTCCGGATGCGCCTGCATCGCCTGAGGAGTACATCCAGGATCTCCAGGCCCGGTTGGAAGACGTTCATAACTTCGCACGAGAGCGAATCAACATCGCGGCGGAGAAGATGAAGACCCGATACGACACAAGGTCTACTGGACATGAATTCAACGAAGGCGACAAGGTTTGGTTATGGAATCCCATCCGACGGAAAGGTCTGTCACCCAAATTGCAGTCGCATTGGGATGGACCCTACAAAGTCCTTAACCGACTAAATGACGTCGTAGTGAGGATCCAAAAATCACCTAATGCAAAACCTAGGGTTGTACATTATGATCGGTTAGCCCCATACTATGGCCATAGTTCATGAGTATTACGTAAACAACCATGGTTGATAACATAAAAGTTGTAGATAATTTTTGCTTTTAATGTTTAGTAATATTTCTTGTTATTATTGTGTTTTCTGTATTTGTTAGTTATTAATTAATGTGTATATTTGTAAACTTGTGATAGAAGTTTGGCACCCTTTCTGGAGATTGTACTGCCCGGGACGTGCAGTCCTTAGGAAGGGGGCAATGTTACAAATCCTGTAAATAGTAATTATTGTAGTAACGTAACCTGTAAATAGTTTCCCGTAATGAATATACAACCCCTTAACATTCGGCCGAAGTATACAATCCCCCTATTCTTTTTTTCTTATTTCATTCACTGATTTTATCAATGAAAGTGTAGTTGTAGAACGTTGTAGCATTTTCTGGAATCTTTGAGATTTCTTTTCGGTGTGTATATAAGCCGTTAGCGATGGATAAAAAGTTTAGTTTCGATTGAGAATTTGTGCTGTGAGTGGATTAGCTCTGTTTATTGCGAGGCATTTCGCTGTGTTGTTTTCGTATCTGGAAGTAAATACGTGTGTAAACGTTGAGTTTACGGTGTTGTGCAATAATTGCTTAATTGCTGATGAATAATTTAGCATTTGTTGACGATATTTCCTGTACATAGTGTAAATAAATTTCCTGTGTTTTTATCAAGAACTGTGTCATCCTTTCAAGAAAGTTGGAAGTCTCACCGAATCCGTTACAGTATTTTGTTCGCATGTAATTCTTGCAAAATTAAGTAGTACATGGACTTATTCGCTCCCTTTGGGTGCCTAAACAGTCTGGACGGAACGTAATCGAACTGAAGCCGATACACTTTATAAATACGCTGAGTTAATCTTTAATTTGGAAGCTAAAAATATTTTTCACAACAGTGAAAAGTCTGCATTCGTGCAACTTGTAGCAATTTAGGAAACTTTTTGACAATAATACTTGATTTTTCCTGGAAATGTATATTAACCATTGTAAGACGGAAATACTCAATAAAGTTTCGGAATTTTTTTACAGTGTGACAGAAAGACGATTCTTGCTTTTCATTCATTGCCGTCATGCGCAGTGTTCCTGGTCCAAAGCGCAAAATGGTAATATTTTCTTGTATTCGTACGTTTGTATGGAAGCTGAAAGGAGAAAGTCAATTCCAGTTTTCCTTCCTGAGCATGCGTTATCTTTGAGATAGTCTGCTTACTTAAATTTAAACTTGATATTTAGTTATTTCTAAGTCAAAACTGCTTGGAAAAAATGAGAAGATGAATATTTTCATTTCTAAGCAGATGGCTTTTAACAGTGTATCTTGCTCCTAGAGTTCGTTTTGTTACAAGTTAAGTAACATTTATTATTTTACTAGAATCGCAAAAAGAGTTTTTAATAAAACGCAACCTGAAAATTTTATTTAAAAAAAAAAAACAATATATAAAAAAACCCAGTGTATGCAAATAGAATTTTTCTCTGGTTTGTGAATATGCAAATACCCATATTTTAGAAAACACCTGAAAGGGAAGAAACTCGTATTATTTCCCGTATTTACAGATGGGAAAAAATAAGGAAACTAAATATTCTTACATATTTGCACATTATATTTTTTGATTTCTGAGTAAATACAACTGCGAACATATAAAATGCGGTTTTCGATGTGCTTTTGAAGTTAAGACTTTTTTTTTTCTAAATTTTTTGCATGCATATTTTTTTTGTTTTTGTTCCACTGCAAGAGAGTAAGATTTTACTCGGAGAAGTTGAAGCAGTGATTTAAACCACAACTGGCTGGAGCTGGGGGGAACTGGCTGAAGCACAATACACTTGAATTATTATTTTAAAGTAGAAGAATGACGGAAGATCTGAATCAATAGTTTCTGGAAAATGTACGTAAGTGTTGGGAAAAAAAAGGAATTCACAACAAACGTATTTTATAATATTGATGCTGTACAAGATTTTTGTCGGAAATGATTTGAAACGTAATGCTTAAAATAAACAATTTCCTTACAAAATATTAATAATAATAATAGTAAGTGTAATGATACAAATTGTTACAAGTTCAATGTGTGGAAATTCTGTTATATGCTTTTGTTTTAATGTAGACCTTAACTGTTTATTATCTCACTATTAAAGAAAAGAAATGACAAACTGATGTGTGCATCACATGATTTCCTTTCACTCCAATTTTATGTCATTTTCCCATTACTGGTAATTTTATTGTGATTCAATAGTTTACTCTCTAAATATCACCAACAGTGGCCAATTGAGACCAGTTTTTTTTTTTTTTTAAATCGCCAAATTTGTCGCCAAGTTGCCGACGAAACTTGTCAGTCAAACGTCAGGAAAAATCACTAAGTCATAATTTTATATATTGTCGGTTTTCAAATATCTATCGAATTAACAAAAGATAACTTTCTACCCTTCCTTCACTGCTGGGCGGAAACCAACTTATGCCACTGTCACTCTGTCCTACATAGAAGTTTCGTTAAGTTGACACTTTTCGTGTGTTCCTGGTGGTCAATATATTTCAGTACTTTTTGCGCAATTGAACCAGATTTGAAGCTTGTTCCAGACTCGTGGTACCCGCACGGCTTTGCCTGTAGTAGAAAATTAAAAAGTCATTTGGTTCGCCTGTATATTTACAAATAATGGATGATGAACTTCTCGCCAATTTGCTATGTTCATTTACTCGCCCTTGTTACGATCCAAATTACGACAGTTTGGTATTTTACTCGTCCACGGTATAATAATTTGCTGATTAAAATGTTCTTAAAATTGGAATATAAAAAGAGCAAAATCACATTTTCGAAAAATCGCTTCCAGGTGCACACTCCCATGCTACAAACTAACTTTGTGCCAAATTTCATGAAAATTGACCGAACGATCTAGGCGCTATGCGCTTATCAGGGATCCAGATATCCAGACAGAGAGACTTTCAGCTTTATTATTAGTAACTAGTGGTACCCGCACGGCTTTGCCTGTAGTAGAAAAATGAAAAGGTCATTTGGCTCGCCTGTATACTTACAAATAATGGATGATGAATTTGTCGCCAACTTGCTGTGTTCATTTGCTCGTCCATGTTACGGTTTTAAGTTATGACAGTTTGGTATTTTACTCGTCCACGGTATGTTAATTTGCTCGGTAAAATATTCTTAAAATTGGAATAGAAAAAGAACAAAATCAAATTATCGAAAAATCGCTTCGATATGCTCCCCCCTATGCTACGAACTAATTCTGTACCAAATGTCATAAAAATTGGCCGAACGATCTAGGCCTGTGCGCGTCAGACATACAGACATCCAGAAACACAGACATCCATACATCCGGAGGCACATTACTTTCAGCTTTATTATTGGTAACTAGCGGTACCCGCACGGCTTTGCCTGTAGTAGAAAATCAAAAGGTCATTTAGTTAGCTTGTAAATTTACCAATAATGAATGATGAATTTCTCGCCAATTTGCTATGTTCATTTGCTCGCCTATGTTTCACGTTATGATAATTTGCTCGGTAAAATGTTCTTAAAATTAGAACTGGAAATAACAAAATCTAATTTTTGAAAAATCGCTTCGAGGTGCGCACTCCCATGGTATAAACTAATTCTGTGCCAAATTTCATGAAAATCGGCCGAACGGTCTAGGCGCTATGCGCGTCACAGAGATCCAGGCAGAAATCCGGAAAGAGAGACTTTCAGCTTTGTTATTAGTAGTGAAGAGAAGATTTGTATTTTTTTTTTTTTTTTTTTTTTTACTCATGCCACTACCATCCTAATTCGTCCTCATTTATTTTGTTCCAAATGTTATGTTTGTATTACTAGTTTTCAGAAGTCTCTCTTTCGAATTCTGCTCCTATATTTTCAAGTTCGTTTTAAGGAAATCAAATTTATTAGTTTCTATATCCGTCCACATTTAATGTTTCAAATGTCATGTTTGTATCACTAGTTTCCAGAAATCTATCTTTCAAATTCTGCTTCTATATTTTCAAGTTTGTTTCAAGGAAATCAAATTTATTAGTTTCTGTAACAAGATCAGGAAAGTAAAACAATGTCTTTAGCGGACGAAAATGACCAGGCAAAGAAATAAAATAATCTCTCTTGCAGGGAAGGAGCAGAAATAGGACTCTTGATTAAAATAAGTACAGCATCAAATTATCTGATTCTCCTGTCCGGTAAGATGATGGATTGCCATGGAAACAAGAGCACTTTATTTTAGATCTTTCGTGTTCCTGACGTTCTCTGTCAATGAATGACGTATTAGTAACCTGAGGAATTAGTAACTGAAGAATTTCGCTTTGGTTTTTGATAAAGCAAATAATTTTGTGTTGATACTTTTCGATGCATAAATATTTTAATTTAAATGTATTAATATATTGATAAATATTTATATGGAACGTTTACAATAGGGGAAGTTTGCCGTCAATGAACCGGTTCAATGACTGGACTTTGAAGATATTTTCCCTACCAGAGTTTTCTCAGGCACGAAATCAGTTTAAGTATCTTTTTTTGTCTCAAAACTGTCCAAATGAAGAATCGTCAAGGAGCTTGAATGAATACATCACATTAGTAAACGTCCAAATAAGATTTCTACTGTTCACTTACTAATGATTGACAATAACATTTTGTTTTTACATGCTTTAAATTATACATTAAAACTAAATAGGAACATTGACTTGAAAGATTGCATTTTCAAGTACACTTTCCCATATTTAAAGTTTTATCATCAATCGTCACAGCAGTGACAGCTATGAGAACATTTAAAACGACACAGTTGCTATCATTGAACCGCTATATGTTTCTATGAATGAACAAGCTAATAAAGTGATTCATTCATGGAATCTTACAAATATTTTAAAAGTTTCGGTTCAAATATCTTTAACAATTGATCAATCTTTTTAAATAAGTGTGACAATGATGAATTTTTTTTTAAAATAAGTTTTGGAAGCTCCCCTTAGTTATTATATTTTTAACTTAAAAACTTGTGTAGTCGATTCAGTATTTGTTAAAGCAAATTTTAATAGTTTCAAGAACGTCTGTGGTTCGAGAAAAATACCAAAACAAGTAAAATAAAGCCAGTAGATAACTAAGGGCATGTAACGTGCTATAGCAAAATCCTTGTCGTCAAGTAAAATCTTTGTGGATCAAAATTTTTGAACTTGGATGAAACATTACTCCCATTTGTTCAAAAGAGACCCCGTGACATTTTAGCTGAGAAGTCACATGTTAGAAAATATCAATTGGTGAACGAGGTGTGGTGAAAACAGCTGTATTGTGTGAGTCCTGGGGGTGGGGGTTAAGTTTCTCCTGTAATAAAAAATAATTAAAAAAAAATTTCTCTTTTTGAACAACTTACTATCATTTGTAGTGTTTGTTTATCTCTTGAAGTAACTATTTATAGTTTACGGTTTGATTTTCTTATTTGAGAATGTGGTCCATCGATGGAAACTCAATAGTCCATCCATAACAACTGGTTCCTATGAATGGACCACATGCTAAAATATTTCTTTTTAGTTTTTATTCTCTCTTTATTGAACACATTTAACATAAAATATAATACTTTTATTAAAGGAGAAAATATACTGAGTAATTATTTCTATCGTCAATATAAAATTTGAGTCTGAACTACTTCCCAAAAAAGGTCAAAAGTGTTATGTGGTTCATTGACGGCAACCTTCTCCTATAACGTTATTTTGAAATGTAATGTTGTTTTTGCATGTTACGTTGAAAAATTTAAAAAAAAAAAAAAACAAAGTTTCATTCTTGTCAATACATAGAATGCTTTAAAAGTATTCTTTTTTTTTAACTTGATTTTTTTTCTTTTTCATCCAAAATTGTTATGCGTAACCACAAAAATACTCAAATAATGAGGATCCTGCATGATTTTTTTTTTATTTTTTAAATGAAAATTTAAGCCATTTTATAACGATAGACGCCTATTTCAGTTCATTCGGACGGCTATTTATTTTTTAATTAATTTTTAAAGTCTCCCGATTAGCCCCGCCCCCTTAGTTTCCCCATCTCCGCTGATGACGTCAAGATTCATTCCCGCTCCCCGCTCCTTCTGGCACTGGACGCACGTGCGTGTATAGAACATCGCTATCATTCTCAAGATGGCTACACGCACAAACTGCCGAACTGCAAGTACTATATTTTACCTCATTGAAATATTCAGCATCGTACATAACAAGTTGAATATTTTTAGAGTACCAAGAGATAAAAATAGTGCAATGCCATCAACACTATTAAAAAGAGAGAGAGAGAAAAAAAAAACTAAATTGTGTTATTCACTCTTCTGTTGCAAAAGTTACTTTACAGAAACTAACAGAATTGTATATTAATTACATAAAATTGTTTTACTTTTTACAAAAGCTATCCCTGATCACTTCTCCCCCCCCCCTTTTTTTATTCTTCGAATTGAAACGAGTTTATTTTCTTTGAGGATAGAATGTTATTTTTTATGTATTGATTTATTTCATTTCGCTCTGCTTCAACTATTGCATTCAAAACAATTATTGAAATCAAAAGTCTCGATTTGAATTTTGAGTAATTTTTAAGATTAAAAAAAAGGAAGAGGCTTTTTGAATAATTTGCATCTCTAGTCTGCAAAATTCATGAATAAAAATAATAATGAATAAATAAAATACTTTACGAGCAAACAATAAAAATGAGGAAGAAACGTATTGAAGAAATGAAAAATTTTCAAAAATTTTAAATTTAAAATCACATTTTCTTTTTACTTCAAAACATATTGAAAGAAGTGGAAAATTCGAAAGGAGTTACAATAAAGATTAATATAGTTTTCATTTATTAATTTTTATTACTTTCCTCTGCTCTAACTTCTGCGTCCAAAACCCGGGTCGTACGAAGACGTAACGTTACCCTCCCCCCACGCCCCCCCCCCCCATGCGACCAGAAAAATTAAGCTGGTTCGTTGTAACTTCAATGCACAATAGACGAACGTTTTCGTAATTTAATTGTTAATGAATAAAAATCTGAATAGGTAGTAATATTAAAAAAGTAGCAAATGAAACTTTTATTTATATTTATTAAGTGTTAGCTTTTCAAAAACAATTTTCGAAAAAAGGAATAGTGTTAAAAAACTAAATTATATTTATCTGTACAATGTCACTATATCAGATAAAAAAGAAGCAATCAAAAATTAATTCACTACGAATTTAAATCAATCTGAAAACATGTATAAGCATTTAAAAGCACAAAAATAATGAATATTAATTAACCTAACACATTACGTGTTATTTTTCAGATCAATAATATCAATCTGAACTGGCCAAAATAAAATAAAAAAGATATAAAGAGAATGGTGTTGTTTCCGAAATTTATAAGAAATATTTTTTCCTGAAAGAGCATGCTTAAAAACATAGGATTTGACCATTTTTTAAATAATTTGACAAAGTTTAATATTCTTAAAAATTATATTAATCGGTGCGCAGATTCAATTTCCTTTTTTTTACGCTTCTGCACATGACACCACAAGTGATGAAATTCCATTCACTGATGCCATTACCGCAGAGCACAATATTTAATTCGCTTCTGAATTATCATAACCTGGAAACGTGCTAGACAGCAAGCGTAAACATTCAGCGCGCCAGTGGAGTGCGCGCCAAAGTTCATCACTTTTGATGTCATAAAGACCACGCCTTGTTTGAAAAATCGGACGTTTTGAAAAATTAATTAAAGATTTAACGTTTTGAAAATAAAAGATTTTAATGGCTCCGTGTTATTTCTTTTTCGTTCTATAAACTTCAGTGATTAAAAGTAGTACTTTTGACTGATGGAAACAACCCCATTAGGAAAAAAAAGCGCGTAAATTTGGCAAACAAAGATAGAAAACAGTAAAGTTGATATCTGCTTAATGGTATAAAGTATTAAATTAAGAAGGTTTATTCCCCCATATTCCATGCGGCGAGAGGTATCTGCCTAGCCTGACACTAGCAACTTGTTTGATATCTTAATTTATTTTTTGAGCGTCATTATTTTTCGTGGCTAAAATGGCAAGTAGTGTTTATTTGCTTTGCCTCATTAATGAACACAAATACTGTTTTATGAATGTCATCTTTTGAAAGCTGTGACAGTCACTCAGGCGTGATTAAGGCACATGTCTACTAGGCCCTGGGTCTGGGGTCAATCTTCCTAAGGGGGTTCGAATTTTTAAAAAACCTATGCACAGCATTAAAAAATCATGTATTTTTGTGAAAATGAAAAAAAAAAATATCATGAATCATGTTTTAAGTAAATGTTAAACATTATTTTGCGTTGACTTAAAGTGATAGAATAGAGAGGGGGGGGGGCTTCCAAAGCATTGTAGGCCTTGGCCTCAATTTTAGTTAGTCAGGCCCTGCAGTCACTGGCACTGGTCTAGTTTGTAAAATTCTAAGAGGTATCCATAAATATAGAAATAAATCTTTCATTTTTGTTTTCGTTATTATTTTTTTAATTTTGCTTTCAAGTGATTTTATTTTGAATTAGTTAATGATGTACAGCTCAAAATGAATTATTCAAAGGGGGGGGGGAGTGTCTCAATAAACCGTACGCCCATGACATCGGTCAATAAATGCTCTGTATTTAATTTATTATGTAAACAATATGAAATAATTTACTTGTGAATAAAATATTGATGTTCAATTCAAAGTCAGTTTTCTTGTTGTCGGAATTTCGGGGGTTACACTTATATACACTTCTTCCTCTTCTGAAGATCAAAATAAGAGCACCTTTGTTTTCAATAAACAACGGCAAACCACGCTGCCTCCTATCCCCTTCGTTTCGACTCCTTCGGAACCGGTTCTATTGTAACCCAGGGACTGAATCTTGACGTTGTGCATGCTCCTCCTCTTTTTGTGTCACGTGAGATTCGTTCCGTTTTTAGCTAATTTTAAACTGTAATTTTGAAGAATCCAAGTCAGTTTTTTAAAAACTAAGTTGATTTTTGGGAGTTTTAAGTAGAGGACTATTCAAATCAACCAACGTTCCGCGATTACCCGAACCATGCAGGTTCCTCATTGTCATGCACTATTTTTACTTCCATTAAAAAACAGCCATATGAAAATTAAAGACAACGAATGATAAATACACTGGTGTGCAAAAATGAAGGACGAAGGCGAAAAATT